>NC_092860.1:145871769-145970209 GCF_032062135.1 Pyxicephalus adspersus | reverse complement strand
TGTTACATGATTGTTTCCAGTGACAGGTAAATGAAGGAATGCTGTACATAGCGCCCATTCTGTTCCATGGAAATGGAAGGGAGGAGGATAAGTGGGTTAGCTCCCCTTCCTTGTCCCTCATTATTCATGATTCCGCCATGAAGTATCCATGAATGACATTGGCTGACCGCCACACGTCACATTCTCACTCGAGATGAGCACAGCCATTCATCCCAAGATATGATTATCTGAAGTAAGCATAAATAACTTTACTTTCTCTTGCAGTTCCTACCTGTGATTTTGCAGCAGCACGTCACGGTCATGTTATAATAACTGCAAATTAATATATCATGTTAATGAAACAGAACGTCAAAAAAGAATTAGACAGAAGAGGAGAGGAAGTGTTTTCATTAACAGAGGATGTGGCTGTGTAAATATTAATCAAGCTTTGCATACATCTAACGCAGTCAGCATTTTGGAAGAACTGTTATAAAGGATCCAGAAAAGAAATTAAATCACCAAGAAGAATGGTAAAAAATTGCAGGAGTGTAATTAGCTGCCACTGTGTACTTACCACTGGCACGCCTCCAATGACTCGCTTGCTTATCTAGTCATGACTGACCCTAAGTACCAGGCAGGTTCTTCCCTGTTTTAGAAATGAATTCTGGGTTTAACAGGTACTAAGACTGCCATTATTGTCCTTTTGTACATTTGGTTGGCTGCTGGTAATAAACTGGCATCAATACCAATAATTGACTGTAGATGTAAATGTAACCACTAAAGATTCATACATTTTAAAATGTTTATCCAGGTTTACCCAGGTTTGGTTAAAATAATCCTTGGAGATCCTGTAATAAAAGTTCCCATTTAGATGCTAAAGATCTTGCTGTGGAGTGAAAATGCTCCAAGTTTGCCATTTGCTCCCTGCATTGTTACCAAGTAACTCATGCTTTGGGCAAAGACTGGGGGTGCATACATTTTGAGATAGTGAAAAGAGACACTTTTTGGCTCAAAGTTTGTAGGCAAATTACACACCCCTGCCATGCGGCCATCATGAAGACAACAAACCAACACCTTTTCACAGCTTTATTTGCCTTATGTTGGATTTAAGACAAAAGTGCACCCAAAAAGAGGGTCAACAAAGAGTAATCAGAGACAAAAAAAACTTGGATCCGAAAATCCCTTTAGAGACAACTGGAAAGTCTGTATTAATATGTAGACATGCTGATTTACTCAAGCTTTAATTTCAACAAGGAGTTGCAAGAAAAAGGCTGCAGGTAAGAGAAAGAACAAAAAGGCCGGAAAATATTTTCCAAAAATAAAACATGACATTTGTTCATAATACATAGTACCTAAGCAAAATAAATGTCATCCATTTAGTGTTGAAATCTATATTAATGCTGAAGATTGTTGTGATGTCATCTAGCTATTAAAACAAATCAGCCACTGTACTTAAACCTAATTTATTTATATAGCGTTACAAGTTCAGGCAATAAAATAAAAAAGAGCATCTGTGTCTACCCTATGACATCCCATTATAAAAAAAAATAAAATAAACAATATCAGCCACATTAGAAATTTAGCACCATTGTTCTTTGTGGTTAGTCTATGTTAGGTTACTGACAGTATAAAGGTCTACAGAAAGACAAGAAAAAATAAAGTTGGGAATTGAACTGGTATATAACCAAAAACAGTGGCAGGATAACAGTTGGCTTTAAATGAGTCTAAATAGGATCCTGATGGTCAATTTTCTACATGATTCATTTCTTTGTCATTGCTCTCTGAAGTGTACAGTTTGGCATTGGGATTATGTCCAAACACAATAAACTCCTATCCACAATAAATCACACATTTTCTGGCAGTAAGCAAAGCCTAAACTCACTCGCAGGCATAATCCTTTTCTTCTATTCACATATTTCATTAAATATGCAAGAGCTAATTTGCACGGTCCATTTTAATTCTCGCAATTCATTCCCAGTAAACACACAATGCTTGAATGGGTTCAAGTTGTGTAAATTGCACTTGTGTATTAAAAGTATGCAAATCTCTGCTCACTAGTGCAAAATATATCTAAGAGATAATTGCTAGCAAATTGGCATTAATCGATTCACTCAACATTACTTAGGGCTAGTAAATGAGGTGTGGAAATCTGAATTTATTTTCAAGTCTTTTTACTGACGTTTGAACTGAACTTAGTATTAAAAGAAGCACAAAGGAAGCAAATCCAAGGTGGAATGGAATGTGGGATAATATTTGTTAGCATATTCTAACTTCTCACAAAATCCTTTCTCAAGCATTCTAAAGTAATACAGATACCTTAACAAATGTGTTTTGGGTTTGTATAGAGAAAGGAGTATGGCTAATTTCAGACATGCCGCAAAAAAGTGCGCACACCAGTTGGTCCCAATCAACCACAGGGAGCAGCGGGTTAAATGCATTTGTGTTGTGGTTGTTGCTGGACTGGAGATGGCCCTTAATTTCTTGCAGGGCAGTGAACAGCACCACTACCAAACTATACTACATGACAAAGTGTTCATGGGATACTCTAAAAACTACTCCTAGATGCAAAAACGGGAGCACAGAAGTGGCTAACCATTTCATTTTAGTCCAGGTGACTGGAAGAGATGTAAGAACCCCTGTTGTTTTTTTTTTAATGCTGCAACCCACCGGAGAACTTTCCCTTCAGTTTCTGTACTAGAGAAACAGTTAGGAAATAAAAGTTTTAGCATAGTGAAAAGGTAAAGCTCTTCTACTTCCAGCCATCCAATCATGTGCAAGCAAAAACCATGTTTCTTTCCTTTATCTCCTTTCGCATGATTCAGTATTCTTTGAAAAGTTATCGTTCAACACACATACCCAGTTAAGTGAATGATCTCTTGCTAAGTGGTTTTAGTACACCACAATTTATGGCAGCTCTGTTCCCCTTAATCTGTTATAATGAAGGGGTTGGCTTATCCATAAACTCCCTTATTGGCCCTTCCTAGCTCATAAACTATAGTTCAAATGTCATGCAGTGTATTATGATTTAAAAGAATACTTCCAGGTAAATCTGCACATAAATTTGCCTAGACTGCAGAACTTGAAACTGCAATAAATATCTATATTACCATTGCAATAATTATCTATTAATTGGTGGTAAGGTCAAGCCTCATGCCTAGTAAAAAACATGTACAACATATGAAAAATGCACCAATAATCTTATGGAAATATTTTGTGAAATGAATAGTCTGGCAACAGGGTTTTTTAAAACTAAAAGAAAAGGTACAAGGATACATTTTTTTTACGACTGCAAAAGGACTAAAAGATTCAAACCCTTAACCTTAG
The DNA here is from genome assembly GCF_032062135.1 of Pyxicephalus adspersus. NCBI lineage: Eukaryota > Metazoa > Chordata > Amphibia > Anura > Pyxicephalidae > Pyxicephalus > Pyxicephalus adspersus. The sequence goes on along the minus strand of NC_092860.1, from coordinate 145,966,906 downwards.
CTAGCCTTAAGGCAAATTGCTTTTCCAATCTAGCTTCTCCTAGGGTTAAGCACTCACCCTTAGGTGTAGCTAGGCTGGGGGGCTGCTTGCTGCTAAGGCTAGCTAAGTTTAATGGGGTGGCTGCTTCCTAGCTGTAATTTCAGGTTTAAGTTTAAATATCACAGATTCTTCTGGGGTATTTACTTTGTCTAAGAAAAGATTTTTGGTTCCTTTTCAGATCCAATCCCCACCATTTGTTTCATTTCCCTCATTTGCATCTCAGAGCTGCACAGAGAAAGCCTTCAGCGGACTCTAAAGGCTGTTGGACCACAGATCATCAAGAACGTTTGTGTGCATCCATAACGCAGAGATTTCCTCAAAGTACTGCAATAATGTTCCACTAAGTGTAGCATGTTATCTTTATATAAGAAAGTGTTCTGCGGAAAATATCTAATCATTCTCCCTGCCGGGAAACTTCAGAGAGCTTGCAGCAATACACAAATGAGGAGTCTTCCATGGGTGACGAATGAGACAGTCTAGAATCTACTGTTTTCATGCTGTCAAATATGTAATTTGATTGCAGTTAAAAAAGGTTGTACCTTATTCTTGCAGTGAATGATACAGACAGCAGATCCTAGACTGAATTACAGCAGCAGTTGCTGGTTACAGTATAAAAAATGGTGGTGGTTACTTTGTGTGAGTGAAAGTTTAACGGCTGGGTTAGCCCACTTCAGTGATTACTTATCTTTATTAGGGATGAGCGAGCGGAAATATTAAGTTTGGTCTCGCAGCGAATCGGGCCTTTCTCGCTTACCGAAAATGTAAGCAAGAGTGGCCTGATTCGCCAAGAGGTTGAGCTTTCATCAAACTGGAGGATTTCCAGGGCTGCATCATGCTCTGTTAATTAACCTCTAGTGCCCCGGGAACTGCAAACAGGAGGATTCCCAGGGCTGAATGCAGCTCTGGGAATCATCCTGTTTTAATTTCCTCTTCCCATGGTTTTGTGAAATCGGTTCGCTGAAATTTCATGAAACCATTGGAAGTTTGAGGAAATTTTTGGGAGAATGCCAGAGGCATCTTTATCTGTTACTTGGATTGTTGTTCCACAAGCTGGAAAATCTGTTTATAAGGTCAGAGGCTATACAAGAAAAGGGATGTAGATAGAAACAGAGTAGGATTTGGAAAAGGGAACATGAATCAAAGAGTTTAGAAAGACGAGAGAGAAAGAATGGGTGCAGAAAAAAGAATGGGGGAATGAGATAGGCGAGAGAAGAAAGGGTGAATGAGAGATTGAAAATGAGTGTGAAAGAACAAGAGTGATATAGAAAGAAAAATAGAGCGAAAGAGATGCCATAACTTAAACTATCCCTAAAAAAAAAAAAATTGCAAGTATGGTCTTCAACTAAGGCAAGTCAAAGACTTTTCTTTCCTCCCTGTTGGGATTGACATGTTGGCCCACTATCAGGTATCACTTTGTAGATAAAATATTTCAAGAATAGTGACAGAATGACAGGTAGCAGACGATTTTATGGACATTTGGGGAGTTACTGTCGGAATATGAAAAAAGATGAAATGGTATTTCAGACCCATCCAGGGAGAATTAAATGATAAATCTGTTATAGCTTCTTACAGCAGAACCATAATCATTTATTAATCATTTATTAACACACACATTTGAAACTTTCCTAGGGAATCTCACTGAAATATTATTGGTTGATAGACCATGCCAAGCTTCTGCTGGCACAGTAATTAAAACGCCAGTGATCCAAGAACTCAGATTTACATGATAAAAGGGACACCATAAAGGAAAATTACAGCTTAAGACATCGTTATCACAACACAGGCAAAAGTGAAGATGTTTGAACAGTACAAACTAAATATGGATACAGGCCTATTATGTTATCAACTGTTCTGTTATCATTCACTATGTAGCCCCATGTAACGCTATTCAGATGGCTAAAATATACCTGTCATGAATCAAGACATGAAAAAATGAGCACAAAACATATAAGCTGGGGTTATCTGCAATCATCTATGTTAAAGTAACTTTTGGATGTATATATAACTGAAATGAAATGAAAATCTTATAATTTCCTGTACAAATTTAGCTTTATTTTATGTTTCACCTTCAAGCCTTTCCATTAATACCTTAAACTGATAAATGGTCTAATTGATCAGTGTAAATGTTTGGGAGATGGTTGGGTCAATGCTCAACTCCTGGCAGACAAAAAGGTTAGGGCATAACATTTATATTTTTTAATTTATAAAGATTGACTTGCTTTAACTTGTAATACAAATTCTGGATCCCTTCACAGTACTTTACAAACTATAGCTTTACTTTTTATTGCCAGATATTAAAGCTCCAGCTGAACATTTATTCGTCTTCAGATATAAGACTGCAGGTTTTGTACTGTGCAGGACATGGTGTAGTTTCATGCGCTCCTCGTCCTTGGTCATATACATAATTAGGTGAGTTTTGTGAATGAGCAAAGATAAAGGAGGAGTGGATAGTTCTGCAATCTACGAGACCAGTACTATAAGTCAGAAATAAAGGTATTGATTTTGGACCACTGCAAGGCTGAACTGAAATGTGCAGCACCTTAAGAATGATACATTTTACTCACAAATTATCCATTTTTTATATCTAAAGTCAACATTCGTTTGGAGTAAAGGAAGGAGTTAGTTAGTTAGTGTCCTATCGTGGAACAGGTAAACGGAGCATATGTAAGCCCTGCCTCGCCACCTCTCCCTACCTTTCCTGGGCAACAGAGTAACAAAGATCCCAAAACTCATCATTATCAATTCCGGATACATTCTGGAAGCTAGAAGTTTCGGGTTATATGCAGATGCTCTGTGGTGGACACATGTAGTCCTGATTCTCCTGGCCCAATGATTAGATTCTCCATTCTATTGCTAGGTAGGTTTCCTGACAATCGTGAGAAGGGGGCCAATTAAAGGTGGGAGATGTTTATCCTACATCCAACTGCTGGGATTGGCAATCAGTGAGGTAGGTTTTGGAATCAGTATAAGTATAAGGATAATCAAGAGTAAGGGGAGAACCTTTCAGCTGTAAATGGGAGTCTACGGGGCCAGAAAGCCTGGGGTTCAGGGCCTAGCCCAGTCAGGGCTTGGGTTTTAGATTCTCCAAAGTGTGTATTAGAAAAGACCCAACAGTGCTACAAGATTTTGACTGTGATCCGAGGGGTCATTTTGCTCTAACAAGTAGGATCAATGCATATTATCCGTATTGGTGGATTAACAATGGGAAATAATTCTGCCAGCTAGCCATGAGGAAGAAGAAGGCTAGAGGCTTGTTCATATCATGTGTTGTACCCATGAGCTGCCAGTCTTGGCATCCTGCATCCTATCCTTCTCCCCTGCCATTTTATATTCCTAAAACCCCTAGAGAAAGGGAACCTTGCAACAGTTTCCGCTGCTTACAAATGGTTTGATAAAGCTGACCAGTAGATCACACCGGACAGTTTGTGCTGAAGTGGCTATTTGTAGTCACTATCAGAATACTTTGTCAAGGAGGCGCAATTGGGAGTCGGCCTTTATTGGGAGCAATGTCTATAACAAGAAGTGTTTGAACAAGGAACATTGTAACAGGATAACTGGAGATTATCAAAATAAATACAATAACATGTAAAACCTACAATGAGATTACACTAAGAGTGGTCTGCATAAAGCTGGATGTTTTTAGGATTAATATACAGCATCCTGCAGCCAACTATCTTGATCTGCCCACATTGCACAGGGGAGCACAAAAAAATGATGATGTCATTAGGTCTAAAATTATATATTTCATTTTTATAAGATTTCATTTTTGAGGGGAGAACGGAATAACCAGGGAAGACAAAATATTAGCAAAATAAAGTACAGCTAATAAGTAAAGCTTGATGATTCATTTTTAAAATCTCAAAAGGGCGTAGTTTTGGGCAACAATCCATATCCTTCAAAAGGCTAGTTAAACTCCTATTCCTCACCTCAAATATATATATATAAATATTTTACACACACATATTTATATATAAGATTACACATACACTATGTGCATTCTGTAAAAACTATAGCCATATGACCAATGCCTTAGCCCAGAGCAGTAACTCTCTCTGGGGATCTTGATTGAGGAACATATAAATGAGAAACAGTCTGTCGGCTTCACGCCTCTGGTATAAACAATATTCACAGAAGTGACAAATGAGACATATATTCATTGTAAGTGCTCATTCACCAGCGTACAAGCGTCATAACTCAGGCTGGGCTTTAGCTGCTTTGAGATATGCTCTTTGTGCCGATGTGTGAGGGAGTGATAGAGTGCCTTTCTCCTGCCAGGAGCAAGCAGGATTCTGCACAATGGCATGTGCTGTGTTTGTCTTGCTTTTTTTTCCATTTAACAGTGCAGAGCAGTAGGAAAATGGTGAACCCACGCTAATCAAACTACTATGTCCTATCATTATTGGGGATGCCTGTTCCTTTATGAGTTGTGTAGATAGGAGCGGAGCTTAGAGATTGGTTATATTATGAAAAATGAGGTATGATGCTCCATAACAACTATGGCCCCAACTAGTGTCCTTTATCAGGTCTTCTTTATGTGGCCTACACTTAGTTGTCAACCCTTTGCAGGACGGCGCTTTGGTTGTATTACAAGATTAGGTATGCTTCCCACTTTAAGCCTTCATTAGCTTCCTGATAATCTATATCAACCATTTAGCAACTTTTCAGCAGCCTCTCTTTTCAAACCTTTTCAAATTTAGTAAAGAAACAAGGGTGACACCATACAGAGTAGCCCCAAAAAATATTGGTTTGGTAATAGAGTTCCCTCTCGAAGGCCCAGTCTGTGGATAACATTGAGGAGAGGAAGAAAGAAGAAATAAAAGACAGGCCTTTGTGGGGCCAATGGATCTTTGATAAAAAATAAAGCTTTATTTGTGTTAAACATCATAACAGCTAGACAGAGACCGCCTATGCTAGCCCTAGCTTAACATAGGCGTACTGTTCTAGCAACAAATGATTAGTTTATATACAGTTTCAGTAATATTCATGCGTACATGGTTGGATTTCCCTGTCTGATGCGATTTGCCTCGTGGGGCTTTCTTAGGGGTTTGGGAGATCCTTAAACTTGGGAAGAGGCCGAATCGTGCTGATTATTCCTCAAGTGGATAAATAAGATAAAAACAGATGTTCCTCTGGATAAGAGCTCACTTCTGCAGCCTTCCAAGACAGTTTGCTTTCTCTGCTCTAGCTTATATCTCTTAGGTCCAACGCACACATCTCCATCGACCACAGAGAACAAGGGGCCATCTCCAGTGTACCAAGCTTCATTACACCACACACCTCCCAGAGAACTTTCCTGTCAGGGAATCTTGCCAGGAGTTCCTAAGACGTGCTTGGCTTCTTGCCAATAGTTGCGTGCCTATGTCATACGTGTGCTCCCGTACAGGCTCTCATAAGTTGGCTATGTGCTCCTGTATATTCCCCCAAATTGTGTTTTAGCTATCAGGGTTGTTCTGTTAGTCTGTCTTCTCTTGTGTCCCATTTATTCTGCCTTTAGGGCTTTTTTGGAACATTTAACATTGGTATTTAGTAAGACGAATGCCCATTTTACAGTCATGCTCAGAAAGCTACCCTTACAGTCAGCTAAAAAAGATAATTTGTGTCAACCTTACAAAATATGTTAACCCAGGAACTATTCAGGCAATAAATATAAGAGAAGTCAGCCAGTCACAACTCAAGAATCCCCTAGCAACCTCCAGAGGAGCCAAATTTGAGAATGACCAGTCTAAATTTTTATGTTTTGGTTTTTCTGTCCTCTGCTGGATATACCTTCTTGTCTTTATAACCAATATGAGCTAAGATTGCTCCTGGTAATGACTCCACCTATACATGTCTTTTGAGGACTAGCAATCTATGTGTTCCTTAGCATTTCACTGGGTAAGTGGTTTTCTGTGGACCATACTGGGGCTTTGCAGGCCTCAAAAGTCTATTTGAACCCTAAACAGCTTTGACAAACTTGACCACTTCACCCTGGTGCACGCACTGTACCTTTAGGCAACAATATAATATTGTTTTTCTAATTCCCTGGATCTTCTTTACCTGCTGTGCCTTGAATTTTTACTTTGTTTCCCGGAGATCCCCCCCAAAAAAATCAGTAGCCCACAGCCCCCTGTTACACATAATAACTTCTATCCCAGTCCCCCCTTTAAATTATGGACATATGAAAAGGGGAAAGTGAAAAGGGAAATATCTCCTAGTATGCTGGACACTTCACTGATCAGAGAAGGTCCAAGAGGAGTAGATGCTTTTTAAAAAGGAGTAGGAATAATTTAGAAGGCAAAGAACATGTGCATTTGTTATAGAGAGATCCAATGAAACAACGCTTACATATTTACTTTGTTGAACGATAGGCCTGGACATTCGACTAAGAACCATATAAGTTTGTTTGGGAAGTGGAGAGAGGGCAAGAAGGAAGCAGTTATCATGAAATCTACAATAAATATATTGCTTGTATAACGTGAGTCTTAATGGAGACTCAATCTACTTGCTCTGTTGTGAGCTGGGCAATGACTGGACATTATCTATAAATTGCCACTCTGAGGATAATTTGACACTGGTTATTGCCAAATTTAGAATATTATGTTTCTCCTGGGAAATTGGAATCTGTCACAGATACTATGCTGATGAATGTGTTATTGGCCTTGCAACACAATTAACCCCTCCCGAGCTTAGATTCAGGCACATCTGTGAAAATATTACCCTATAATTAGGCCTGCAATTGGGTGAAATGTGTCAGGGGCAGGGCTACGAGTCCAGAGGGATAATGGTATAGCGTACCTCCTTATGGAAAAAGAGGTATTTCAAAGTATTAGTGGATTCTGTGGTTATACAGAACCCGATGATTAATGTTTTTTGGAGTAAAAGAACATTAGCTCTCAGTGTCCTGTATTATTGGACAGATGGTATCATCTGCTCTCGGGTTACACACTAGTCCATGTGGTTTTAAATTGATATTAGAGGAAAATGTAGGTCCCTGTGGTGAACTAATTGGCACTATAGACCTAGGTTCATCAATGGGGGTTATGTGTTTATCAGATGGATGGAGGCTTCCACTATTATTAACAGATTGCATATCAACATCCAAACACTGAATCCACTGGTGGCTTACACTATAGTGGAATTAAAAACATTCACATGTGCTGGTGATTTTGATAACAGTAATTGAAGCATGCAGTTGGACCATAAAAACTGGACACAAAAACACAAGGTATTGTTGGTGGGGGGATTAGGCATAAAAAAAACACTGTCAGTAAAATGCTGGTGCAAAAGTGACCTAGATTTGCATTCCTAAATTTTGCTCACTTGTTCAGGTTGGCTTATTATTGTATTTTCATCAACTAGGCCATTCTGCATTTTAAACAAATAACGATCCTTCACTCTCTTTCTTTGCAGACATAGTTGGATCTGAAGGAATAAACTGCACCTGGCTTCATCTCACAGATGGGTTGAATAAGACCACTAAATGCATGTTTCACTGCAGATCCCTCCCGTATGGGAATCATTGTATAAATATATCAATCAAGGCTCAATACCCAGTTAAAAAGAAGAAGAAATAATGAATTGTGTGGCAATGGGGTTTTTTAATACCATTTTTCCTGGCGTTCCTTCTTGCACTCGCAGCACAGAGTGAACTACATATGTAATTGTTCTTTTTATTTGTACTTTTTTTATTATGAGGAGGAGAATGGTGCTCTAATGAGTTCTGGAGCTGTTATGTCGTTTTGCGTTGAATTACTGTGTACAAAATCAAAGCTGTAATCTCGGTCTCCCAGAACAGGAGTCTGGGTAAAAGTTGATTATAAGCTGTAGTGAGATATTACCAATTTATACAATGAGGTTGCACGGGACAATGAGTGTTCTTCAATTATAAAATCTTGTTGGAGAACTCTAGCAAGCTTATTAGTGCTTTTGAAAAGAACTACAAGCAAAAATTGAAAAAGGGCCTATTTATAATCATTTGCAGAGTCAGACAACTTTAATACTTCTTAATTGCTTTGATGGCTAGCAAAGCTGAAAAAAATGAAGCTATGGCAAAGAAGAAGAAAACTGTTAATAGCTTATGAAGGAAAAGTCTTGTATTACAAAAGCTGGTGAATGTCACTATTGTCCTAATAATTCTGCTTGCTTTTTTTCAGTAGAAGACCTCTTAACTGACTTGTGACACCTACCTCGAGCCATGAAAGTTGATCTCTGAGGGCGAGGACATCTCGACTGCCACACCTTTCCCCTTCTCTCTTTAACTAACCATGTAAACCTGCCACTTTTTAAGGTTCTGGCCATTTCCTTTCAAAGCAGTAAAGCTCTATCAAGGCTGTGACTTGATACTGAAAGGAAGGCAGTTTACAGTTAAGGTAATCTCTGCATATACTCATCCAATCAACAAGCTAATCCAATCAATTTCATAAGTAAAAGTGATGTAGAAAGGTCTGGAGCAAAAAAAGGAAGCTAATAGGTGCAAGGGCTGCATGACAGGATGACAAGCGCCCCGGGAAAAGAATAGGTAAGGAAAATGCTAGAAGTGGAGTTTGGGTGTGAGTTAATCAATAGATTGGCTGTTAAAAGGAGGGGTCAAGGAGAGGTGAAAAGGGTTTAGGTGGCTGGATGGTCAGTTGATACTGGTAGGTAGAAAGTTTCCTGCTCGTCTGCCCCTTTTTGGTTTGGGATTATGTAAACTGAGGAGTTGTTTGTTTTGGGTTTTAGGTGGCTGAGTTTCTAGGAGGCAATAGTTTTTGAGGTGCTGGAGAATGGGGCGAACCCATCTGTGGTATGAATGTTCTTTAAGTTTTTAAATGGGAAGGTAAATAGGCAATTCTGTTTAGGCTGGAGAAAAGTCTGCATAGGATTCAGGGCACCTGAGTCACAGTTTGGCGTCTGGGAGCCAAAAATATTAAAACATTGCATACATTGGTGGCATAACAATTTTGGTTGGGAGGCCTTTCAGGAACAGTAGCCATAAAAAAGGTCATGCTGGTTAAAATTTAGTTAAAGTTAAGTAATTGTTATTTATATAAAAAAAAAAAAATTGTTGGATACTTTATTAAAGTTTTGTACAATAAAGAAAGGCCGCGTCAGCCAGTTGTATTCCAAAGTTGGTGTTTGTGCAGTTATTGGGGCTGACTGGCTGATAGGGGTGTTGGGGGGTACAAAATGGGGCATCAAGGCTACCCTAGTCATGTCAGTTAAGGTTAATAAGTGTCCTAGTCAGTGAACCCCTGTGCAGAACTGACTTGGGGTCTCTGTTTGCGTTCCCTGTTGGCTGGAGCAAGGTCAGGGTCTTGTTGCAGTGACACACTTTGCACCTCCCTATGTCCACCCCTAGTCCCAATCTCTCTTGGTCTAAACACTTACCTACTTGAAATTACAGGAGTCTAGTGCACAAACAGATTGAGGTGCTATGTAGAGTTCACACAAGGTGTTTTTTCAGCCATTAAAGCTTTCTATAAATCCCTGTTATAACCATAGCTTGGCCTAGTCCCAAACACTTAACTAATCCCAGCATAAAGCCCTGTGCAAACTCCTTCTAAAAATACATTTGTGTATCAAAAGCCATATTTTTTTTTAGTAAAATGAGAAGGGGGGGTTACAACTTTTTACCTATGTCATTGTTGCTCGGAAGTCATAGGTGGACGAGCACCTGTTTGATTGACTATAGATTTAACAAACACTTTATATAACAAATCTGTTTCTGCAAACTTATGCAGGCAAACACTGCCCACTGGATATTTTTACTTCCTCTAACAACCACCAGCCAATGGAAATGCTGTCTGGTATTTGCTTTAGCAAGCTGCCTCTTGACAAGGTAATAGAGTATACTGTGACCAGTGATCTTATTGGCTAATGATTGTTAGGTGTGGTAACACCTCTGATAAGCACCACCCAAGAGGAACACAGCCCACTGTGTACTCTAGCAATTGGCTAAGGACTGGTATCATTAGCATTCATACTGATTGGTGGTTAAGGCACACGGTACCATTGGTGGCTATCATTACCACTCACAAGGTGTTTAGCAAACAACACAGGAAGCTTAATGGGAAACAGACAGAATTCTAAACAAATCTCCACTCTCAAAACCAAAAGTGTTCATTTATAGATATAGCACAGTGAGTGAGCATTGTTACTTTAGGACACGGAGTAAATAACTGGTGGGGTCAACTAACTCAGGTACCACTTCTGAAAACTTTTAGGGTGCAATATATTACTTTTTCGGTTAAACCAACACATAATTCCATGCACAGGGACTTTTCCTGCTATATTTTATTCTTGCAGTCTCAGCTGTGCTGCCGTGACCTAAAAAAACTCCTGAACAGTACTGGTTAGATGTTACAAATTGACCATTTACACACATCACAACAACCACTAAAATCTATTACTCCAGGGACAAGTTATTGTGCAGCTAAGCTGATCCCTCCGCAGTTACACATATTAAATTTCCCACTTGCAGTGATGGCCTGGAAATTCACAGCACCAAGGCAGAACATACATAGTAATTTAATCTAAGAGTACAAGTCTTCTCCTACATTTATTTAGAACTGAACACATGGCAAACAGGTAAATACACAAAACATTTTCAGAAACACAACTGGTCATGCCCCTTTCCTTAACCGGACATTAAAGCAGCATTCTGATTCTTTCTCCTAAATGTAAGATATGCTATACAGGGACTGCAAGAAGCTGATGCCAAGATACTTACTAACACTTTAAAATGCTTATTTAAGGATGTGTTTTTGAATACAGAATAATAATTTGTGTTTTTTATATCAATATTTCAGTGGTTTTCTTACAGCAATTTCACATGTTGTTAAAATTATTCTCACCTTGTCAAAATTCTGCAAATAAAAATGTTATTTTTCACATGGCCCAGTGAATGTGTCACCCAGCAATTAATATAAGGGAATGCATGCTTTTAAAATCTATTTTCTTTTATTTATTATGTTAACCTGTTAAAAAAATAATTCTGATAAAAGGAACAATTTGATTTGTAATTTACATATTCAGCCGGGGTTCTCACAACTTAAATGACCTTGTGACATATAAGAAAATTGTTACTTTTTAATGAATAAATAGAAAATGATTCAAGAACAGGGAAGAAGTGAGAAAGAAGCTTTGGCTATCTTGGTACATAAAACATAACAGAATATAGCGCAAGGGGAAATGTGTGACAATGTGCTATTTAAAGCCCAGGATTTCTCGCTTACAGGCATGTTGTTTTTTTCTGCATAGGTGGATATGGTAGTATGAGATTATTAGTACCCTGATATGCAATACCATATCATAAAGTCTCTTTTCTCCAGCTGCAGAGTGATGCAGTCTAATGCCTTTGGGTCACATTATCTGTATCTTTACATAACCCCCCTATGATATACTACTTTCCCCTGACCTCTTAGATTGTAAGCTCTTCGGGGCAGGGTCCTCTCCTCATGCTTTGTCATTATCTTCATTTATCTGTAACTTGCAACCCCTATTTAATGTACGGCTCTACATAATATGTTGGTGCTTTATCAATACAGTATAAAATCAAAATAAGTAAAATGTGATAAATAGCACAGGTTTTCCCCCTGGTAATTCCTAAAGATTGTTGGAGTGGGGAATTCTTCTGCATAAAATGTGTAAACATATGAGATATAATAAACGGATGTGAAATAGATATTAGAAACTAAAATAGTCATTTTGGGTAGGCAGATCTTTGAAGCAGAAATAATATATCATAAAAGATCTCCACACTAACCCCCACACACCCAACCACACATATATAATGAAGTCACCACGACTCCCTGGAGTACTACACTGTAAAGGCTGAAGTGGTGACACATCCCCTCAGGGGTGGATCTTCAACAACTTGGACTCAAAGAAAGTCACTTTGGGTGGACAGATTCTTTAAAGCAGATTTAAACAAAATATCTTTTACACCAACTCCCCCAACCACACATATATTATGAAGACAACGCCAATCCCTGAAGTATTACACTGTAATGGCTGAGGTGGTGACACATGCCCTCGGGGGTGGATCCTCGACAACCTGGGATCAAAGGAAGTGGGTCGGATGACTATGGCATTTAGTTTAAAAGAAGACTGCAGAAAGGGAATGGAATTTAAGTAGGGAGAAGTGCTGGAGACAATGTAAATACTACATATTTTTTATACTTTCCAGCATGACTGATTTTTTTTTCTTTAACAGGGAAATAAATGGAATCTGGTGGATAGGTGTATGAGTTTTATCATATCATGTCATGACCTGCTTTAAAGATAAAGGTCATGGGCGGCACTGTGGCTCAGAAGTTTATTGCTCTGGGCTTTCCAGCGCTAGGTCCCAAGTCTGAATCTCAACCAGGACCCTCTCTGCATGGAGTTTGCGGTTTCTCCCTGTGTCTGCGTGGGTTTCCTCCGGGTACTCTAGTTTCCTCCCACATCCCAAAAACATGTAGTTAGGTTAATTGGCTACACCCCAAAATTTTTTCCTTAGACATATGACTTTGGTAGGTATATTAGATTGTGAGCTCTTTTGAGGGACAGCTAGTGACATGACTATGGACTTTGTACAGCGCTGCGTAATATGATGGCGCTATATAAATACTGTGTAATAATAATCCCCCTTCTCCTTTATGATTTGGGAAGTGACTTCCCCTTGAAAAAACATAGGTATATCAGAAGTTCTGAAAAGTTATATTCAGAAGTAAGAAAGTATTGTGACAGTGATGCCATGTATTATGATGAGATTTATTATTGAGTAAAAGGATGATGATGACAGTTCTAGAGACTTCACCTTCAAGGATAAGTCATCTTCTAGGTTTTTACACTGCCTAGTTTCTTTAAAAGAATTTCGCATACATGCTGTTGAACAATCACACATAACAGATACACTTATCCTTGGACAATGCAAACACTGTCATTAAGGCTGGCCAGAATGCCAATTCTTTGTAGTCTATATAGGTATTTTTCTTATAATGGCATGAATAGAAGAGAAGCAGACATGTGAAAGCTGAGTCTGAAATAATTTTCTCTTTGTGTCTGTATCAGTTATTTCTGGGCTAGTGATGGGGGGAAAATGACATTATTACTGAAGCTAGTGAGCCACAAAATATATACTTTGCACTCTCTTATTATCCTTCACAAATGCCTTTTCATACAGACCTAAATAACCATGCCCTAAATGATTTTGAAGTATGGATCAAACATGGAAAATATAACAAATAGAGGTAAAGCCTAGGAAAGCAGCAATACATTATCAGAAATGTGTAAATGTTACTTGGCCCATGGGTGATAATGGGTTTTATGTTGAAACAAGACACACCCAGGAGGTTCATTTTTAGGTCTTGTAGATTCCAAGCAGGTGTACTATACAGGAATAGGATGGCACTCTTCAAGGGGTTGTTATCCTAAAAATGGCATTTTAATATTAGACATGTATGGTTTATTCCATGGATTCCTACAAATACACCAAAAAATCCTTAAAAGTGCCTCTTTAGCTTCCCAAATCTCTATGACTTTTGGGGTGCAGATTAGTCTAGATAAAACCCTTTCCTATCATGCACATGTAATTGGTGCATGAAACCCTACTGCCTAATTCGGCCGAAGTGATAGGATGGAAAAAAAGGCCATGTTCAAGTCTTCATGAAAAGTAATTTTAGAATTAACTGGTGGGAAATACTTCCTCATCCCTAATCACAACTATTGCTTCTTTCAAAAACACCCTAAAGATGTGTTGGGATTATAGCGGTACTTCTAAATTTTAATACATTTCTCAAAAACTTTAAACAGAAAATACATTTCATTGAAAAAGCTTGATAAAAATACAATTACCAAAAATTAACCATTCAGAGCTAAATAGACCTCAGCACATCAAGAATTTATACAAAGTTACCATATAGGTCCTCAATATAGTAAGATAAATATAGAGCAATCTTTGTTCTTGACACGTTTCACCACTTCGGCTTCATCAGAAGACCTTTATAAAGAGCCTTGTTATTGATTTTTTAGTCTTCTTATGTATGGCATTTATCAATTAATCTTATTCCAGAATGATTCTGCCTAAGGCAGGGCTATTTAAGTTGTAACAGGAGGAAAATCTTCAATGTGGGAAGAACAAAGATTGCCATATATGTATTTTACTATATTGAAGATCTATACAATAACTTTGTCTACATGCTTCATGTGCTGTCATCTAATTAGCTCTGAATGGTTAATTGTTTTTAACTCTACATGAAAAGCAACTTTTCCAGTCTGTACCTGCATAGGATGTTTGCAGTAATGTTATCAACATGTTGATGCATCTTATTGTCACGCACGGAGAGACAGGGCCACTAGGGGGGGCTACTGCTTGGACGGATGTGGTGTGAGCCCTGAGAAGGGCCAAGGCGCAGAATCTAAGCTGTAACCAGCCTCTAGTGGTGAGGGGGTTGCGCTGCTGGTTACGGCAAGATTGCCGCCCTTGGGCACACCAAGGGGAGCAAAGCACGGTACCAAATCACAAAGCAGAAGGATAGTCAAGAAAATCTGGGGTCGAGGCAGGCAGCAAACAAGAGAGGTCAGGTCACACCCCAGGGCTCAATTGCCAGGGATCCAGGAGACAGACACCAGTGACACAGGGGTCACTGCGGGCACAGGAAACACAAGAAACACAGGAGACACTGGAAACAACAGGAGGCACAGGTGATGGAGGGATATCCACAAGCAGACGGAAACACTGGAACAGCACAGGGAAGTTGGCTGGGAACCCACAGACTGGACAGTGCGGGGTTAACACAGGAGCTGGACACAGGAAGCACTGGATTAGGCAATAGATGTACAGGAACTAGCTCACAGGGCTAGGGGCTCGGCACTAGTGAAGACTTGTTGCAAGAACACAGAGTGCAGTGTGTGAGCTAGCTAAATAGCCAGGGCTGGTTCAGAGGCTATTTTCTGTTTTCTATTGGCCAGTGGATTGGACAGAGTTGATAAAGCTTAAAAAGAGTGACACGCCCAGCATCAGAACTGCCCGTATGCGCAGGAGAGAGGTGTCTGCCCTTTAGAGGGAAAGAGGTAAGTGTGACACTTACCCTGCATACTACACAGCATTACCATTAGCCATAAAAATCATACCCATTGGTGTAGTTTTGTATAGTTCCAATTGCTTGAATTGTCCTGTTTCATCTGCTTGGCCCACGTTTCCAGTGGTGAACAGTACTGTAAAGGTGGACATGTCCCTGACTGAAACAGAAATTTTACAAAACATAAACTTTATTGATCAGCAAAAGCCTACAAAACCTTGAGATGTAGAGACTTACTAAGACTAGGGAAATCGTGGTTTGAAAGAAGATGTCAAGGAATGAAGAACAATAGCTGGTAGTCCTATAAGCCAAGTAGTGGAATAAAGGCAAATCAATCAGACTTGGATGAAAAGACAACTATGAACAGGACTGGGAAAGCACATGACTACAGACTGAGTTGGTTTTGTAGTCTCAGAATATGCTTGATATAGCATAAAAAAGTTTCTAGTCTAAGGATACCCAACTAAACTCAGAGGTCCCCCAGGAAAAAACCATCACTACACTCGGACAAATGACTGCAAGAAGACTGGAAGACACAACTGGACAGAAAAAAACATGGAGAAGATTACAGGGTTGGAGGGCCTAAATCCAACACAAGATACAGGAACTAGAAAACAAATAACACAAGACAAGGAATTGGAGTTTACAAGACAAAGGCTGTTGTGATGTTATTGGAGGAATGCAATACAGTAATATCGTATAATCCTTATTGCATTACAGATTGCTTTGATAAGGTTGTAATAGGGTAAGGTAGACACACAGGTGTAGATCCAGACGGACTTCAAATAGTAAAGGATTTATGAATTTCAAAGAGTGTTTAGCATAGAATGATTAGATGGTATTGCTGTGACACTAGCGTGCAAAACATATTCACTGGCAAGGAAAATAGGCAACGTTTCGGAGCCATTCATGACTCCCTATGTCAGCAAAATTGGCATCTGAAGAAGGAATCCAGCAGGGCTGTGAAGTATCTGTTCTTATTTATGACTTACATACACTCTTATCTATGAACATATTGATGTGCTAGTGATTATGTTTTACAATCTTAAGACAGACACCTACTAAAGAGAGAAACAAAAGATGTGGTCATACAATCTAACCATTACATAAATGGGCATGTGGACATTTTCAGATTCAAACAAATGTTAAAATATGCTTGTAATGTACTTAAAGCTCACTAAATATTCACTTAGAAATAATTAAAACGTCACAGACGTCAAGTGCTAGATCTCTTCTTAGAACAAAGAATGAGATTAAACATGAATCTTACTTCATTTGTATCATGCAGTGTAGTCTACACACCGTCAAAGCATGCTTTGAATTACAACTGCTTTGACCTTCCATCTTGAAAGTGCTTATGTAGCTTGATAGTCAATATCTCAGACAAGAAAAAGCAACTCCCCAAAACACATCTAAAAAATACCACAGTGTATGCCAAAACAATCTTCATGTTAAATGGTCTATTAACTTTAATGTAATGTGTAATTGCTGCTACTCTAGTTCACTATAAACTCAAAATGGAACAAATGGAAGTTGGCTTGGACAGTAACTAAGATCACTGCCAAGTATAAATATGAAAATCCTGCAGATGTAAAAACTTTTTCTAGATTGGGGGGATTACATCCTGTCCCACAGGTGCAAAGTTGGATTGTCTATGATTCAACTTAGGCTAGAATTTAATTTTCTCAATGTTTTTAACATGGGAGAACCCCTGCTATAAATATTATATTCCCAACTCACAAAACATTAGCATGGTGGTTATTGGGAAGAATGTCTCTTACATTGACCAGTGGGAAAATGTCACCCTTGCAGATAGCCAGAAAGATCATTGGTTTCAGTTATACTGACCTGAGAGCCACAATTTTGCCTATTGCTGAAGGGAGCCTTGGAGGAACCCTAGGGTTCCATGAAACACTGGTTGAGAAACACTGGTCTGGTTGATGTTCAGTGGGCCAAGCTACAATATAAATTCTCATGTTCTTCTCCAGTAAATCAATGGAGAATAAACAATTAGTCAAGTAATGTATCCGTTCATTAAAAAGGATGCCTTTATAGGTAAGTCATGTCTGATATTGAGGAGCAATTCCAGAACAGACAATAAAAATGGGGTGTCATTTATAGTTCTACATTCTGGACTATATATGTTGCCCCCCTCTGTCTCAGTGATGCCATCTTGACTTAAGAATCTCTCTACATATTGGGCATGTAAAGGGCTATTGAGATACCAAGTTCTGAGGACATGCAACATTATAATGAACTAATCTTCCAGCAGCTGCTATTGTAAGAGTTGTAAAAGCCTGGTTAAGATGCCCTAGAAAGTAATAAAAGCTGTGTTTTTTGGAGACTATTATAGGTTTGAGGGTAATTTGGACAGACCCTTAAACAAAGTGCAGTTGCATTGGACGCTAAAACTTGTGTGCCTACAGAATCCACTAATGGGAATTTGACCATGTATGCTGCACCATGGGAAAGTCATTAAAAGTAAGAAAGTAGAAATACAAAGCAAAAGTCTTTGATAAATTAGCAAGATTGTAACTGGTCTAGGTTATAATTTCTGATCTTAAGTGCTGAGGGAGGAAGAAGTGGAATGAAGCTGAAATGTCAAATTTCCAGTTCATAAGACCTTTTAGTGGGCAAGGTGACGTGGAAAACGCTGATTAAACTCATCATTACTAAGACGTTCATTTACAAGTGAGGAAATTACCTCGTAGTTGAATGAGTTAGCAAGATATCGGATGTAATAACTTTTTTTTTAAATACCATTTATGTTTAGGGCTTGAATTATTGTTATCATGTATTCAAGGCAAATGAACCCAGAAAGATAATTGTTGGGTCTACTTTTTAAAGCTGACCTAGTCTGTTTTTCAAATTATGTGTAACACTTAGTATTTATTTACTCTCAAACATAATATTTTTTCTTGACAATGCTTTTTTCTTTCTTTTCCTAAGGAGATATCCTCGTCTAGGCATTATTCAGGTTTAGCGCCTGTTTTCTTGATCAAAATGCTGGCCCACAGTTAATTAATTTATAATGGTAGAATTTTTTTCTTCTTTGCTACATTTTTGCTACAACAACAACTGATGATATTTTTATATTTTTCTAAGTATGCTTCTTTTGGACAGAAAGATTATCTAGGAATGGCCCCTTACATAAAGCTCAATAATTGTTTTTTAAAGTTTATGTCTAGCTATATTATTGGTGAAGTATCTTTTCATTTTTTAATTATCTATCCATGCCTTTATGGTGAGAATGTCTTTTTGATCCCAGTGACACAATGATATTCCCAATACTTTTTGATTCTTTTCTTTTGGTAAATTCTCCCAGCTGAACACAAGACACAGGAGATTTAAATCTTCAGCATTCTATCCAGTTCTACAAAAATTGTTATTTGAGCTACAGATACACTTTGAAGGAGCAAAAGAACCCATTCTAATGTTCAATTCAAAGGGGCCACCATTTTTCTTTTTCTTTATTCCCCAAAGATGATGTTTGGCCTTCTTGATTGGCCTGAATTGGAATGGGAAACGGTACATAACATATTATACTGTGCATGATGTGCAATGTGCTGTGAATGGGTGCATTTGAAATGAGGGAGTGGGAGTCATACACAGCAGGATTCAATGGGAGTCCATGGTGACTGATGGAAAATATCTATAGTTTGACATTTGAATAGTTGTAAGTAATCAGTGCCATTGAATGCATTATTGTAAATAATATACATTTAGCCAGTGAGACCTTGGTTTCTCATTAAATAATTGGAAATCCAGATCCTAGAGGTGCATCAGTAAATGTGAATGGATTATATGAATTACAAAAGGGTAAAAGCAAACAGTGAATATGTTTTATTATTAAATCTACAATTCCTGTAAAAGCAGTGATTGGTGTATATACATCCTTTATTAAAATATATATATTGAATGTTTTTAGACAATTCAAAGCACCTATAAAAATAGTACCAACTAATTAGTTATCCATGTCTTTATGGTGAGAATGTCCTTCTGATCCCAGTGACACAATGATATTCTCATTACTTTTTGATTCTATACTTTTGGTAAATTCTCCCAGCTGAACACAAGACACAGGGGTTTTAAATCTTCAGAATTCTATCCAGTTCTAAAAAAGTTGTTATTTGAGCTATAAATACATTATGAACGGGCCAAATAACCTGCTCTAATGTTCCATTGTAAGGGGCCACCATCTTCCTTTTTCTTTATTCCCCATAGATGATCTTTGGCGTTCTTGATTGGCCTGAATTGGAGACTTTAGTTCCGCTTTCATGATAAAGAGTTAGCCACTGTAAAGTACTAACCGATGCTTTCAAGTGACCCTGTAACCACTGGGTCTTTTTTACTTAATGCACACCCTGTAAAAAAAAAAAAAAAAAAAGAATATACTTACCTTTAAGTTTTTTTTTCTTTGAATAAGCACTACAGCTTTAGTTAACCTTAGCAGGTATTCCACACGTATAAGTGTGTACAATACTTGCTCCCCTGTGACATACAGTGGTTCCTCCCACCAGCAAGTACATCACTACAGGATGCATGAGCTGATGGAAGAAACCACAGAGGTGGCAGGGGTGAAAGGTATTGGACCCACCCATTCACCAATTTATCTGCTGCTGCCAGGAAAACATTGAGGGAATGCACCAGCACAGAAGCCACTGGAAAGGTAACTATTTTCCCTTTTCTTTCATAGTATATTCACTAAGGGTCATTTCAAAGGAAAAAGTTTATAACCTAGGTTTCATTTTATGAACTTTAGTGTTTTTTTGGGATCTGTCTTTTGCTCAAAAGGAAACTGCCTCGGTTCTGAAAACGTTATCAAAAAATGTCCTTCACAAATATTTATATTTCTGAGTACACTGAACACCTAATAAATACCCAGAATTCAGACAATATGGAAATATTACTGTTTCCAGTACATGAATTAAATGGAAGCTCTGCTCTCATAATGTTTGTTTTTCTAGAATTTTAAACCAGAGAGATTGAATAGAGTTGAAACTGGCAGGTATTCTATTGTTGCTCTGGCATATTGCTTATTGCTGAATTTCAATGACTACCCTAGTCGCTTGAAGCCAAACTCCAAGCAGGTATAATAGACACAAATCAATGCAGCTCTGTATTCATTAAAAAATAATTAAATGAATGTTTGCGCAATGTGAGCACTTGGCACTTGGATTTGACTTGGCATCAGCCCTTGTACAGCAGAAAACAGACTATGAGAGAAAGAAACAGCACAAGTAGCTAGTCAGTTTTGCAGCAGTTGCTCAAGATGGATGAGCTTATAGATTGACTACTTCTTCGTTCACAGTTCATTCAATGACTGAACAGTGAAGAACCCATAGGTGGTACTTAACTGCAGCAGATAGGGCTGTGCAGAGTAACAAAGCTCTATAAATCACAGGGCAGTATGAAGAGAAATCCCAACCTTATTATGGATTGGCTTAGAGAAAGGTAAAAATATCTGTCAGGTTTCTTTTTCCATCCCTGACTCAGTGGAGGAGATTCCTTCTTTTCCTCTCCCTGTGGCACCTGAAAGGGAGTTGCTTTTGGAAACTATGGATATAAACAAAAGCGTTGTCCAACATTCCTTGTGATGGGAGCCCTTTGTAAATTTACACATCCAGCTGGTAGTTTTCAAAGCCATTGCCAATCAATGGGCGTGCTGCCCAACGTGTAACTGGTACCCATATGTTTCTATCTTTGCCTATATAATCTCTAAAATGTGCCTGGATTCCACCACAATCAGCCATTAGATTTATGGTACTTATACAGTGAATTTATAATAAATGGAAACCGTATATAACATGATATACATGATGTGCAATATGCTCAGAATGGGTGCATTTGCAGTGAGGGAGTGGGAGTCATATACAGCAGGATTCAATGGGAGTCCATGATGGCTGATGGATAATATCTATACATTTGAATATCTGCAAGTAATCAGTTCCATTGAATGCATTATTGTAAATGATATAAATTTAGCCAATGAGACTTAAAGACCTTAGAGGTGCATCAGTAAATATGAATGGATTAGATGAATTACAAAAAGCAAAAGAGTGAATATGTTTTATTAATAAATCTCGTGTAAAAGCAGTGATTGGTGTACAGCTCACCTATTAAAATATATATTAAATATTTTTGGATAATTTGAAGCAGATAAATAAATAGTACCAAATAATGCAGTTATGTGTTAAATTGCAGACAGCAGTCCAAAAATGAAATAAACAGTTGGTAAAATAAAAATAGCATCTCTGCCTGCTATACATATCCCATCTATGAAGCTGTCCCCTACATGCTCATTGATCCAGCACGAGTCCTTTTCCAGGTTGTATATTGCTGGCCAAGGCTTTGTCCCCCTGCCTTGGGCTCACCAGAGAATGCTGCAGATTTCGGTCATTATGTAGTGCTACTTTGTGCAGAAATGAGGATCTGCCCAGCACCAAGCAATGATGAGGCCAAAGAGGATCTATGACATACCCAAACTAGATAAAGTTATTAATATTTTGTATAGGTAAAAGGTGTAGGGGGTGCTCCAAGAATTGTTGGGAGCTAGGTGAGGGAGGCAAGAGCTAAGCTTTAAATGTTTTTACAATGTATGTACAACTAGTGCAAGCACTTACATTTCACCTAATATTAGTCTTCTGATATACCCTTAACAGGAGCATTTAGACTTAGAGACAAAAGGGGCTACATTTGGAACCAATCAGAATCAGACGCAGTGCACATGTGCTGATTGAAAAGACAACAAAATGAGCAGGGTAAACCTTAGCAGAATAGGGCTACTTGGGGTACTGCCCAAATAATATTAATGATTATACTGTTTTTTTTCCGTCAGTTGGCTGGGGTTTGTGTTGTCTTAATTGGAAGTCCAGAAATAGCTGTGTTGTCAAGCATGGATCATAAAACTGGCTGCACAAGTTAAACATTTTTTGGCAGGAACCCATATTTGCATTTCAACAAAGTCTTATCTATCTATCTATCTATCTATCTATCTATCTATCTATCTATCTATCTATCTATCTATCTCATACCTTCCTCTTTCTCATCATATAACAGATACCATATATCTTTACCTAGGTAATTTTTATTTGCTACTTGCAGATTAATTTAAAGGTACATCTGAATTAAATACTTCTGGAGCTTAATGTATGAACTTCTACTTAGCTGATGATGGCAGTTAAGAAGTGATGCTCTTTTAAAATACATTTAAAAGATCAATTGCCTGTCTCACAGGATAATTCTGCTGTAAAAGTGGGATTAAATATAGATGACTCACACAAGTCTAGGAAACAGAAGGCAAATATCGTGTTTGTTGAGATCAGCAGGGACTCAGTTCCTGCAGTGCTCCAAAATATGAAAACATTTATTTAAACTCAGTGTTAAGACGTGTCACATTGATGAATACGTCATGAAGAATGATTTTTTTAGCTGTTTTACAAAAACCCAGCGTTTGCTAAATCAGACGGGTTCCGATGATCAATCCAGATAAATGAGGAGCTCTGTGATGTAGGAGAAGTCATAGTTAATGCACTCTGTTTGCACTGCATGGATCGTTTCTTGTTCAGCACATATCTAACCAGGAGAGATATTAACTGAGACAACAGCCCATTGTCTTTCACGCCGTCAGAACAGCAGGACCCACTAACAATTTTCTCCCTGACTCAACTAAGAGTGTATGTATTACGAATAATGGAATGATCTGCATCCGATCACACAGAAATGTTCCGCCATGTTATTGCCCCTTTGTTAACACCAACTATGTGATGCCTACTATACGAACTACACAAACTTGGGATAGGTTGTTCAACAGTGGATGGTAACACCAGTACCACTGGGTGTTACCGTCTGTCTATTGTTGACTATAGTAGTGAAGCTAGCATCGATACCCACAGGGTCAGAGATGAAAGACATTTCAGTGGAGTAGCACAACATGTTGAAAATCCAACATTTTGGGGCCATGCATTGCCCCTTACTGTCACTTTGTTACCTTCACAAAAGGACCCGTCGTAGCCCAGAAAGATTGGCTTTTTAACATGTTCTGACAGTGTTTTTATATAAATAAAGAATCATGTACTCTGGAGTGCTAGTGGCTTTGTCGTCTGTTTCCAAGGATGTGATATGGAATCTGTGGACTTTTCTTAAAGAAGCATCCTTGCTTTGCTATAGGGTCTGTTTGTTGTAAGGATTACAATCATATCACTTGCTTAGGGAGAGAAAGAACTCTCCCCTCTCCCAACATTTCCTTCTGGCCACTGGGAAGAAGCCTTTGCCACAATTCTTGGAGTAGAAGTACAGGGGTTGGGAGAAGACTCTGCACTACAATGATTGCCCATGCATTTTATTGCCCTTGTACTGATACCATGTACTTGTACCTGCAAGGGCCAGTCTGTGTTGCTGCCTTGCTGGTAATGCTGACAGTATGTGGACAATAAACATGGATGATATTGGCAATAAGTTAGAAACAGCATACTGGCAATCTTGCCCATTTATTGATACCATTTCCCATTTGCTATACAGAGACCATATTGTCACTATTGCCCATTATCCGTACATTTCCACTATTACCTATTTGTTGCCAATATATTTTCATTGCCCACATGTAGGCATGATTGACAGTATGCTGTTGCTGACTTACTGCCAATATCACCCATGTTTATTGTTCACATACAGTCAGCATTACCAGCATGTAATACAACACAGACTGGCCCTTGCAGGAACAAGGATTAAAGACCTAGAAAAGATAGTCAAATATATTTTTGTAAGTTCAAAGATCTAATTTACTACGGATTTAAAAGGCGGACAGTGAAGGAAAAAGAAGGAAAAATATTGATGCTTTTGAACAAAAAAAATATTCATGCCTTTGAACTTTGGTGTTGGAAAATAATTCTACAAATACAGTGGACACACCAAATAAAACAAACCAATCTTTTCAACAAATCAAGCCTAACCTTTCAGTAGAAGCCCAGAACACTATACTGAATATGTCTTGTTTTGGACAAAGGTAAAAACATTTATGCTCTAATTTTGGAACATTTGTGGGACAAGAAGAGGCTGAACAGCAATAAGGTGTATGGATACAGTTCATAAAGTTATAAACATGACATTGGAACGACTAGGGATCTTCTAAGGATAAGGATAACTATTCTGGAGAATCATTTCCCATGTGGTCGCCAATATTTGACATCGACCGCAATTATTAATACTCATGTATTGCCCAAAGTTCATTAACATTGTATTGCCATATTTATCCATGTATTGCCTAGTTTTATACCTAGTGAACACTATAATATATAGTGGGCATTGGGCAGCATCTTCCTTCATTTTACCTGGGGAAGAGATTAAAAGATCAGGATAAATCTGCATACACAGGTGCCATTATTGTCATTGGGAAGGATCTTTCACAATTCTTTCCAATGACTAAGGATACATGAACGAGTGCTGTACATACAGCACCATTCTGCTCTATGGAGAGGGGAGGGGAAGAATTAGGATCGCTTGCATTAGGATCTTTCGTTGCCCATCGTCAGTGGATCTGTCATGACGGGCGCTGTACACACGCCAGATTCTCGTCCGATATCGGCCCTGAGCCGATTATTGGGCGGGAACCATTGGACATGTGTTTGTAGCTTAAGGCTGGTGATAGTGGACCATCAGCTCTGAAAAGAGTCAGAGAGCCAGGAGGCTGCACATACTTTTTT
This sequence comes from Pyxicephalus adspersus, assembly GCF_032062135.1. Classification (NCBI taxonomy): domain Eukaryota; kingdom Metazoa; phylum Chordata; class Amphibia; order Anura; family Pyxicephalidae; genus Pyxicephalus; species Pyxicephalus adspersus. The sequence continues at coordinate 145,942,146 of NC_092860.1, read as the reverse complement.
TTTTTTTTTGATGACACTGATCCACTGTAAAGAACATCCATGAATCCAGTTGACAGAGCGCCCTAAAATATGAACTGTAGTCTAAAGTACCTTAGTTCATTTGATGCTAATCCCTCACACAATATATATGATTGTATATCCTATATTACTATTCATAAAGTACTACAGTTACTGTTTAAGCCATTTCATAATTTAATGTTATTGCAAATTACTTCTCATTTGATATCAGCAGCTCAGATCTTAGGTTTACTGCAAGAATTGCAATGTCTGTGATTTTTATTCATAGACTAGCCCAGTGCCCACAGTGGTGCTGACAATGCAACATTTCTCTTATTGCAACACAGGGATCAACCATGCAATAAAACAATGAACTCCTTCCCATATAGCACTCAGCTTGAGAAAGCAACTGCAATAGCCTGTTTCATCTGGGTCTCGAAAACAAAAGTCGGTCAGACTGTAAAATTAACATAATATATTCAATCAGATAAAAAATCATTAAATTTGTCCCCTTCCACACCCTCACTCTTAAGCAGGATGATCTAGTCTGTCTTAATCAAAGTAAAACTTAGGTTAATTTTTAAAACTGTGATAGCCTAGTCCTCTGCTCTCCAGTGCTAGAATGGGAGTATACTGTCATACCAATAGTGAGATCATATTATGAAGTGGCCATTAGTCTTGTTTTGTATATAGCAACTCCTGAGAGAGGGGAAGTAACAAGACCAAGCAGCAACCAGAGAATGAGCCAGTAAACCCTACATTGCAAATAGACCCCACAGGAGGACTTTGGGCCCTTAATAAAGATATGCACTAGATTGTGGGTATATGCTTCTAACAACTGTCACATCCCATACTGGTAATGTGACCATTGGTCCTGTACTCCATGTAAATGAGCAGGTGGGATGGGAAAGAAACAGTACAAAAATGAAGGAACATTACATAGGAAAACCAAAGGACATAAAAAATGGACCCAGTGAGGAGTCAAAACACATGGGACCCTGAATTAAGATGAACACTAAAATGTGTGTGTGCGCCTACTAACAGCCACATCTCATCTCGCTGGTGTGGCCACTGATTGTGCACTGGATCTGATGATCCTGGTGAGAGGGGTAGCGACAAGACTAGTCAGGGGTTAGGAAGAAAAATGATAAGCACAAGAATGTGGTTGCATGCTCTTACTAACATCCATGTTTTATTCTGATTATGTGGCCGTTGGCCCTGTATGTGCCTGGTGAAAAAGGTCATGACAAGTGTGGACAGAGACCAGCAAGAAAGTGAGGTCCCTACATAGTAAATAGGCCCAGCAGGTAGGAGAAAAAAAACATGGGACCTTAAATTAAGATGAGCACTATATTGTGGGTGTAAGCTCCAATAATTGGACACATCCCATCATGGTGTGGTCATTGAACCTGCACATTGGGCAGTGACATGACCAGTCAGAGACCAGCAAGGAACATTACATGGAACCAAACATGGAACCTTGATAGGCGCTACAATGAGCGCATGTGTTTCTACTATTGGCAAAATTCCGTTCTTAATATTTGGCCGTTTGCCCTGTATGGTGCTGGTGAGAAGGGCAACGATAAATTTTTAGAGACCAACAAGAAAAGTGAGCTTGCAAGGGACCCTACATAGAAAATGGACCCAGGAGGGGACAAAAACCTTAAAATAGGATAAGCACTAGAATGTGTGTGTGTATGCTCCCAGTAAAAATCAAATGTCTGGTGGCATGGCCGTTGATCCTGCATTGTATTGACCATTGTGAGAGGGGCAGTGACAAAACCAGTCAGAGACCAGCAAGAAAAGTGAGCTACAAGGGAGCTTACATAGCAAACAGACCCGGCATGAGGGCAAAAAAACACCGGAACCAGAATTAGATAAAATATTCTCAGTGTATGCTTAGAACAAGGTACACACTGGATCCTTTATCAGTTTGGGATGGGACAGTTTTATAGTTTTGTAATACCCCTGAGGGGCTTTAGGAGGTAAAAAGAGGTTTATGGTGGATCAGCAAATTCGACAATATTGAATAAATCTGCAAGTTTCAGGTGGCATCAAATGCATTCCTTATCTCAAAGCGGCAGTACCTTGACTTCACTTAAATATAACCAGCACCATTCATCTGTAAATCAAGAACGGCACATTAAATAAAATAAAGAAATAAAACAGGGCAAAGTGTCCTAAGCATAGCAACCGTAGTGTCCATAGAAACCAAACAGGCATTTGGCTGCTGTGATTTATGTGCTGGTTAGCACTTATTCCTCTCTATTGAAATGAGTCACAGTATAAAAACATGGGGTCCACTTCTGATATAAAATATGTTCATTTATTCATCCAAACTTCTAAAACGAAAAAGAATGACACTTAAAAATAAATTTATTAACACCAAATGTTCACTGCGAGTGCATGTGTATTAAATGACAGTGATTGATTCACCTTTAGTAAATGTTTGGTGAAAGCCACAATCCCTGCTTTATAATATAATTATAATTATATTATAATAATATTAAATTAAAATTATTAATTATATTATTATAATATTATTAATAATAATTTGTTTCCTTCCTATTCTGACAGCTGTGCACCTTCAATGATTGGCCAGTAGGTGGCAGAACCAGTCATTGTTTTAATAGGGGACCTGTAGAAAAATAAAAACCATATACCGATAATTCACTGGGAGGAATTGACTGGGGGAATAATTTCCTGGGCATAATTTCCGAGCATCTTGAGCATGCCCAGAAGGAGCCTTTTCGTGAAAAGAGAAAAAATTTGTTGATCTCACACATGCGCAGTGAGAGCGGCAAGTTTTTTTTTCCAAACTACTTTACCCGATCTCATGCCTGTGTAGGGTGACGTAGGAAGAAGAACCAGTTAGAAGAGGAGAAGATGGAATCGCCCTGAGCGCCAGCTCGGAGACGCAGAAACCTGTTGGAAGAGACCTCTGGACCGATCAACTGCTGTCCAGGTTCAAAGGTAAGTGTATTTTTTTTATTTCAGTTTTGAGCACTTTTGAGTTTACTTCCTCTCTAACGCCCCCTACAATTCATGTGGTAACGGGGAGCAATTGAAAGTTCAGTGTAAGCCATGAGTTGCCAGAGTCACATGGCTTCTGGATTCCTAAAACAGGCAGTTAGGTTAACTGGTTTCCCCCTAAAATTGCCCTTAGACTGTAATAATGACTTATGACTATGGTAGGGACATTAGATTGTGAGCCCCTTTGAGGGACAGCTAGTGACATGACTATGGACTTTGTACAGTGCTGCATAATATGTTGGCACTATATAAATACTGTGTGATAATAATAAAGCCAACCTGTTGCTTGGCCCTCAGCAGTCACAATACACCCTTGAGTAAGTGTAATCCTTCCCACAGTCCCACATATCTACCCACTACCTACCAATTGCCATTTTTTAAGACAAAATCATCTACTAAACTTTCACTTGCCTAGGTCTACAATCATGTGACCCCCACTCGGATGTCTCTTCCATCAGTAGAGACTGGTGAATCATCATGTTGTCACCATCAAGCTGCCGATGGAGCCTTCTTTAATGCTCTGTGATTCCCTAAAGACTGCCTTAATGAAGCATCTACATACCCAAGGATGGATGTTGCCAGTTGGAAAAGAACCCCCTCACTTCCAAGATCAGGTGAATGTAGATTCAGGTAAGTGTATTGACCAGAGGTGTTTAGTTCCTTCAAAGATCACAACATGTGACAAGCTATAGGAGTTTATATTAAATGTGCTCATCTCCTGGTATTAGTGGTTAATATACAGCACATTTCGGGGGTCCCTTAAGTAAAGTCTCATACAGATGTCCAATGGACAGCAGAGAAGTGTCGCTGGAAGAAATCTTTTGTGAACATTTCCAATAATGATTGAACAAACATGTGCCTTCCATACAGCATTGTTCCATGGAAATGAGAAGGGGGATGACAAGTGAGCAGAACCTCACTGTGCTATGATCTATAGGAGAGAACAGTGGTCATTCCCAATAAGTCATTGATGAATGATGTCGGGAATGGGGGGTCCACTGTCCACATTTGTCAGATTTTCTCCTGAGACAAGCATGATCTTTCATCTCGGTATACTATTATCTGACATGTGTACATAGCTTAACATCCTGCGGGTCCAGGGTCAATGTACTGGAAATCTCAACATTCCACTTTACTGCAGAATCTACTCAAGGAAGAATTTCTAGGAAAGGACAACTCTGTCATTCTAAGAACTTTATCCACCTTTTTACCATCATTATACTTCTTGCTTAATGTATACACTGTGACTTTGCCGTCTCCATTAAAAGCTAATGTCTCCAAGAAGCTTATTTATCTATTATACATGAGCTTTTTCAGAAAATCCTCTTGCTTTTCCTTTTCTGTCTGGCTTGGCACGTGCCTCCAGAAATTCCTTCCAGCAAGAAAATGTGTGTGAAAAAAAAGGAAAAAAAAAACACACGCTATGTCTTTCATTAGCAAATATTTATAGCGTTGTGACATTGGCTCCGTACATCAGGAGAAATAAACTGTGAATTAAGAAGGCAATAACTATATAATTATAGTGGCTGTAGAAACAACTGTGTTTTATGATGGTCAATCATAGATAACATGAATATTGTGATTCTGTACATTTGGCCTAGTTGTATATTTTGGGGAAGTTATGAAACTTTAAAGGGCTGCCTTGGTGTCCATTATCAGCTTGGAGGCCAACCCTACCTAAAAATAATTGTTCAACTCTAATGGGCACTGGTGAGTGGAATCAACCATTTATTTCCTAAAGTTCACCAATGGAAAAAAATCTGGAGTAAATTCTGCTTAACCAGAGCAGCCATTACAGAGTCAAATGTTTATCAACTGCCCTCCATCATCCCAGTATCCTTAGTACACATTACCTTTATTTATCTGTTCTGGGAGTATATAAAATATTGCCAAAAAAAGATTTAGCGTGACTATTTCCAAAATATATTTTGCTCTAAGCCTATTTTTACATGTTTACCAGGTTAACCATAGCTAAAAAAAAACAAGGCTGTTTTACAAGGCTCAGTAGCTCAAGCTCAAAAATAGATCCACACATCTAAAGGGTTTAGTACAAGGATTCACCCCCCTCCCCCACCCCCACCCAAATCCTTCACTTTGCCTGCCCTGTTAATTTAGGACTTCATAATGTACAATTTAGAGACATTCTGCCTGAAAACAACCATAAGTGCCCGAAAACGCCTCCCTAAAACACTTAAAAATGCCTATAAATGTAATGGGCATTTCAGGGCATTTTAGCTGAATTTGGGACATTTGGGGGGCATTTGGGAAGCATTTCTCCTATTCTAACTCTTCTCTGTCACAAATGGTAATTTAAAAAATCTTTATAAATGCCTAAAAACACATACATTTATAAACATTTAAACTTAATGTCTGTGTAGACTTAGCCTTGGAAAATCCAATGAACTTCTGACACCAGCGATGAGGATGTAGTCTGCATTAAATATTTGTTTTCAATATTAAAAATGTAATTTTAATAGTAAAAAAAAAAATCTACTTTAAAATTGGAACATTTTTCGTAAAATTGATTTATAAGGGCTCCTGTATAAGTATCAGAATGGATCAGTATGCATGCTTTAGGGCTCATGTTGGAAGGAAGCCAAGGCAGCTATCTTCTGTACTGGATATGATGAGAAAATACACTGCAGACAGACAGCATCCACTGAATCCATAAACACAGCCAAAGTACGCTCCATAATTATTAATACGGCCCTGTGTTTTACAATATACTCTTTAAATATATATATACACACACACACATTTTCTAGGCAACAGTCATTATTTCATTTTCCACTTTGCTTCTATAGAACAGACATAGCTTTCCTGTCTTAGTGATGTAGGAAAAGAATACGCTGAGCTGACTATACCTTATTATTAGGTTTAATAGATTTTAATGGGAAGAAATGTCAAGAAGCTAACCTAGCATTAGTGGTATACAAAGTACATTAAAGTAAAAATGACTTATCCCATAATGCACTGTACATGAGTTCTGCTGTTTACAAGATATATACTGTGTACGTGTTAAAAGGTAGGGATGAGCAAACTGGTCCACAGGGACCAACACATATATTGTGTGTAAGGACTACAATAGCATTCAGCTATGTATATAAAAGTATTTCATTGATGAGAAGTTCTATACTCATAGAAATCATATGCCCATATTTCACATATGATCAGAAATCAATATATTTGACAAACGTCAATTATCATAAAAGCACACGCGTTGTCTTACGTTAGCATGAATTGTTTTATAGCAGGCCATTTATTTTTTAATCTTCAATCAATGCATCCAACACAACAAAGTCAGCCTTCTTCAGCAAGGTCAGGGAATGCTTACCAATGAAAATGGAATGGAAATTATGAACATGGTAAATTCCTGACCTTGGCCCTACATTGTTTAATGAGAGCTATGCTTCACCACCAGTTAAGAACTGGTGGTTATATATAATATTTTTCTCAATATTGAACAAACCCTTTGCTGCAGCTAAAAGAAAAAAAAATCCAACATCACCGGATTTCCTAGCCATGATGAGGAAGACAAAATCATGGTATACACTTATTGAGTACTTGATTCTCTAAAAAATTTCTTGACTCTGAGGAATGTTATAGATTTAGAACATAAATTTGGTAAATTCCGAAGATTGACCTGACCACTTGCACCAAAATTGTAGGTTCTTTTTGTAATTTTGCCATAAAAGTCACTAATAACTCCCATAATTACATCAAACATACCCTACCTGCCTTACTTTTTACTCCTTACTTAGGTGTAAGGAGCAATCAAAATGTTAAGCCAGAAGTCCTTTGACAATTGTTGGAAGGCCAAACCTTATTAAAATACTATACTTACCACTTCTTCATGCCAGTAAACCAATGTCTAGAGGGGGGCGCTACTTGTAGCTTCTCAAGGACAATGAAGTGGGGAGGTACCAGTACTGTTCATTTTTGCCATCTGGCAGGTGGCCAGCCACTGGTAGTCGCAAAGGATCACTCGATCACAGGATCGCTCCCAAAACAGGTCTAAATTTGTTTGTACACATATTAATGTACATGGATACCTAAAACATGGTTTTAGAAGGTAAGTATCCTCTTTAAAGAATAACAAGGACTATTTCCCCAGTGCTTAAACACCCATGTTTACTCCAGTGGAATAGTCCACATCGTTTTCCTGATAAGCACTACAGGTAGTCCCCGGGTTACATAAGAGATAGGGACTGACATATTATTAGGCAGCCCAGTGTCAGTTACTGTATAAAATCCTCACTTTGAGCTAATCACAAACAAAGCAACAAAAAAAAAAAAAAAAGAAGAACTTTATGGAGCCTAGACATCCATTAACTTCTGGAGCAAGGTGTGCCTTGATATGCGAAAAGAAACAACTTCAGAGTTTGTCTTGGTCAGCAAAGATTCAAAAGAGGCTGCAGAAAGAGCTCACCCCCTAAGATCACCCACAACCTCAGTTGTGTTTCACAAAAAGTTTCTTCTGCAAGTCATGCAAACCGCCCCCTCCAGCCTCCGTCCTGCACACAAGGGAGCAGGGAAGTCCCCTTCATATCCAGTAGTCGTCCGTATTTCGGATGTGCTTAACCTGGGGACTACCTGTATAGAAAATGCATCTTGTAAAATTTAGAATGTATTAAAATGCCACTAAAGGCCCATCAAATGCCCAAAACATTCCACAAATGCTCAAAAATGCCTAAAAACACCCCAAACACCCCTAACATAAATACAATTGGTCATTTATATCTATTTTAACCATTTCTAACTGTTTTTGGGTGTTATACTAGCTCATCTCTCTAACATAAGTTTGTTTAAAACCAATTTATAAATGCTTAAAAACTCAAACAAAACATGCATGAGCAATAATGAGCATAAAAAATTTAAATCAGCATAGACTAAGCCCTAAATAGAACTTATACCTTACTAGAGTCAAGCTAGATGATCCCTTCCAGGCAAAGGTTGGCATTACAGTTCCTAATATATTAGAACATTAAAAAAAAAATACAAAGGAATGTATTAAAAAAGTGCACAAAATAAATTAGGTAAGGAAGTAGGGAAGGCAAATAATAAACCAAAATGTATTGAAACAGCTCAATTATGTCTCAGCCAATAATCATCTCTTGTCATGCAGGAGTTTAGTAAGGAGTTAAAAGAAAAATTAGTGAAAAATATTGGGATCTGTCCATGACACAAATAAACACTCGCAGGGTACAGATGATAGATCTAGATGAAGAATGCTTTTCCACGGATTAGTCATGTGTACATAATTGTCACTCTACGCAGGGTTGAATGATTCCCATTACATTCCTTGTTTATGCTACATTCACCATGGGATAAACAGGGTGGGAGTAAAACACACAATGACAGTATAAACCAGTAATACGAGGAAAACAATAAACACTAACATAACGCCAGAGAGGTTTACAGAGCCAGGGCTGATTTCCAGGGGATATGTTTATTAATTTGGGTGACAAGGCATGAGGTCAGGAGATATGGATGTAGGACTAAGTAGATTCAGTACAGATATTGTTAGCTCCTGATAAAGTGAATACATGACTTTAAGGGATTATTCTAGGCTTAAATCCAAGGTGAAATACATGTATTAGAATGGTTTTACCAGAATTGAATTCTTGTCCGCCCAATCTGAAAAACACAGCACATGCCTGTTAGACAGAGCAAATTACCTGATTTGACTTATTTGCAGTTAAGTAACACTAACAGGTTTTGCCCCTCCTCTAATTTGTATCTGGGCAAAAAATGTAAACGCATATTTTTAGAGCACACACAACAGATTTTAGGTAGGATATACAAATAACTTTTAATTAAGCAGAAATAACACAACACATTCATTGGTATATTTAATTGACCAATAGGGGCCAGTAGAGTAGAGGACCAAAAAGTCCAGGAGTGAATGGATTATACAGTGCTCTGAATCTAACAAAAAAAAAGTGAATGGAGATAGCACACTGATGACCTCACTGGTGAACCGCCATTTCTATCCAACCTACAGCCTTTTGCTTTGACTGCAGAAAAGTAAATCCGAACAGACCATGATGTCTGGCAGTAATTGCAATACAATAACATATATTTTTGCAAATATGAGCCGTTCACCTATAAGTATTCTACCTTCGTATTCAGCCATTTGCTCACACTTAAAAAACCTGATTATAACAAAATCTTTGGCATGGGTTTGTTTTTAGGGTTTAGTTTTAGAAGCGGAACTCTATATATTACCAAGAAGCATGAGATTGGCTGTTCTCGAGACTGCAAAACTTACTGCAAACTTTACAATACATTCCCCTGATACCCCACTGCAACTTTTAAATACTAAGGGGAAAAAAGGAAAGGAGGAAATGTTTACTGCGATGGAATAGCATAGCTTACTGAATGAAGTGAAGCGTCAAATATATATATATATATATTCATTCATTCAAGTTTGAACCAGAATTTTTCCCTCTGAAAATGGCATTAGAAAAAGAACCTTGGTTTATACATATGGTACACCAGTAGGTGGCTCTATGTGCTCATGTAAAATGTGTAACAAACTTTTGCCATTGGAAACATGAGACATGAGTTTGTTAAAAGCATTATATGAGGCTATATCACTGTTTACTAGTTGCCAACATTAAGCAAAAACTATTAACAATTTAGGAGTACCGTAAGTGACTTATCATAGCTAACTCAAAAGTACAAAATATTTTAACTAGTAAAAATTTCGCGAAAAGTATATACCAACTAAGCCCACGTGATTTTATTTTTTCCCTTTTTTTTTTTAAACACCATGAATGTATTTATTTACAATAATGTTCTTGCCATTTGTGTTGATTACTCTTTTGAATGTTTGCTACAATTTGTCCCTTAGCTTTATACTCAAAACATATTCCTCTATTTTTAGGTAAAAAAAAGTATCTTGGTTTATATTTGAGTATATCACATGTGTCACTGTATATAGCTTTTCAATATTTTATAGTTAGGTAAATCACTTTAAAAAAACAAAATTCTCTCTTCCTTAAATAAATGTGTCCCTATTTTTCCCACAACAAAATCTCTGCATAGGTAGGAGGCTTTTATTATGCACCACTGATATAAAAATGATGCTCTAATCTGTTGCCCGGCTTTAATTTATGGTCAAATGATTTGGATACAGATAGCAGGATTTTTGAATTCCATCACTGAATTGCTACCTTTAGGTTCTTCCTCATTATGATAAGCACCATTCTGATTCCTGAGACACTGATCATTACGCCGCTGAGCACAGCAAGTCCAGCAGTCCGCCGCATTCCGTAACCTCACATTCTTCCAAGTGGCGTTCCGTGATCCTCCCAGAAATGCTCATGTTTCACTGCACATTAGAAACTGGAAGGGTTGTTTTTTAGTGACCTGGCTGGATTTCTGTCTTTAATAATACAGTCTGTAATTAAATGTAAATGTGAAGCTTCCTTGTTATGTGCCAGAATTAAAATAAGCCTGGCTTTTCCCCGAGGATTTGTCATAGTACAGTGCACATTGCAGAGCTGGGGGAAGATATGATACAAATGCATCAATTCATAGTCTTATCTCTTTACATTGCACCAGACTTATAGAATTTTTCTGCTAATATCTGCTATCAATTGCCATCAGGGCTGAAATTATAAATTTTAGAGCAATATAATGCTCTTTTTCATTGTAATGTTCATCAGAATGTAATATTTAAGTTTTAAAGTGAATGTTTAGGCTTCTCAACTTTATATGCAAATAAAACTTATCTGCTTGATACAAGTTTTAGCAATTTATGTTAACTTGAGCAACTCATGTTAATCTAATAATACTTTGTATTTGTGTATAGTTTATAATTTTGCATGTATATTACGGAAGACATATTTGCCAATTACTTTGGGCTCTACTTCCAGCTTTGGGGAGCTACATAACGATTGTGCTTGGACTATGAATTGGGTGAAACACTGACGACCCTGCACTCCCTGCATTGCTGATTTCAGGGAGGCTGATTGATTGCAGTGCCATACTGCGCTATGTCTAGTGGCTAATTTGCAAGTAAATTATACAGTAACCTTAATGTAATACAGCAAGATATTATGTCAAGGTGTGAAAGTCACATCAAAAAGGCAGAACTAAAAATGCTAGCAGCTAGACTTTAATCGAAAAGGAGACTTTGCTTGCAGTTCTATGTTTTAATTATTTATTTCTCATTTATTGACTTTTTATTTAATCACTTTTATTTATTTATTTTTTACTTTCAGTTGCTCTTCCATGACAAGATTGACATTTACATATTGTTTCCATGACAAGAATTTGGAAGAATGGGTATCACCAATGTCAGGACAAGGTTTGCAGTACCCGATGCAAGGATTACAAGGTAACAACCGTGCACAAATTTAACTCAAAAATAAGGTAAGCTAGGGGAATAAAAGAGTAAATTCTACTAATACGGGTTAGCTAAAATTTTTACTACAAATACTTTTTATAGTTGAAATGTTAGGTTAACTACCACTACTATATTTGGTATATTTTTTTTATTTGGTGCATGAATGAGCAGAAATTTAAAAAAGTATACATTGAAATAATTAAAAAAAGTACTAAGGGAAGAGAAGTTTCAAAGATTAAAAAACTAAGCTATAACTGTCGATTTTATTCACTAATAAATGCCGAATTGTCAATATCCATATCCTGTAGATTAGCTGGAGAAGATAGCGCTCCCTGTGTAATCATATGAGCTCCTTCGTAGCTAAGTTGTGTATTGTTCATAGACTTCATGGCTGTTGCTGATTGCACAGGGAGTGAGTTTGGAATACACAGCACAGGACACTATCGGACAATGCAGAGTCAGGGGATGTAACCCTGATGCAAGGTGCCCAAAGTGAATGAAACTGGGAGACACAAAATGCACTGCATTCCAGCTCTCTGTACGGACATTGGGCCTGATTAATTAAAGCTCTCCAAGGCTGGGAAGGATACACTTTTAATTGCAAACTTGGAACGGATTTCTTTAAAGTCTTTTGCTATTTGTTAGCAAAGGTTTTGAAGCCTAGAACAGATCTTTTCCAGGTTTGCTGGATCACCCAGCTTCACTTTTGAAAATGTATCCTCTTCAACCTTCAAGCTTTAATAAATCAAGTCCATTCTGTCCATTGGGTACCCTGGGCTAGTTTTTACTTCCTAATATTGACCATCCAAAGCAAGTACATTTACTATATCAACATTTCTCTGGGTAGGTTTATTTAGGTTTCTTTTCACATAGAGATTTTTCATCACAGGGGCAGTGGAGAAGCAATAATCACATATTACTAAAACAATAAAAATCTAATAAAGTTACTAAATATTTAAAAAAAAAACTTTTTGGCTCAAATTGAACTTTAGTTCTCTGCAATTCTAATACAAATCAATGGATCTTGGGAAGGGAATCAATGGATCTTTTTTTTCTAATAGTGACTGGGGTTTAATGACTCCTTTTAACTTAGATACAGAATAATAAACTAAAGTTGCCTAAGCAAATTATTTCCCTTCTTTTTCAGGTAGGTCAGTCTCCGACGGTAATTTAACAGAATATGTGTATTTTTTTCTTTTGAGCGTTTCCACATAAAGCACGCCTTCAGGGTTGGAATAGTAGCTGCCAAGTAATAATCCCTAAATGCTGAGCACTTCTGAAATACATTTTGAAAATCGTCGTTTTGTAAATGGATGTAGAAGAGTAACTGAAAGGAAAGCATGTTAGTATTTAATGAATTTGTGTATGGAATAATATATTTATGGAGAGAAGGTCTACCTGACAAAGCTGGGATAATCAAATAGGTTTTCCATTCGTTGATTCCCAACAAGACATGGTAGGTCCTGGATTTATAGTCCGACCTCTGTGAGCGATGAAACGAAACCCAAAAGTCATATGTTTAAGGCAATCATCTTGATTATTGGTAAACGCTATTTATGTATCGTCAACATTAGGGATGAGCGAACACCTGGAAGTTCGGGTTTGCCGGGTTCGGCCGAACTTCGGCTCAAAGTTCGAGTTCGGGTACCCAAAATCGTAAAGTTCGGTACGGACTCAACACTAGTCAACATATTACGCAGCGCTGTACATAGTCCATAGTCATTTCACTAGCTGTCCCTCAAAGGGGCTGACATTCTAATATCCCTACCATAGGCATATGTCTTTAATACAGTCTAAGGTCAATTTGTTGGGGGAAGCCAATAATCCTAACTGCATGTTTTTGGATTATAGGAGGAAAGTACCGGGAGGAAACCCACACAAACATGGGGAGAACCTACAGACTCCATGCAGATTAGGTCCTGAGGGCTGAGATTCGAACCAGGGACCCAGCGCTGCAAAGGCCATTATGCTAACCACTGACCCTTTCACTGGCTGAATTTAGAGGTGAGGGAAGTGCATTGTACAAGCGGATCGTTCTCATGAAACAGATATTCTGTCCTCCACATTGCATCTTTATCCTGCTTGTATTCACATATTAACCTTATAGCTATTCCAATTAGTATTGAAGAATTTGGGGTTTATTTGGGCTTTAAAAAACAACTTAGATTCAAGGGAAAATTTATTATATGAACAAAGTGTAAGGACTTTTTGTTAAATCTTTTTAAGACTTACATTATTAACTTGTATGTATGCGATACCAATATTAAGCTCACAATCTAATGTCCCTACCATACCTACCATAGTTATATGTCATTACTTGAATCTAAGGCCAAATTTGAGATTATGTCAGGTAACCTACCTGCACATTTTTGGGAAGTAGGAACACAACCCAAGCAAACATAAAGGGAACATGCAAATGTTTTGAAGATTGGCTGGTGGTTGGCACCCCAGTCATAATACATATATATATATATATATATATATATATATAATAGAGAACAATAGTAATAAATAATAATAATAGAGATAATAAAAATATAACTGACATTCTGGCATGGCTTTCTACTGAAATGAGTGAAGACTTCTGGGGACATACAGTACAGGTCCTCCTAAGAAGAGGCTGAGAGGGGCCAGGTAGGCTATTGGGATGTAGATAAGTATGACTTAACAAGAATGTACAGAGAAGAGACAGAAAATCATTGAAATTACAATATATATATATATATATAGATTGTACCTTTAACTTTGTTATTGACTGCAGAGATTTTGTTCCGAATTCAAGGGCAATCAAGCATAAAAGGTAAATATTTCCAACACTATGCACACGATCCAGAGGGATTGCCTGATGGAGGCTCACAGACTTATCAAGCTTTTGCCAAAATGTGTGATTAAAATCCTCTGCTTTGATTTCGGAAATGTTAATGATGTTGTAATACCGCCTAGTCGGAATGCAGTGAACAGAATTAAGAAGTAAGAATTTGTGTGTTTGCAGATTAGCATTGTTATGGCAAGATGGTCTGGTTTACCTTCATATCGAGGTGATGACATCGCCTATGTCTTATTAACAAGAATTAGAGCAGATCTTACCTAAATTACCCACCCTGGGAATTCCATAGAGGAATCTGTGTACTGGAGTGGATAATACCAAGCAGAAGATGACAGGCAGTTTACAGCAGCCTCCTATCACCAGCCTAGGAGGGGAAATATTTTAGTGTTAGGTTGTAATGGCCTATGGGTTTATTTATGAGAAAATGATAAAAGGAAGAAATTAGGCATTGCCCCCGGTGCCGAATTAGGAGTTTGCTTTCATATTCTCATATGCAATCAGAAACCAACATCTCCAATTTAATTGCCTGCCATGGTTGACAATGTAATGAGCAAATAGGCAAATCTGTTCAAATGACTACTTGGCAAACAATGACCACATTTTTTATTATTATTATTATTATTATTAAACAGGATTTTTGTACTGGATTTGTTATAGTGAACATTTAAAGGGGTTATTCACACTGAACCAGTTAGTAGCAGGAACACACATTTTTTATGTATCATCTTTGCATGCATTATATTAATGCACTAATTTTAGTATGAACAACCATGTCATGCAGTGTACTGTAACACGGGGGTAAGCGGGTTGTATGTAGGTAGCTATGCATGTAGGGACTGATTTATCAAAGCACTCCAAGGCCGAAGAAGATAGATTGTCATAAGAGAATTTGAGTGATCCAGCAAACCTGGCATGGATTTCTTAAAAATCATTTTCTATTTGTTGGCAAATGTTTTCAGTCCTGGAGCAGATCCATTCTAGGTTTGCTGGATCGTCCAGGTTCTCACATGATAGTCTATCTTCTCCAGTCATGAAGAACTTTAATAAATCAGACCCAAAGGGAAGCTGGATGATCCAGCAAACCTGGATTGGATTTCATTAAAGTAATTTGCTATTTGTTAGCAAAATGTTTTTTTATCCTTGACAAGATTCATTCCTGTTTTGCAGGATTACCCATCTTTACTGATGAAAGTGTATTCTCGCCAGCCTTGGAGAGCTTTTACAAATCAGGCCCATAAAGTCTAAATAAGTACAACAGGTAGTCTGCAGTCTCCAATGCTGAGAAATATCCACAGGGGTTCAGGTAGCCAGATCCCATATTTGCTAGAATTTAGGTCACCCTAAGCAGTGACTTTTATTTTTTAAATCAAGGCAGAAACAAAGTGCTTTTTTACTCTGAGTGCTATCATGTATCCCAGTAATTAATAGGAAATGAGAATTTTAATGATAGGTGCACCTTGTTTTATCTGATTAATCCAGGTTTTTGGGTTGCTAGGCAACTGTTTCAGTTTGGAAAGCCTTTTGTGGCATGTCTCCAGAAGCATCACGTATTGTGAATCCATATCTCTCTCCCCTGTGTCACCCTCACACCTTGGTTTTACTGTTATACATTGTTTTATTTGGAAAGTTTTTATTTCTGTATATTAAAGTTGTACTCCAGACAAACAGCTAAATACATAACTAAAAGAATTATTTGTGAGCTGCTTTACCTGACAAAAGAATAATAACTCTGCTCAACCAGTGTTGGGATTAAGTCCTGCCAGACAGCATAGCCAATTTGGTGACCCATTCAAATATGCAATATAGCTTGGTCACCCACACACCCCAGCCCTTTGATTGAACAGTAAAGGTGCAGCACTTGGATAGTGATGTCCTCTCTCTGCTCTTTTCTCCTGTAGGTATGGAACACTGAGAGCACTGACTGCATGACATATATATATACATACATACATACAAACTTACATACATATGGGAAACATGGGAGCTCAGAGGTAGCACTCTTGCCTTTTCAGCGCTAGGTCCCAGGTTCTAATCTCAGCCAGGACACTATTTGCATGGAGTTTGCAGGTTCTCCCCATCTCTGCATGGGTTTCCTCCGGGTACTCTGGTTTCCTCCCACATCCCAAAAAACATGCAGTAAGGTTAATTGGCTTCCCCCCAAAATTGGCCTTAGACTACATTAATGACATATAACTATGATAGGGACATTAGATTGTGAGCCCCTTTGGGGGACAGTTAGTGACACAACAAGGACTTTGTACAGTGCTGCATAATATGATGGTGCTATATAAATACTTTATAATAATATATATTATATTTACTATACTGTCCCTTCTATCACAAGAGGCAGATTCTGATAGCTAGTTGTATATAAAAATACATCAACAGGCCTTTTATATAGGTTGAACAGACTATTGTCAGAAAATTGTACACAAATACCACATTTTTTTTGGTAAACAATTTTACTGCTCAATTTATAAAGGTGGTGATTTTTTGAAATGATCTCTACTTTACAGGCAGATCACCACTTTAGGTAGATCACCACTCCAGCTGTTGAAAGTTGGTGGTTTACATAGTCCTAAAGAGGAGGTTTACTACTTTAAATCTGGAGATCACCATAGGACACTATGAAGATCGCCATAGGTTACAATGGAGATTACTATTGGCCACAGTTAGTAACCCCCTAGGCTATAATGGAGCTGACCATAGGACACAATAGAGATTTCCATATTCACCACAATAGAGAACTTTATAGTCCGTGATAGACTTCGCTTTAAACCACAATTGAGATTTTTATAGCCCATGGTGAAGAACTCCTTAGGCCACAATAGACATTGTCCCACTATCTGCATGGAGTCTGCAGGTTCTGCCCGTGTCTGCGTGGGTTTCCTCCAGGTACTCCAGTTTCCTCCAACATCCCAAAAACATGCAGTTAGGTTAATTGTCTTCCCTAAATTGACAGACTATATTAATGACATATGACTATAGTATGGACATTAGATTGTGAGTCCCATTGAGGGACAGTTAGTGACATGACTATGGACTTTGTACAGCACTGCATAATATTATGGCGCTATATAAATACTGTGTAATATTAATAATAATAATAATAATTGTCTAAGGCCGCAATGGAGACCACCACAGTACAAGATGGAATTCACAATAGTTCACAATGAAGAATTCAATAGGCTACAATGGAGATCACCCAGTTCTCCACAATGAAATGGAATGAAATCCATAGTTCATTTTAGCCAACAGTTTAGATTGTTATAACCCACAATGAAAAATGCCATGAATCATGATGGAGATTACCATAGGCCAAGGTGAAGGGTACCATAGTCCACAATTTCATAGGCCAAAATAGAGATTGCTATAGACCACAATGAAGAACACTAAAGGTCACAATGGAGTTTGACATGGGCCAAGAAGGATATCACTAAATTCCACAATGGAGATCACCAATAACTAGGGTGGAGTTTGCCATAGAGCTAATAAAGAATGCAATAGGTCACAATGGAGATTGCCACAGGCCACAATGGAGATCAGATCAAACTCTCTGAATGCCATTTTTTTAATGAGCCCCTAATATTCTTTAATGAATAAATCCAATAAGTGGATAAAAATACATTTTCTTGTGTGTTTTCAAGAGTTTAGCTTTTAGCTCTTCATAACTAACACACATTTATCCATTTGCAGACTGGTTACGACAAATTAGCTTTATAAAAAATAATGCACTAAGATCTCGTTCCTTCTTTAAAAGCTTCAACAAGTCATTAGAAAAATAGCAAATGATGTATTGCACGAAGATTTATAGAAAAACTGTTCAGAAGCACAATTGTGAGATATATAGGAAATAAAGTACAACTTATACAACCTGTGTAACCTGTGTAACGCAGTTGAGATAACAAGGGCACTTCCACACTGGGTACAGAGATGGGATGAGAAGATGTTATATTAAGGATTTGTACAGATATTTTCTCTTTTCCATTCTGTGCTTAGACTTATAAAGCAATTTCAGACACAAAAATCAATTGTTCATGAACTCATATAAAAGAATGTTTCAGTATTTTCTTCAAAAACTACAGAACTGATTTTCAAAAAAATAATATAAACAGCTTTTCTAAATTTTTTGTAAAATAATATTTCAAAATAATTTTCTAGTCACTGGAAAAAAAATCAGCTTTGTCAACCGTCAGACAATACGTTCAGATATAAATACCAATATAAATATTCAACAGGGAAACCTGCAAACATGCAGATACTATACCTGGTGATGGCCTAAAACAGGGGTGCCCACACTTTTTTGGCTTGCGAGCTACTTTTAAAATGACCAAGTCAAAATGATCTACCAACAATACAAATGCTAAACATAAATTAATTAACCAGGTAAAATTTATATTTAAAATATATATTGTTTACCTTGCATAGGAGCATGAACATGTATGGCACAATACAATTCAGCACATTTTTGGCCATTACTCCGATGACGTCTTAAACTGAATGGAATCAGCCAAAGTTGCATAGTCCGGACAGTAGTTGCTGGTAGCCAGCCAAACAGACTTCCAAATGATCATCAGTCATGGTGGAACGGTATTTGGACTTAATAACTCCTTTGCAAAGTAGAGTTTATGGCAGGGATTGCGTTGCCTTTGCGATCTACGGGTAGATCGCAATCCACTTGTTGGGCACCCCTGGCCTAAAAGATATACCCAAGCAAATCAAGCAAGAATTCAGATGTAACCTTTCTCTTTTTTTGTTTCACTTTCCTACAGGCTCCACATATTTGACTGCAAGAGCACAGTTTGGTTCAGAACAGACAATAAAAGAGCAGCAGAATGCTTTGGAGTCCACACTCTGATCATTGCCTTTTTTTCCCCTATCAGCATGTGCACAGCAATGCCTAATAAGTTCTTAGATCTTCTGCTCCCTCTTTAAGTGCTGCTTTGGGTATTGCAGAAAGCTGATATTAAGATACTTGGACTAGCTAAAATAAAAACACAATAGAATTGTGGGCACATTTTAAGGCTTGGAGTAGTAAATATCCCTTATAAACCCTCTTCAATTTTGCAAAATTTCTTAAAATGTAATATGAACACCCTTTTAGCTGAACAGTTGGTGTACAACATCCATTATCAGGATAACAATGCTGAGGATGTTACTCAGGGGTTACTGCAGTATTAGGGGGTGCACATTGCAGTAACTTACACCCCTCTCACCCCCCCCCACCTTTTCCCATACACACACACCTTACCATTTGATTGAAAACATGCATGCCAGCTGCCTACCAATCACTGATGCTTGGTTAATGGTCTATCATTACTCATACCACACCCATAGCTGATATACCCATAAGTACCAGGTATTTCCTATGGCACCTGGTGGCTGGATGGAGAAGGTGAATATGCGACTCCATATCAATTTAAAAGAAAAAAAATATTAGCCTAGTAGTAGTTAAAATAAAATTTAAGCTTTTGCTGCAATACTCACCTCCTCTCCAGCACTGACAGGGTAAGAAAACCCTCGTCAGGTTAAAATACATCATCACCCTGTGTTGTCAGTGCTCTCACTATTTTTGATCACTTCCACCAAAAAAGGGAAAACCATTATTCTATAAACTTTCCATTGAAAAAAAATTGTTCCAGTAACAACTAACATGGATTTTCCTTAGTGTGCAGTTGTTTCATTCACTTTTTTGGTTGCACCTACAGGACAAAAGGTATAATGGACATGGGCGCAAAAAAATAAAACATGAGAAAAAAACAAAACAAAATCATAACCAGGTTACAATTTTTCCCAAACAAGCTGAACATAAAAAAAAAATTAGGCTTCAAAGGCTTTGGACCTCCATTCATGTTTTGGCTGTGAATGCACATTAACCTTTATTGTAAAAATACATCAACAAGCACTAAGGCAGCCCAATCATTTTGAATGAGTTGCCAAAACTATGGACCTGATTTATTAAAGTTCTCCAAGACTGAAGAAGATAGACTATTTTGTGAGAACCTGGGTGATCCCATGATAGAACCTGGATGGTTCACCCAGGTTCTCCTATATTAGTCATATCATGTTAAATAAATCTTAATAAATCAGGCCCATTGCACCACAAGACAAAAAAAAGACCTGCATGTCTTTTTCTGACATAGATGTTTTGCTGTGCTTTGTGTTTTTGTATTGGGGTGCTATTCCAAATGAATGGAGCTACAACCTACCACCCATTACAACAATGTGAAGAGACCCTAAAAAGTTTACAGCTTCCTATTTCACATTGTTATTCTTTGCCACCCACATGATACAGCATTGCTGCATGCACTTATCTTTATGTTTTGACATATTGTAGAATATGTTCATTTTCGTTTTTTTCTTGTAATCCACTAAATTTACAGCTGAACTCCGAGATAAGTAAAAATTGTAAATTCCTAATCTTTTCATGTTATATTTTTTTAAGAGCTATGCAATAACCCAGTGTGCAATTTTGTCTACTCGCAGGACCTTACTGTATTAAAGACCAGTCACTGCTGTGCCGTCTCATGTGCAGGGTGACTGGTCTTGTATCTGCCCCCTCCTGCAGGGGGTGGGTCTTCTGGGCTCCTCCCAAAACTCTGTTACCAGCACAGTGATGATCCAGCTTCTACTAAATGGTCATATTTGGGAATTTGGTGCATGCAGAGTGGATTTAAATACTTACTGACAATGATATGTCTTTAGCGCACTTTTGCCTACGTGCAGGATTTTCCTGTAATAAAGACCAGTCACTGCTGTTCTATATCATGTGCAGGGTGACTGGTCTTGTATCTGCCCCCTCCTGCAGGGGGTGGGTCTTCTGGGCCCCTCCCAAAACTCTGCTCCCTGCACAGTGATGATCCAGCTTCTACTATATGGTAATATTTGGGAATTTGGTGCATGCAAAGTGGATTTATTTCTGTAGGGGCTATTGAGGAATATATTTAAATGAAAGTACGTTAAGCTTTAAGCTCAGTCCCAAAACAGTGAATTTTCCTACAGTAAAACATCAAACTTTCCATCCCCTTCTCCCACCAGTAATATATTAGACAGTGTGCTCTTCCGTAGGATAGCTGATTATTCGCAGGCTCAGTCATGTGTTTAATGGATTTGATGTCAATGGCTGACATTCTGACCTTCAGCTGCTCTGTCACCCCGCATAGATTTTGTCAAATCCCCCTTTTACCGTCTGACAAGACCAATGGTTATCTAAAAGCAGTGATTTCTAATGGCTCTGGCAGCAAAATAAAATGAATTTTTGTTTTCTACCAAATGCAAATTGCAAGAGGGAAAGTCAAGCGCTTTTCCTCCCTAAGGACATCAATACCATCAACACATGCTTTCAAGATATGAGTCTGATTTATCACCAGGCATCAACAGCCAAGATGTAACCAAAGAAAATGACAGTAAATATAAGAGGAATTCTTTATGGAAAAAAGTTCTTCTATGAAGGAGGCTGATGTCTCTTAAAGCATCATTCCACTTTTCAATATTGTTTCATATTAGGTGTAAAACAATGTAAATATCGAGCTATCACTCGCTATACTTTTTATCAGAATAAACAATACTTTTTAAAATCAGAACCACTGATTTATATGGTGACCTAGATTAGTTGGGTTTAAAGTCACCAGTTTAGGTTTTGCACCTGCATAACTCATATGGACAAGAGGAAACAGTTCTATGATAGGCCTATTGCGTTGCTGAAATAATTGTCTTTGTTTAAAGTGTATGCAAATGCAACTTTTTTTTCAAAAGAGAATCCCAAGCACACTATGCCCAACCTACATATATGAACTTTAATAAAAAAGCTTTGTGGTGAGGAAGAAGTCACGTGACTGCTCAGTCATGGTTTTGCTTTAGAAGAAGAGCCTGGAGGTTGGGACTGCAAAAGATTTTACAGATTCTAGAAACTTTCAGCACCATGGAATCCCCTAACATGCATTTTACAATGGGACATAGACTGTGGATGGGAATCTGCTGAGCAGTTGACACATGAACTGTAGAGCTCTGGAAGGAGGTATGGCAGCTGCAATCTGATTTGGCTACTACAGGTAAGCCATACATAAGCAAAATGATGACACTAGGATAAATCTGCTTTCATACCTAGTGTGGTCAGTAAAAAACATAAAATGGTTTGCTAAATTGAACAAGAAGCATTTGCTAAAGTGACTAGCAGGATCATCAGATATGTTATGGCATTAGAGGATCTCTTAGAACATGGAGATCTTACACTGAGATTAGAGAAGAACTAAGGGACTTAGTCCGAAACTTTTTAATTTGAGGTTGCATCCACTTTAAAGCAGCAGTTCTGAACCTTTTTACTCTTGAGTACTCCTGAATAATTTTGAGGTCTTGGGAAACCCCTGCTATTTTTTGGGGGTCAATGGGAAACAATCCTCTTAAACTGGTGACAAGGGGACAAGAATGTCCTTCACATTAGTTGCTAGAATAATACCTTTATAGACACCTAAAAATGGTAATGCAGCTGGATCCACCAAGTGATTTTAGCCTCAGATCTATGCAGACATCATCAAATAGAAGGTCAATCAGTCACAGTTTGAGGAACCTCTAACAACCTCTGGATGAACCCTAAAGATCCATTGAACCCTGATTGAGAAAAGTTGCTTTAAAATGTAGTAGTCATTTCCACCCAAAAAATAAGAAATATCCATATTAAATAGTCCCCAGAAAATGTATCTCAATTGAATATTTTATCCTCATTGCTTACCATTACAAATCTAAGATGTAGAATTAGCCATCGTTTATTTCTTGTGGCCAAATCACCCCAGCTGCAAAGCAAATTCAACAAAAGGTCTACCCTTTCAAAAATCTATCCATAACAATAAAAAGGTGCTCTTGAAGATATTAAAATACTAGTATGCACTTGATGTTTGCCCAGATTTATTGCCCCTTATTAACATTGAATTTAATATTACAATATTGTGAATGTATTACTATAAATATTAGTACAGGTTGACAATCGAAAATCCGGCCATCGATATTCAGGTTCTTTCAGTTTTCCTTGCATGAATTTTGGATTGTATTTTCAATACATGGACTGCAGTACACTCTTTGGCCACATATGTTTTGATGGCACTGTTCTGCAGAAACAGCTGTTAGGTCTTGCTTGCTACACTAAATACAGGTTGAGCCGTCCCTGCTGCCTGCTCCCTGGAACTGTGCAAGATGTCCGCGGTGCTGCGAGACGAAGGCTGGTCTGTGTTTGGAGGTAAGTATATATGAAAAATCCGGCGTACCTCTGGTCCAGAGGTTGCCAGATTTTTGATTGTCAACCTGGAATACTATTCTGCAAAGGGATTAAAGGGTTGAAGGATGCAAAGTTGAGTTACTTGCAAATAAGTATGTAAACTTGACGTTTTTTGCCTACTCTATTGTAGTCAATGAGAGGGGAACGTTACCATTTATTATTTCATACCTAAAGGCCTATAGTCATACTAATAGCAATGAATGCCATGTACCAATGCCCCCAAAAAAATCCTTATTGGACAAAGAATGTGTCTTCAAGATGCCCTAAAGTTGTATACAATATTATGAAACTATGTGATTTTTATAGATAGTTCCAGCAACAGCAAATATTGGCAACAAATATTTGCCTGTGAATTTTTTGGTTTCCTAAAAAATTAGCTTGACTTACATACAGCAGCACCACTAACTGATTCACTGCAGTTTTACGGAGACACACAACAGTACCCCCAGTACTACATGACACCTACATCTCTACAGATGTCAGAATCACTTGTATAACAATTGAGTTAGCCCTGTCACCCCAAGTTAGGTTCACTAGCTGCAAATAACAAAAAAAATAAAAAAAAACATTAAAGAGCAAACAAACATTAAAAAAAATGCAAAATAAATGGTAAGTTATTTTTAAAGTAGTGAATCTGACACATTCATTGGTGGAGAATGTTATAGCTCCATGTGATTTAAATTGCAGTTATTGATTCTTCAACTTTCACTCTCAGAATCACAGCTTTATAAATAGACCCCTTTAAGTTCTGAAATTAAATATTTATGTGGAATATCACAAAGAAAAGGTACAATGAATTGAGATTGCCATTTTACATTGGGATTAGTGCAATCAATATCTGAAAACTTGACATCTCCTAATTAAAATTATATTCAACACAAAAATTAGGATACCCACATAAGTTTAATGATACCTATTCAAAGTGACGTAGGGAAGCTGATATTGCTGATTTTGCCTTTTGAACATTTTTATTTGCTTTCTCTGTTATTCTGATCCAATGGCTGTATTCTAGGGTTCTGTGTTTGAGATCAGGATTTCTGACTGCACTTTGACCTTGCAGAAAAAAGGTTTACTGAACCTGTCCAGTAGTATAATTTACACTAAGAAGCAGCAGACTGGTGAGCTCATTATTCGTTATTCTGATCTCTCCCCCTTTCAGCATTTTCCTTGTTAGCAGTACTATAGAACAACTGATTGGCTCCCTATGCTTCTTCTTCCCTCATGCTGAGCCCCTCTGTAAAGGGTACTGCAAGGACCCGATACCAAGTCATATTGAAGAACATATACTGCATAGGTGTAAAACAAACAAATTAATGTGTATCTTTTATATGTCCCTGAAGCTTTTCACTAAAATAAAAATAAATAAATAATTTCTGTTTTTTTGTGTTAATAATGTATTACCTCCTCTTGTTCTATATGTATGTTCAATTAGTCCCCATATATACATTTTATCCTATGCAGAGAGCTGCATATACTTAATGCATGTGGCTACAACTCATGCTCTATTTAGAATGTCCGCATTTGTAGCCACCCCATTGTGCAATATAGCGCTGAGGCCACGTGTGACCACCAGTATCTATAATACAGAATGCAAAGTATTATGAGACATGTAGTTTTCTTAGGAATGACGCCAACATTGCAACATTTTTGCTGCTCTGTAGTATTCTTTCAAAAATAATGATACATCCCTGCAGTGTCTACACAGAATGACTGCCTAAACCAACACTTCTTCAAAGAAAGACATTTGTTGAAAGATTTGGCTCATATTTTGCCTGTTATTCTTTATTAATTCTTAATGTGAAGACTGTGACTTCAGATTTCTTATAAACCCAGATTGAATCTTGCTAGTATACATGTAGCATTTGTGTGTGTCACCTTATTGCAGTTCCAGCAGCATTGCTTATTAACACATGAAAAGGCAGCAGCTGTTATGTGTAGCTTGAATCTCAGGCAGCTGACACACATGAGATCATGTAGATGACCCTCC
Source organism: Pyxicephalus adspersus (assembly GCF_032062135.1). NCBI lineage: Eukaryota > Metazoa > Chordata > Amphibia > Anura > Pyxicephalidae > Pyxicephalus > Pyxicephalus adspersus. The sequence goes on along the minus strand of NC_092860.1, from coordinate 145,916,678 downwards.
CCCTCCCCTTTTCTGCAATTTAGGAAATTAACGTTCATTTTCTCTTGGGATCCAGCTTGGGCTATTGTGGCATGTAATAATTATGACAGCAAGGGTGGAATTTCTTGGAGTCACAATCTGGACAGTTTTCTTAGGAATATGTGGGAATGAGGGACTTGGAGTACATTGTAGTGGTCACCTGGGAATCAAATATCTTAAATATAATATTCTACAAGCAAAATTTATAATTGGTCGGATGAAACCTACATAATAAAAACACACATGTTCCTAAATTATTTCTAACTATCTCTAAAACAAAATATAATATATTTACCCACCTCCCCTGCTACAGATCTTTGATTTCTTTAAGAACAACTCAGATAAATTGAGCAGTAATCAGTCTCTACAGATAACCCATAGTGCTTTGGTAATCCATTATCATGTGAAGAAGATTAAAGACTATGTCAATAGATATGTTTCCATTTCTGTAATTTTATTATTTAAATTTTTATATATATTTACAGGCTTATGTACAGTATATACAGGATGTCCCCGGGTTACATATGAGACAGGGACTGTAGGTTTGATCTTAAATTGAATTTGTATGTAAGTAGGGAACAGGTACAATATTTTATTAAATGCAATTAGGACAGATGTTTGTCTCAACATAATTTTAGACAGCATGGTGTCAGTTACTTATAAAATCCTCATTGTGAGCTAGTCACAAACAAAGCAAAGAAAAAAAACCTTTTGGAGCCTAGACATTTAATAACTTCGGGAGCAAACTGTGCAAAAAAGCTCCCTTAAAGCCTCTGTCCTGCACACAAGTGAACAGGGAAGCCTGTTTGTATCTAGGAGTCGTCTTTATGTCGGATCTCCTTACCTCGGGGAATACTTGTATATTTACAGGCTAATATATATACATTATATATATACATTGATTTTTTTTAATGAAAAAGGGATATTTTCTGACAAAGAAATGAGTTAGAACATTGTGAGTAGACACATGAACAGTTTTCCGTGGCTTTGATGGTGGCATCACCTCCTTGTGCCGTTCAGTTTAGTCCAGTTATATTAATTCTATAGGGAATACTGGCACACTGTGGCTGGAGGAGGCAGAGGAACACACACATATTGGGCTGTCAGCATGAACTGGACAAAGGTTTAAATAGGCTCTAAGATTTATAGGGCGTAATTAAATCATATATAACATTTTTTACATTTTACATGCACTCAACAAAGGTTCTGACTTTCCCCCCCTCCATTCCAAAAAAAAGAGTTTTTGGTTGAATTTATCATATTGTAATTCTCGTATAGTATTCATTAAACTAAAAACTTTTTTTTTTGAAAATACAAAAAGTCATTTGTAGACTTCACAGAAAAAATGTTTAGAGAAGATTTTCTTTTGTGTGTGTTGTCCTAATGAAACAATTAATCAAATTCTGCTAATTGGTGACTATCCCAGCAGAGGATACAAGCTCGCCTGGCTGGAGCCGCGATCCATGATGTAGGGCGGTAATTAAATGGAGTGCTAAGATGTGATATTTGTAGAGGAGAGATAAATGTAAAAGCTGCAGCAGCTACATAGGCTGGAGGAGTTGACAATGCCATTGTACCTTCAGTCCTGCAAATGGGCCATTGTCACCATTGTGTCACAGTGAATAGAGTGCAAGACAGCGTGAATAAAGGCAAGGGACCAGCACGTGGAATCCTTTGTTTGCCATACCAAGAAATCTTGATTTTGTTAGGCAACCAGTTTTATCTTGAAACTTAAAGGTAAAGCCATTTTTTTCCAATATTGTAATAAAGCTTTCTAAATCCAGATTAAAATATTATAATATAATGATATTATAAGTAACTCTTTGGCTTTTTTGAACTGATCAGAAACAAAGTCTCTACTACAAAGATAAGTAATAACCTGCAAATCTGCTGTCTAGAGAACATTTTTGAGGTCAGGGACCAACATAGAAAGAGAAGACCTGGTTAGTAATTGGCAATCCAGTTCATTTAATAAGTGTTCAATTGGGTTGAGGTCAGGACTCTGTGTAGGCCATTCAAGTTCGTCCACATCAAAGTCACTAAGACCATGGGCCTGATTTAATAAAGCTCTCCAAGACTGGAGAAGATAGGCTACCATGGGAGAACTTGGGTGAGCCAACAAACTTGCAATGGATTTCTTAAAAAACAATTGCTATTAGTTTATATGTGGTTTCAATCTATTGCAGGTTTACTGGATCACTCAGGTTATCCAATGATAGTCTATCATCTCCAGTCTTAGAGAGCTTTAATAAATCAGACCCCACATCTTTATGAAGCTGGCTTTGCACACAGGGGCACAGTCATGCTGGAATGGAAAAGGGTCTTCCCCATACCATGGTCACAAGGTAGATGAATTATCTAAAATATCTTAATCTGCTGTAGTAAAATTGTACTGTAAATTCCTGAACCAATAATTTTGGAGGGGTGTTCACATTATTTTCAGCCATAGAAAAATGATTTAATTGCATTATTGAAATAAAAAACGAAAAATGCAGCTTGTACACACTGGCCTGAAATTAAAATTCTCTTTTTAATGGCAATTTAAGAAGCCTCTCATCTCTTAACTTTGCCTTTTAGAAAAAAACAATTTGGCAAGTATGATAAGTTTTGGGCAGAGAGGGATATATTGTCTCTGGTGCTTCTTTTTTTTCCCAAAAGAAAGATTGTAGACACAACTCCGATATATCAAAGACTGACCTTAAAATTTGCTGACCTTGTGTCATCTGGTCAGTGATTGATCCAACTTTCCTATGTTGGCACGCATTACGGCTTGAAGCTAAATTAGCAACTTTGCAGATTCTGGCTCTTCCGCTACCATTTGTTTCCTTTTGAAACTGAAACCCAAAATTTGTAAAAGACTGAATGGGAGGAAGGTTGTTTTAGTAGCATGTACAGAGCAAACACAGACACATTTATGATTATGAATGGGGGGGCAGAAATTATGACTTTGAAGGTAGTGGTAGATATTTCCAGATATTTTTGCGCTGTAGGCAAATATACTGCAGGTAGAAGAGAAAAAGGCTATCATAAATAAATAACAGAAGCAAATATACGCATAATAATATATATAAAAGAGAAGTCAAAAAAGCTAAAAATGCAAAAGGAAGATGTGCTGCTTGTTATTTTAATGGGCTCAATATGTAAAAAAGGGTTAAAGAGGAAGGTTGTACTAGTGGCCCAAGATTAACATCTTGGATCATCTCAGAACATGGACAAATATAGAAAGTTACAAAATGTGCAACTGCACGAGGACCCTTAGGTGATACCCCCCCCCCCCCCTGGGACTCCATGTCAGTTCTGCACGGGAGCCTACTGTTTGCTACATCCCCCACTGTCTCCGAACAAAATCGAACCAATATATACAGGTGTTCCTTCTGGTCCCTTAGTAATCCGTTCTTCCCAATTACTAAACCACCAACACATTTGACTGCATTTGTTTGTTCTGCTAGGCTCAAGTGCAGATTGTAAGTGAATGCTCATCATATAGACATTGGACAGACACTGTTGTCACAATCAGCCCACCACAAGCAATGACATGCAGCTGCCATTTGAAAGCATGCTCGTAGGCTAGAATGGACTACAAAGTGGCTGCTGGAATTCTGAAACATCATTACAAAATGAGATGAAATTTAGAATATTGGATTTTGTTTATGACGCACAGTTTTTTAGCCTACTAAATGTCATCCAGTTAGGTTTTGCAGTCTGCTATTGCACACTAGAGAGGTGCCGGTCCTATGGTCGCTGGCCCCTTTGGTTCTGCTGTGATTGGTACACACAAGGACTCATTATCCCTCCATGGCTCATTAAAAACTTGGCGACGACATAAGGGGCCCATAACGTTGGAGTCATATATATTCAGTATTTTATATCCTATCAATTCCAGCACAAATGTCCCCTTGTCGACAATATATGTAAAATTATTAGTGGTCAAAAATGACTGTATGAAGTTTGCAAAGCACTTTATGTTTCAGAACAATTTAATATAAATGAGTGTTTTTGGTCTGTGATTTCTGGCTTAGCGTATATATGCAATGGGATCAGAACTCTATTGATGATATACTCTGAAGGTGGTTCAGTGCTTACATGGAACAACAAGTTGTTTTTCTCCTTTTTATTTATTTTTTGGTACTTACTGGTACTGGTACTTTTGGTACTTTGGTAACTTAACATGAACTTGTGATGGGAGTGTCAGGGTGGAAATTTGCCCATGTCACTTTATTGAGGTTAAAATGTAGCCAGGAAAAGCCCTTTTTACAGGTAGAACAACATGCTTTTACATTTTCTTTTTCAACAAAGCATGTCAGCTCAAGCTTAAATTAAACAAACAACTGAACAAATCAGAGGAATAACCTTCACCTTTTCTTAAATGATCCCAGCAACCTTCAAAGTTTGAAAGTCTGAAACAGCTTTTAGTGTTCAATCTTCTCTATTTATATTGCACCAAAAGATATAAACAAGCATAACATAACATAACGTTATACATAACGTAAAACAACATGTCACCCACACCAATCTGCAACCATCGCTCTATAGAACCCAATATTTACCCATACCCCCTGAACATTGCCCCAAGCAGAATTGATGGGCAGTTAGTGCTAATTAAGCACATGGACCTTTCATCAGGTTCACTAAAAAAATATCTTAATACAAGGTTGGATTTTAAACCACAAAATTTGGATCACAGAAATAACTGCACAGGGTGCTCTAGTTTCCGTTAAGCATCCTCATAGGAAGAGGTGATATTTTATTAATAGCCAATGCCCCTTTCACATTTCAGGTGCTTGCCACGCCACAACGGGCAATGGAACATACAGTGAAATGGTACAGACTCCTTCACAGATCAAAGGGGTTTTCTTTTTACATTTTTCAAAGACAGCTGAGCTTTCACAGTGGAATCCAGAGAGTATGACACAAGCAAACTGTAAAAACGTAATTCTTCGGCATCTCTTTCAAAGTCAAGCGTACATTGTACTGAGGCATAATAGAATACATATACTATCTGACTCAGCATCGAGCAGGAAAAGTTTAATTTATATAGCTGTACAATAAATGTGTGGTATCCCTATGACAGTAACATGATAACACTAAAAATGAATGCAGAGCGCAGCATAAAACCCGATTTCTTGTGATCAAAAAATCAAAATCCAGTGATGAAAGAGCACCTGTCTTGTGGATTTATCGGAAGAAAATATGCTGTAGAAGGTAAAAAGGACAAACACTGTCATGATTTTATTTTTAAATTGAACCTAATTTAGGAGAAATTTGGGAGCTACTATTTTTGACTTGTTTCTTTACATTGAAGGCTCTGGCAAACCTGACCCTGGTTTAAATGCTCATTGAGTTAAAAAACACCAACATTACTGTTACAAGGTTCATTTAGGCTCTAATGGCATTTTATGCTTATTGTTGCTGAAAAATTCTGGCAGTCTCCAAGCAGAACTCATCCACCTCAGTATATATATGGCCTATATTGGAAACCATATCTTCTTAATAGAAATCTGTGAGCTGGGAAAGGTAGCTACCATTGGATTTTAAAGGTGTATGGTGACCTTGGCTTAATATAGTTATACACTATCCCAGAGCAGGCAAGCAGAATAGAAGTTTTCTTCTATGACCACATGGATGATTTTGGTCTGTGATTCTCTACCCATTAAAACCAGGAATCCAAGGGTCATTTTAGACCCATGTTGAGCCACATCATTGTTCCATGGGTTTCACCACGAATGGGAGAGGTTTCAAAAAGCAAAAGTCACTGTTGGGCACACGGTTGGTGCTTAAAGACTTCCGATTGGGCACACCGCATTATGCATCTCGGAGATACCAGCCCTGTGGTTTTTTACCATGGGTCTGAAAGATCTCATATGTTTATGTCTGTAAAAATTGCTTCCTCTCTGGCCCCAAAAGTACAGATGTTTTCTGTACTTTTACAGATGTACAGACTGATCCATAGAGAATGGGCCCAGCAATTGCCAGCAGTATTAGGGTAATTTTAGATTTATGGTTTTACCAAAGGCTCAACCACATTCCCAACTAATCCCATTTGGGAAACTGTATTAGTTTGAAATTGTGGTGGATCACAGAATAGTCCCTGAAAATGACAAGCCACTTCTGCCTGTGCAGTTGCTCTTCTCTACTTGAAGATCTGCAGCTCAACCACACTCAACCGCATGATAAAACAATTGTCAAATTATACAGTTGACGAGGGGCAGTTGGGGGTGGTTAACCTTGTGATCTTTAACAGCATGTCTGAAAGGGATCATAGGATTGCTCTTTATGGCATCAGCCTAACATTGACATGTCTGTGAATGTTCTCCTGATTTAGGTTCAACCTGACTTGTTCTGAAATGTTAAGAGACGTTTCTCTTTTCATGCAAGCTGCTTCCACAGTTCTTAATGTGCCAAGAACATACCCCAGTATGCCCCAAGAGTCACCGTATCTGACCACCATTCATGAATCAAGACAGATGTTGGTTGTCCAAAAAAGTGAATTCCTCATGGCACTGGACTATGAAATTAGAACAGGGCATTTTTACAAACGTTAAATCCTCCCATAATGTTTTCACACAATCAGAATCTGCACTGTGACATTCCATGGTGAAGCAAGAACATAAAATACAATAGATGTTATGGATGCATTAGTTTTCTCTCTTTTTTCTTCCTTTTTAATGTCACCTGGTGGTGTTTTCAGTAACAGGCTTTTTGGGCAACAATACTTACCTACTATTGTGTATCAATGAAGGAGCAGAGTTCCAAGGCCAGAAAGTGTATTGGGATTACAGAACACCTTCTCCTTGTCCAGCCCAGTGAGCTGATAACGCTTCTGGAGATAACACTAAATAGAGTTCACAGACGGCTAGGAGCTTATTGGCATTCTAGCAATAGCAACAGGGATTCTCATCAGTAATGGAACAGATATAATAGGAACATTCTTTTATTGGTATATTTAGCAGACCAGGCTTTTACATTATATAGCCTGGTATAGTAAGGCAGTATAGTTCCCTATATTATATACACTTAGAATGAAGAGTTGTGCTGGTGTCATCACTTGTTGAAGGTGCCATAGTTTGGCAGCCATCTAGTCTGATTTATCATACATTTATATGCATTTATACTGAAGTTCACAGCAAAGTCAAGGTTGCTTATGCAATGAAGGTCCAGAAGGGTCATTTTTTCAGAATTGCATGAGAATCATTCTCAAAGTATAAATGCATTAAAACGCAATTCTTAGAAACAAGTGAAGCCAGTGAATAACTAATCCTATACAGGGAACACGGCAACTGTGATTAAATCAGATAGTTCACTCTGTTTACGTTAATCTGAATTCCCTGTAATCTGATTTCTCAGAGCTTCTCAGAGAATTCTAAGCGGAGTTATTTCTGCTTTCCCTGGCTGACGTATCACAGATTGGATCAGACTTCCCGGGCAGGTGTAAATGTGATTGTAGGCCTGGGACTTGCAAGGTTTGCTGTAGGTGAGTCATAACAAATTGTCTTCAGTGGGTATGTTTGGGGTTGTGGTGTCCTGAATTACAAGCAGGTAAATAAAATGGGTTCCCAAACTGTCAATTTACCTAAAGCCAATTGTAGTTAATTTTTTTAAAAAGAATAAAATTGTCCACCTGCAGATGGTAAAATCCCAATTGATACTCACTATACTCGTTCCAGTGCTGGCACCCGCATCTTGTCCCTTCTTTTCCTTTGTATCCCGATCTTCAATTGTCTTAATTGGCTGGGCCAGTATTATGTACCTCCTGCCTGGTTCATTCAGGCCGGGATTGGCAACCAACGCTGAGCTGCGCATGAGCCTGTTCCATTGTCCATGACATGCAACAGTATGGAAAAACATCAGGGAAGTGGACCCTCTCAAAAATACAACAACAGACCTGAGAACCCAGGTAGGATTCCAAACAGCTACAGTACTAGGTGTTTAAACTCTTCAGCATCTACCCAATCATTTTGGGTAGACTGACCATTTAAAATCCAATTCTAGCCTACATTTTTTGCACCCTATAGTGGTGGTCATTCTTCTGTGAATCCAGGCATGATGACAGGGCCTTGGCTCCCTGGGCTTATAAAAGGATACTTTAATGATGATGGACATATGGAAAGTAATTGTATTTAAATTACACAGCAGTGAGTATAAGAGCAACAAAGGGGTTGGGTATTGCAGCAAAAACTATTTAGAACGCCATTGGGTTTTTGGCTTTAAAACACATGAACTGGTCCTTTCATCTGCAGATGCCAGAAACACTGCTTTATTCTGTAGGAAAAAAAGGTTAAATATAATAAACAAATGGGAAAAAGGTTGTAACAGGAACCTTCGATCTACCTTGTCTACCCAATATGTATTATATACTTGGTACTTAATGGGCCATCACCAAGACATTATAAATGCTCTGTCTCGAAAGACACGTGATATACAAAACCATATTTGAAAAAATGTTTCCAATATTTTTTATTAAACATTATCTCAGAAAAAAAAGGAACTCATAAAAATCTATGTGTATGCAAGGTATCAGCAAAATTCAAAGCATCAATAAAATCCACAACTTAGGAAACCAACCCCATCTATGTAGAGAGTTCAGTCAGATAGAGTTATATGTCGTCATCCAATAACTGGGTCTGAAACATTTGCACGCATCCAGTTATACATTAAGAAACATTCTGCAAATATGTATTTCAGAGGGTTCTCTTTTCCAAAAAGTACAAAACACAATATCTTTACAAAGTCATCATTGCCAACCTTTGCCAGCTTTCATTTAGATTGCTGTAATGAATATTAGTGTGAACATATTCTCTCTTCGTACATAATTCTCTCTTCATTTATGAATTCAATACATTTTCAGAAATCAAAGTATTTAATAAATTTAATTTTAAAGTTTTTAGTCCATTAGACACAGCACTAACTAGTGTTGCTCTTTGGATTTGGGTATATTAGAGCCAAAGGTTTGCCTTTTTCGAGCTAATCAAAGTCACACAGCAGGTACCTGGAATCCTTGTATCACCCTCCCCAATAGCTGGTGGTGTCAGGGGCAATCTCTCACCCTGTTGAAAACCAACCAATGAAAACTGTCATTGCTTAAAGCATGTTATATACAATGAGTAATAGCTAAAGTAAGTGAATGTATTCAGTGGTCTGCCTACTGTATATATTTTTGGGCTTCAAAATAATGTTTTTCTTCAAGGTAAACCTAAGTTGGGATTTGGCCAAAGCCAAGTGTTTGAAAGAACATTGCTCAAACCAAAAAGAAACATATTTGTTTAACACTAGCAGGGAATCCACCTACCAGACTGTCCATTAGAAGGTTTAAATTCCTCCCACTTCCTGAAAACATACTGGTAGGCTATTTGGCTTCCCCCTATAATTGGCTTTAGATTATAGTGGAGACAAACAATTGTAAGCCCCTCTGAGAAATAGCTAGTAACAATTATGTGCAATAAGAGGAGGGCAGAGATAAATGGTGCAAAGCTGCATTTTGTAAGGGGGTGTACAGTTAGGTGGTTCAAAGCAGAACAGTGAAAGAGGGGTGCAGAGGTAAAAGGTGCAAATCTAAACAGTGCAAAGTGGTCCATAGGTAAATGGTGCAAAGTTGAACAGTGCAAGGGGGTCCAGAGGTAAAGGGTGCAGAGCTGAACAGTAAAAGTGGGGTTCAGAGGTAAACAATGCAAGAAGGGTGCAGAAGCAAGCGATGCAAAAGTAAGTGGTGCAGGAAGGGCATATAGGTTAGCTATGCAGAACTAAGCAGTGTAGAATGGATACAAAGCAATGCAGAAGTAAGCAAAACAGCCAAGCAAATAAGTTGCACTGGTGATTGTTGAGGTTAGGCAGTGCAAAAGGAGTGCAAAATTGAGTGCTGTAAGAGGACTATATGGCAGAGGGGTGATATGTTATATATATTTTATAGGTTTCTTGCTAATACTCAATCAAACTAATGAGCAGCTAAAATCTGTTAAAAAACCACTGCCACATAAATCTCCACCATACATACTGTACATTTCGATCTGCAAAGGTTTACATTATGCGTCTCTAAAGGTTTTTTGACTGTGACTTTACATACCTGCTGCTCATCACATTGGATGACTCCAATTAATTGACCATTGAAACCCAAAAGAGAACATAACCCTTCCCACTGTTCAAAATGATTACATTTATTTAATGATAAGATAAAATACTTTACACAGTAAATCTCCCTACAGAACCACAACAACCATCTAATACTAATTTAGCATTCTAAAAAAAATGCACCAATCATGTATTTATTGGTGGTCACATGACCACAAACCCTCCAGGTAGTGTGCATTGGAGGATGTAATGTATTGGAGGATCGGACATGCCCAGTCACCATTATTAATGATTAGCCTGGGAAGCTTTTGGGCACTGACAACTCAATTGCATGGAAGCTTGAGAACGTGGTTAGATGAACTACAACTGCATATGCCAGGATCAACATGAAATTACTAGTGAATGTCAAAGGCTAATGCAAATATATATGATAGTACTATTCATTCCTTATATCCACAGCCTTTGAGTTATGCTTTGTATGCAACACGATGAATAGAAGATGCACTTGCTTTATCTCAGCAGTCATGTGGCATGTCATGATGAGGATACAAATTCTGTCATTGCTGACATCCTAATAAAAATGCTGCTATGCTAGTTAGGCCTAGCTGACCCAAGACAATAACTCAGCTGGCATTTACAGAAGAAGCTCAATTGCTGCCTACATATATCCACACAGCATGTTTCCTTTAAAGTTTGTCTAATAACAATGACCACTAGATGGAGCAATTGCAAACATGAACATGAAATATAATCATAAAAACATGAAACGGCAATAAATTTGGTAACAGTCCCAGGGCAAACTACTTCTAGAAAAATGTTACAATCAAATCCTTAAAACAAAACCTTAAAACATCAACTCCTAAGAAATATGCCATAGTTCCCCTTTAAACAATCATTTCTGGTTGCTATTGGCAATTGCACCTTACCATAATAAATGTTTAAAAGATAAACCTAGCAAAGACAAAGTACAAAACAGGTTTGTGTCCCATTATGAAGAACTGGTACTTTCACTTCATCAGCACAGACACAATTGGACAATTATGGGTTAATATCAAGCTGGGTAGTCTAGTAATGATCTTTATGAATCAACAAGAAGCAACCTTCAATCATCCTGAAACATCTCCCAAGTGTGGATTAATCATTGTCATCTCCTGAGTTTTACTACTTTCCCTGAAGAATTGTCTGTACTTTGGGTTCAAGTTCTCCCAATCATTCTAAGCATAGGAAGACACATGCGACCATTATCAATGAGGTCAATGAGCCAAACCGATAATTAATACCGATAGTTTCATGTCTATGTCAGGTCTAAAATAAAAAGCATGTTATGTAATTGGCTGCTATGGATTATAGCTCATATGTACAAATATATACATTCACCATCATGTGAATATACGGCTGGGTCCGATAAAAGCAATGTTTATTATCTTCTATGGACTATGGCTCATATGTACAAATATATACATTTACCACCATGTGAATATACAATTACATCTTATAAGGCAACGCTGATTATCTGCTATGGATTATGGCTCATATGGTATAATCTATAAATTCAACATTGTGTAAAAATACACTTGAGTCCCATAAAGCAAAAGCCATTAGCTGCTATGAATTATGGCTCATATCTACAGATATATACATTCACCACCATGTGATTATACACTTGGGACCCATAAGGCAATGGTGATTGGTTGCTGGGAATAATTGCATTATAACCTATATGGCTTTATGGGCGGTCTACAAATGATCATCAATCTGAGACCCAGAAGGTGCCAAATATATATATATAGATAGATAGATAGATAGATAGATAGATAGATAGATAGATATAGATAGATAGATATAAATATATATGTATATGTTTATATATATATCCCATTTCTATAAGCCAATATAATGGTGAACCTGATGTGAATGGAAGATAATTAAGTCATCAAGTTCAAATTTCCACATTTCCATAAAGCCTGCTCACCGCCCAATAATCCCATTGATGGATGCCCTACAGCAGTGTTTCTGAACCAGGGTTCCTCCTAAAGGTTCCTAGGGATTCATTGAGAAATATACAAAGTAATAATAGAAGACCTGGTATAAAGGTATGAGAAACATTGCTATACAGTCTTTGTAATTCCCAAGACTTCAGATATAAGTCTGCAGTCTATGGGAACACGAAGCATGTTTTCAAAAATAAGCATACCGGCAATTTTTGGAAGACTTTTATCAGCATCTGAAACCTTTTTATAACATTTAACATTTTTGCTATGCCAAATATTATTACATGTGTAATGTCAAATACCTTTTTTGTTCTCATGCAAAAATCCATTGTAAATTAAAGGCAGCCCTAATGAATATTCAACTTTAAAGCACTTTCTATAGGCAACCTTACCCAGCCTATAATTGGTGAAAATGCAACAATGGGAAACATTTAGCTTTCCAACAAGTGATAACAAAACTAAAAAGTCTTGTGCAGATACGAGTTTTTATTACCCAACTGTTCAGGGTATAAGTAGCTACTTTCCATAAAGACTTTCTACTTTGGGTTTACCGGTCCATTAGGACTTACAGAAAAGTCATAGAAGTGCTGAGAAAGCAAAAAAAAAAAGATGAATGGGCCGAGGGGGGTCTTGTGAATGAAAAAAAAAAAAGATGTAGATGAGCTAACAACATACAACGTAGTAACAAAATTGGGATTAATTGCCCTTCAATAAAATAAAAGCTGGTCTTTTTTTAAATTTTTTCACTGTGTAACCCAGAACATCCAGATCACATTATGCTCAGCAGCGTGCAAGGAGCAAGGACCGGTGGGCATGCACAGAGAAAGGATGCTACCGGAAAGTAAGTTGGAGGTTGCACAAGCCGAGCAAGGTCCCCCTACCATCATTTAAAAGCCTTTTGTCTTTTTTTTTTCTACTTATGTCTCCCAAGCATCTCCAAGGCGGCAGCCCATATTAAATAATAAGCGGGTGGTTTAAATATACAACAGGCCATATTTTTTTTTTTTTTAAATAATAAAAAATTAAGTGATGATCAGCTGGTCATTGTGGATCTGGGTAGAATGGGAAAAAAAGCAAGGGACCTGCAGATGTCGACTATAGTATTCCCTGCACAAAGAAACTAGAGAGGATAAAAGGGAAGCTTTTTTTTTTTCCTTGGATCATCAGCGGAGTCAGCGGACCCCCCTCCTTCCCATCACACCAGCATGCCTGCAATGAAATCACACCAATAGACTAGGGGACCATTGTTGATAACGGTGATCATGGAGACTGGCTGGGAAAATTTAAAATAATTTTTTTAAAAATTCCAAAAAGAAAATCAGCTTCTTTGCATTTGCAGGAATCTTTGCTTTCCAGTGCGGAAAGGATGAGCACATTTTCTAGAAGGGAAGACACTTACCTACCCGGCTGATGCTGCATGCACTTGTCTCCTCCTTAGATGGATGTTGTAGGAAATAAGCTGAAAAAAAAATCCCAGAGTAGGTTTTGCAGATGAGAATGGATGTTGCAAATGGACCAGTGTGAGGATGTGCAGCCTTGGCTATGGCAGGCTTGGCTCTTGTATTGTCTTGCTGTGTGTTGGGTAGCAGGGCTCTCTGTGTGCCAGTGACAGCTTCAGCAGCTGCTCAGCTCCAATGTGTTGTATGTGGGTCTCTAGGAGCTAGAGCATCAGCTGAGCTCATATCCACCACTCCCCTTGCCTCAATAGGGATTTTTTTTCATTCAGCTTTATTGAAATCTACACATTAGTACTGAACTGAATACAATGTTGCAAGACTGTAACTGTATCAATGAGATGAAATGTTTCCATACAGACTAATTATATTAAAGATATATAATATATATATAAAAAAAAGGTAAAATATTAAAAGAGGCTTTACATTTGCATTAAAATCCAATTTTATTCTAACCGGTTAAGGTAATTATTTCCATTTATTATTTTTATGTATTTTTGATGTTATTGAATATCTTTTTATTCATGTACACATTTACGTACACGTTAGATTTCTTTTCACAACGACAAAAGACTGAAAGACGCGTTGTTCTGCTCTATGGGGAGGGGGGAGACGAGCAAGCGGCACCCAGCTGTGGTCTCTCCTCTTCACTTAGTATTATATTCATTCGTAGATTCGTCATGAATGGCGAGCGCTGTAGGTTCACTTTAGGTTACTGCCCGATACTAGCCCTGAAACCATAATCAGATGAGAATCAGCGATCACCAACCTCTCAGACCTCAAGGACCACTAAATTAATAATTTTAAATCCCGCAGACCATTTATATGAATTTTTCTAAAACGATAAATACATTTTTAAAATAATGAACTTCCTAATGGTGCTGACAAGGAATGTGGAGGCTCTGATTCATTGATCGGCTTACGGTAAGTGAAGTATTACTATTGTTACTATTATCATTAGTTGCATTATCTTTGGTATTACTAAAGAAATACAAAATATTTGTTTGCTTTTTGTCACTCATTATGGGTTTATTTCATTCTAAGTCCAAACAAGGAATGATAGTTATCAAAGTCAAACTATTTGATGCCATTAAATATAACCGGTAAAGAAAATACACAGTTAAGGTCATAGTTACCTAAAAGATCATCTGAGAAATAAACAAATAAAATGAGAATCGGTATTGGCGGAGCGGGGTGACTGTTGTAATGGTGGGAACAATACTGAAGCGTGCGGCTCGGTAACGGTTCTCTCATACAACTTAATACTACACTGACGTCACGCTGCGCCTCCCCTGTTTTTCCATCTTTAGTACAGTTTGTGAATTTAGTAATATAAAGGTGAGAATTGTCATTCAGACTATAACAATTTATTAGAATATTATTTTTGTTTTATTGGTAATAAAACATAAAAAATGCAAATAATGCCCACATTTTTCTGTGGACCACCAAAATTTTCTCGCAGATCACTGGTTGGTGACCACTGATCTGATGTGTATATGTAGCCTTATACATTTTTATTTACTTTGCTAGGGGAGACAATATATGTGGCATCTCCTTGAGGCACCCTAGTACAGCACCCTGTCCACAGCTGTAACATGTGCAGATGCTGGTTCATTGTGAGGCTAGCGCTCAAACAGCTGGCAAAGTGCCAGCCATGCAAACTTGCCCATTGAAGAAGCGGGTGTGAACCTACCCTTTTGGTGAGGTTGTGGCACTTTTATCACTTCCTCAGGTTGGGAAACTCTGCTGATTGGGGAGACACTACATGTAGATGCAGCAGTCCCTATTGGGAATGAATAGGGGCTACAGAGAGTGATACTAATACTGCTCACTGCTGGCAGCTATTAAATAAACCCGGTGGGGGTGTCAAGGGGAGCCGAGCATGCATTGAAGAAGCAAATGTGAACCTGCCCTTTTGATGAGGTTGTGGTGCTTTTACGGCTTTACAGCAGGAGCCACTGCAGTACCACTTTACAGCAGGGTGGCAGTACTGGTACTAGTACCACTCACTGACTTTAAGTGTTTTTGAGTGTTTGAGTGGTTGGCAAGGTGCCAACCATGGGGAGCCACATGAGATCACTCCTGAGGGTGGTGTGTAAGTAAATAAGTAAGTACACAGTAGCGTTTTTTCAAGCAGTACCAGTGTAACATTGTATTGTATAATTAATACTGTATTAAAGAAAAATATTGTTATCATATATCTACTTTAAAGGGTACCTAAACTCAGAATGTTGTGTTTGTTTTTTTTTAAGTGCAACACCCTTTTTAAAAAAAGAACAGCACTGCTCCCTAATTCCCCCTAAATGAATGGAAACGCAAAGCCTCCCAGGATACTTACGTCACGCATCCCGGTAGGCTCTTGGGTGCTCCTTCTGCGCATACCTGAGCACCAGCAAGTTTTTTACCCCAACTATGTCACCCGATCTTGCGCCTGGGTCGAGTGATGTAAGAAGAACCAAGAAGAAGAGGAGTAGATGGCAGTGCCTGGAGCGCCGGCAGGAAGACAGATGCCGGGACGACGCAGGAACCGATGGAAGAGACATCTGGACCGATAGACTGCTCTGCGGGATCGAAGGTGTGTTTTTTTTTTTGTTTTGGCCTTGTTGGAGGTTAGTTCCTCTTTGCTACCTGTTTTTACAAATGCTCCATGTAGCATCTGTGAGTCCCGCTCTACCTAGACTTGATTAAAAATTGCTTTTTCCAAGTGTTTGTTTTATAGCAGTTCTTTAAAAAAAAAAAGGAGGGAAAAAAGGAAGGAAGTGAAGGAGGGAGGAAGGAAAGGAGGGAGGAAGGAAGGAAGGGAGGGAGGGAGGGAGGGAGGAAGAAAGGAGGGAAGGGAGGGAGGGTCTAGCAATTACTTCCTGTTATTGCTCTGGGGCACCTAGAGTTTGCTAGAAGGCTCCCGAAAGTGTTAAACACCACTTTTTTTTACCACTAGTCTTCCCTATTTTTATTTAGGAAATAAGACGTTTCTATAAAAAATGTAAAATATTATCTTTATTGATATTGGTTACACAATTACAAATATAGGTATCTTAGCAACAGCTTTATTTTATGTGATTTGAATACAATGTTACAATTAATTAAACATTATTTTGAGTTAACAAAAATATTGTGTTTCTAGCATGAATGCAGATGTAATGATGATTAGTAAAGGGATGTGTATCATTTTTTACCATGAGGAAAGCTTTAAAAAACTTTCAGATCTCCAGGGAACCCCTTCTATAATCACCATATCTACAGCTCACCACAGCTGTGGTGAGTGGAAATAAAACCTCTTGCATTGCTGGACAGTGGGCAGAATGTCACCCTTACAGATCATTGAAGAGTCAAAATTGCTCATTGCTCAAGAAACCCCTAGCAACCTTTGGAAGAACTCTGGTTGAGAAACACTAGCCAAGAGGAAACTCATCTGAACAGAACATGCAAACTCCTTGCAGATATTTGCAGGTTAACCGTTTGCCATAGGAGCAACCAGAAGCAACATGTCACTTACAAGATCTTTCCAGAACCCCACTGAAACCACATGCAAATACTTGTGTAAAGTAGTGTCCAACTGCATCCATAAAGCTGGACGTGGTGGTTTACTTTAAATTTGTTATGAAGGTATATAATATGAGGTCTGTGGTAGAGGACTCCCCAGGGGGTGAACAATGCAACCTAGATCTTGACTGTGGATAATACATTTGTCTACAAGCTGATCATGATTGGGCTCTGGGCATATTCATTTGGTGTTTGGGAAACACCTGGGCATCTCAGAACATCATTCTCCAACCCTACTGTGTATACTGAATGATAAATCATGGACAGCATAGTGGCTCAGTGGTTATCATCTTGGCATTTGCAGCGCTGGGTCCCAGGACACTATCTGCATGGAGTTTGCAGGTTCCCCCTGTGTCTGCGTGGGTTTCCTCCCACATTGAAAAAGATATGCACTTAGGTTAATTGGCTACCCCCCAAAATTGACCTTAAATTGTATTAATACCATATGACTATGGTAGGGACATTAGATTGTGAACCTCTTTGAGGGAGAGATAGTGACATGACTATGGACTTTGTGCTGTGTAATATGATGGCGTTATATAAATACTGTGTAATAAGAATAATAATATTAATAATATTAATAATAATAAAATTAAAATACCCTCAAAGGGAGATTTAGCAAATGTTCTCAAAGATAAAGAATCCACAAGAAGGAATCCTAAATATGTTTGTAATATGTCATTTGTTAGGCTCATAATTTGTAATTGGTTATCCAAGCAATCCAAGTTAAAACCCTATCATTGCATTTTGTGACTTTATATGGCCACCTTATGAGGTTGGTGTGCAGTAATTCTGGTTGCAACCATGTATCACATGGCTTTCCAAGAACTTGTGTAGCAAAGAGCAGAAGCTAAAGGATTAGCAAGACAAGAGTGCACCTAAACGTATTAGTTATTGTAATAAAGCAGGCTTTGAATTTACCTTTTGTTAGTTTCTTAGGAGTTACAGTCAAACTAAGTTTAGAAACAGCTATAGTGTATGAAGCTTCCTTCATATGCTGGTTACTATCACCTGTCCACTGTTCCTACAACCCCACATCTGAGAAGGTTAATTGAGCTGAATGGTTCAGTGCACATGATCATTGGCCTTGGCTACATGTTGCTATAAGCAAACCATGTCCTTCGCTAGTTCAGTGATACACATTGCTCCCCATTTTGTCTTGCATTAGGAAATTAGGTGGAACACTGCATGGCACCAGATGTAATTCTCTGTAAACGTAGCACAAGAATTCTTCTTTGTACAGATGGCTCCTTTGGTGGAAATGAAGCCACCTGCTACTTTCATGTTCTATCTAATCTCCCCTTTGTGTCTGCTATTCTGCTGGATAACTTTCATCCTCACTAGCTGACAAATTCTTATTTCTGAATGCAAGTCAGTTGTGTAAGATGGGCTGTGTTACACAACTAAAATAAAATCTGTTCTGAGAAATGTGTTTGGCAACATTGCTAAAAATGTTACCTGGCTATAGAATCAGGACTGAAGTTAGACTTAGAGTATTGTTGTAAATTGTATAGTTTTTGATAGAGTAAGGAATTAAAAATAAGTCTGTTTTTCAAAGTCTACTGTGACCAGGGTGGACTGGGGATGGAGGCAAGGGGGTATTTGCTCCCTGGGTCAGTACTAATAACGTGTTGTCCTGGTAGACTTTTCACGATTCAAACATCAATCAGAGAAGGACCCACAGTCAATGAAGTCAAAGTGGGCTACCTGCTCCCCATTCATAGTTACATAGATTAAAAAAAGACATTAAGTTCAACCACTAGGAAAATAAACATATCCCAGATAAAAACCCAATAGACATAGTTGATCCAGAGGAAGAAAAAAAAAACTCTTATAATGCCTGTTTTAGTTTGCTCCAACAGAGGAAAACAATTCTTTCCTTATCCCGTGAGGCAATTGGATGTTACCTCGATCAACAGTCTCTGTTATCTTTACTATAAAACTTTAATACCCAGGTAAATTATGTACTTGTAGAAAACCAACCAGCTTTTTCTTTAAGTAATCTCTAGAACATGCTAAAATTTCTTCCTGAGGAAGCCTATTTCACATTTTCACAGACAGTAAAGAATCATTTTCTTTATCCGGTGATTAAACTTCTTTTCCTCCAGACGCAAAGAGTGCCCTCTTGTCCTCTGTAATTACCTTTGTGAATAGTTGGGAAAACAGTTCCCGATATCAGTGGTCCCCAACCCGCGGGGCGCGGACCGGTGCTGGTCAAGGGTCAAGGGAGGTGTCGGCGGCTGGTCTTGCACTGCTCAGGAGCTGGTGGCGGAGCAGTGTATGTGGAGCTTGCACCTCTCTGCCATTCCTGGTGGCTCTGCTGTTTGACAGCACACCACAGCTTTCTTACGCTGCTCAGCTGTTCTCAGCTGGAATGCTGGAACGGAGCTGCTGAGCATGGCAGAGTGGTATAGGCTGTACATGTAACGGGCCATGACAAAGGTTGCCGGGTCCTGCTGTCAGAAAGGTTGGGGACCACTGCTCTATATAGACCATTTATATATTTTTACAGGGTGATCATATCCCCCCTTATACCTCTCTTTTCAAGGGAGAATAGATCTAGTTCAGCTAATCTCTCTTCATAGCTGAGCTCCTCCATTCATTTTATTAGTTTAGTTGCCCTTCTCTGCACTCTCTCCAATTCCACAATGTCTTTTTTGTGAACTGGTGCCCAAAACTGGACTGCATATTCCAGATGTGGACTGACCAATGCTTTCTATATTCACACTAATTTGTAGCCCTGAGATGTCATGTGAATGAAATTTGAGAAATTATAATGATAAAAAAATATCTTAATTGATGTGTTTATTTTTCTTTTTATATACACTCATTTACCAGCGTGCATGATTATTGTATCTTCTATGTTTTAAATGTTTTTTTTTTTTTAAAAGACCCTAGATGTGCTAGATCTATTTAAAAATCAAAATTCAGCGCAATTTATAGACAATTATATTTTTGACCTGTCAGCTATGGGGAACCTAATTTTTAATGTGTTCTGTAAATGTGCAGAAAAGGCAACATTCACCATTCCATAAAAAGGTAGTAAGCATATCTAGTAGTAATTAGTCACATTCAACTGAACATTACAAAATCAAGTCTATTTGTGACTAACTACTACTAGATGCACAACGGCCTGGATATATGAGATCCCTTACAGACGTTACAGTAAGCATTTTTAGCATTAGCAGTTGGGTGAAGGTACATAGAGACTAAGCTTTATGACTGGGGTAAATGTTGATTACTGAATATTGCCGGGTGAATGTCTCACTTAATAAGTTAACCGTTTACCCTTTAGTGATTCTGTTGCTGGCAAGTAATCTCCAGTCTCCATAGTTTAGTGCAGTGGTCTCCAACAGCAGCTCGCGGACCACTGAATCTACCTAAGTCCTGTGTCCTGTGTCATTAAACCTCCTTCAGAGTGATGTCATAATGCCAGAACCCACCCAGAGATTCAACCCACCTACCGCCCTGAGCCTGTGATCTGTATGGGTGGGCCCCCCAAGCAGTGTCCTTCTCCTGACCCCATTGGGGGGTGGACCAGTCAGAGCCGTTGGACCACCGCTGGTCTCCGTGGTCTCGTGGTCCACCTGTCAGACGGCTGCGGCCCCCCGACCGGGGGTTGGGGATCTCTTGTTTAGTGCATTTATGCTCCCATTCAACCATCTGCATTCTTCATAAGTGATTAACAAAAATAATTAAAAAAAAGGAGGTATTAGGTGGAGATACCTGCAGATACCTGAAATGAATTGCTATTCTGAGGGGGATTGTCCCAGGCATTCTTGGAGCTTCCCCTACCCCCACTGCCCCTATACATTCATGTTGGCCCATTAGTCAAAAAGAATAGCCTTGATTTATTAAAGGTCTTTATGACTGGAGAAGATAGACCAGTATTCTAGACAGTTTCAATTTGGGGGAACCCTTGAAATACTTTTCAGGTCTTTGGGGAACCTATGGTATAATTTCTTTATTCACAGCTCACAGTGTGGCGGCCAGTAAAAGAATTTCTCTTACATCAAAAGCCAGAGTGCCTTACAGACAAAGAAGTTTAAATTGCTTATGGCTCATGGAAGCAGCAGCCTCTGGAGGAACATTGGTTGTAGAACACTCAGATAGACTTTCATGGGAGAACCATGGTGATCCAGCAAATGTGGAATGGGTTTCTTAAAATCATTTGCTATTAGTTGGCAAATGTTTTCAATCCTGGACCAGATCCACTTTAAGTTTGCTGGATCAGCCAGGTTCTCCAATGATAGTCTATCATCTCAGGTCTTGGAGAGCTTTATTACGTTGAGCATGTGGAAATTAAGAACCCTGTAGTATTGCAGCTTCTGCCAAATAGAACAGCCCACCATTTTCACCATGAAAGATGCTAAAGGTATCCCTAGGTGAACTTGAAAAATATCTTGGTTTTCAAAATACTGTTCCTATCCCAGCCCAAAATATTTTCTTTCTTTTATTATACTATTTAATAGTGGGGTAGTAAAGTACGGTATAATTCAACTTCCCTTTACAAGCAAAGCATCAAAATCTGCACTGTAACTGTAATATCACATTACATACTATGGTTAGTGTAACATATTTTCAGGGATAGAGGTGCAAGAGTTTAGGTTATGTAGCAGGACAAATAGCAGGTAACAGAAAGGGCAAGATAAGCTGCCATAATGAATTGTGGTGTCACCTGCTTGGCTGAAAAACATGTTCAGGTTGTATGTGGCTGACCTGACTTACAAACATTATGCCTCTCCAGCACCCATTAAATATTGATATACCAGTTTTGCTTAGACTGACCCTTTACAGTTGAATTGAGCATATTGAAGAAGAACGACAAAGTGTATTTCATGATTATTAAACAGACGCGCAAGATTATTACAAGAGATGGAGAGTTTTGTGGACAGAGCTTTAAAATCCTAGACGGCCCCTGTAAATCGAGGACAGATGGCGACTATGTAAATGCACAGTATGATATATATGGCTGAAAGTCAGACAGTAAAACACAGGCAAGTACTTTGGAACGCAGCAGTAATTGGAGAGAGAGAGAGGTGAATCTCAGCAGTCAGGCAAGGCTGGCTTACTGGGCTCTAATAGAGAGGCACAAATTAGTGCTGCAAGAACTGAACCCCAGATACCAAATATGTCATCTATACCGGCTGCCTACACGTTTTTAGGCTGACCTCGGGGGCAGCTTTGACAGCAACAGTGGTAGGGATTGTAAAAAAGTCAAAATACACCATGGAGGGGTAAGAAGGTGCTAGATTTAAAAGGCAGATCTTGTTATAATTCTGTGGTCAAAGAAGTCACATTTCAATGATATTACAGGTCAGTGGTGGTGTAATTTAATTTGATGGTTTTATGCAGGCACTCAATTATTTGGGATGCAGCCTCAATGATCTAAATGCAGTGGTGTAACAATCAAAAAAGCCTAAAATCCAGTTTGGGATACCTTATTAGTAGGTGGTTTCTAAACACAAGCCTTTTTTATAATATTACAAGTCCATTTTTGCAGTTTTGCATGCTGCAGAGAGTGGCCTTCATTTATTGCCCCTCAAAGGGCATGTTCATGATACCCTGGATCACAAGAAGTGATGCCATTGTGAAGTGAAGTCATTTAACCCAAAAAGGGGACCTAATAGCAGGACAAGTTGGAGAACCCTTAAAGGATTTCATGACAGATTGGATACTGCAGTGAAAGCTTTTGCTTCTCCCTCTTGCTGCATTAGGTAAAAATTACATTATAATAATATTGATTTTTGACTGGTCAGTGATGGCTTCTGATTGGCTGTGGGTGTAGATCAATGAAAAGTCCAACTCCAGCCAAAACCCCTGTTGATAGTTTTAGATAGACCTGGTAAGAGAATATACGTCTCTCCATGACCTCTATAGGAGACATTTCAGCATACCTGCTGGTTTCAGCTCTTACTTAGCCATTGAGATCGAAGAATACCTAACTAAAGGTCTGATCCTTCCCTATTTCTCCAAAAAGTAATCTGTTGCTTTCTGTACCCCAATTAACAGTTAAAAAAGGAGGACTGAACTAAAATGACATAAAACTTACAACTGTTGTTTTGAGTAAACTTTTTCTCAGCCTTTTTAACACTGAGAAACCTAGTGATGGTTTTAGCCAATTTGGTACCGTCAACATATACATGGGGACATCTCACCTGCTTGTACCCCTGCCTTTATGTTATTTTTTTCCCCTGGAGAACATTGAAAGGTTACCCTGGGTAATTTTCTCTACCCTAAAACTAGCCTGAAAGGAACCCTTAAAAGAACAATCCAGTCTCAAGGAACCCCTGCTAGTGATTAATATATCTACAACTCACAATTAGTTAGTTGATAGTCAATGCTAAAAAGCACCCAATTGCAGGACAAGATAGAGAACCCTAATGGATATTACCACAGATGAGATACTGCAGTGAAAGCATATCCCCTCACTTTTGTTGTAAAAAGACATAAATACAATACAATACAGGGATTTTTGGCTGGTCAATGCTGACTTCTGATTGGTCGATCAGTGAAAAGTACAACTCCAATCAACACCCTTGTTGATAGTTTTGGATAGACTTGAGAAGAATGCATACATCTGTTTGGTGGTAATTGCTTTACATGACTTCTATAGGGAACATTTCAGCATATCTGCTGGTTTCAGGACTTACTTAGTCATCGGGATAGAAGAATACCCAACTAAGAGTCTAATCATTCTCTGTTTTCCAGAAAAGAAAGGTATGGGTTGCTATTTATATCACAATTAAGAAAAAAAGAACTGAACTAAAATGACTTAGAAACTGTAAATGTTGTCAAGGAGGCCCTGGTAACTAGTAATATATATCCAACTCACAATACATTAGTTGATGGTCATTGATAAGAATGATCCGTACATTTGTCATCAGTGAAAATAATCTTACCTTTTGATAGCTTTAAGGATCATTTATGTCGTCGGTTACATATCTAGGAGGCATAAATTGCTCTTTCTTCAGGGAACCCATAACAACCTCTGGAGGAACCTTTTGAGTGTCATGGAACCCTGGTAGAAAAAGACTTCTATAATGCATCTTTTTTAAGTGGAATTTTTTTTAAGTGTTTTTGATTGCTTCTTAGTTATTTGATAAGTGTTTTCAGTTTATGTTCCCTTGGCTGTTACCATGAGTCATGAAATCTAAAATATATTAATAGCATACCGTAAATTGTTTTCCCACTACCCACAACTCCTTTACCGTATAAAGGAGGAGGTGTAATAGGTACAGATTTAGATTTTTATTAAATGCTTAAAGACATATAAAAAGATTTCTGAATATTCTGAGAAAAATATGGCTTTATGCCAAAAAATGTTGTTTAATATGATAGAGTCATTTTACTGAAATTATTCCTCAGAGTATTTATCTCAAGGTCATTGGCCATAATAGTTGGATATCTGGTACCCCAGACAGTGAGCTAGTTGGCATGCCAGGGAGTCTCCCTTAATTTAGTTAAAGTTTGGGCCCTTCCTCTGTTCTCACAGCACTGGCTAGCTGTATTAGAATAACAAGTGTTGGAATTCTGTTTGGAGTTACCAGATATATGACTACACAAGAAAAATCAACTATGCTGGTTGACATCAGCTGGTGGACACCACAATGTCATCATACCTGTTGCCACCAGGTGTTTTGACCGTTATGCATGTTCCGGACATAGTAGTGATGCTTCTAATAATCCAGAACAGCAGAAAGTAAGTGTACCTCATACGAAATTGAGTTTCTGTATAAAGTATTGGTATTAAATTTGAAATTTAAAGAGCCTAAATCAAAGGCAAGTTGAAATTTAGTATTTCCAACACTTTATAAATGATAGACTTTCCATGTTGTAAGGATAGACTATGTGGTGCCATTAATGTAAATACACAATTTTTATGAATACAAGCTTCTTTCCACTAATAGAGAAGGACATAAAGTGTGCCTTAACACACAGACAACTGTGCCATTGTTGCAAGTCATTAAAAAAAAAATGACTCTAAATTATGATGTGGATGCCTAGCTTCCCCCTTTTAGAGGGATATCAAAATGAGAGGGCTGGCCAAATCAGCCATAGACTTCTTGGGATTATGACAAAGTACAAGCTTAGACCTATTGGTGGTCACCTTTTCAGTCCCTAACCAGTATACCGCTAGGGTACTGGGGCAATCAATATCCTCATTTCAAGGCATACATGGTATGTGGCCACTGAGGAGTTTCAAAGTCCTCTACACTCCAAGAACCCAGAAAGCAAACTCTATATTTATGCCAATAGGACTTCCTTGGGAAAAAATACCCTAGGAATACCATCAGGACTGTCCTGAGAGACCATAGGTGCCAGACCTGGAGAGTGGCAAGCTATCCCAGCAAAGATCACACCAAGTTAGGAAACAAATGACAGGTGCCAATATTTCAATACAAACTTGCAAACTGTCCATTAACTAAGGAACCTCTGTAATAGGATGAATAGAGGAAGTCGATCCATTTTATGTTTTCCCAGAAACATGTACTGCCCTACTAGAAGTTGAGCAGGTATTTTTACACCTACTGGAGAAATAAGGCAAAGTAAGTATAAAATGCCCTTGGGGATTCAAAACCTTTATCACCTAAAGAACTTATTTACCCTTAAAAACATTAAAAGTGATGTTCCCATAGAGGACCATTCATGCAGAGGAAGTCATAATGTAAATGATCTCAGGATTACAGTTTTTATAGGAAAATTCATATTACACATAGTTGAAATATCATTGTATCGAGAAAAAACATGATTCCCTCTTATTAGGAGCTTTGTTTTCCTTACAACCTCTGATATAAAGAATATGAACATTTGAAAAAAGATATTTACTCTTGCCATCTTCCTAATAACACTCTTAAATCCATATTATGTCAATTGATTATAAACATTTATGGCATTTATTATCTTTATGTGTCCATTATTGCTTTGTGCATTAATATATAGTTTTCAGACGCATTACCAGGACCAAAATTAAATTCAGTTGGGCGTTCATCAACCATGCAGCTAATTGTACCTGGACACCCACTTTAAACCATAAGGTTTTTGGAAGCATTCAATAGTTGTGTGCTTAAGACTTGAAAGTCTATAAAGCAGTTTGAGTGGCAGACAACCCTGTGGAGATGTATGCAAGTGTGTGATAAACTTTACTGTAACCTTATGGCAACCAAATGTCTGCACAAAAAGGGATTTCAACAGCTCCGATATGTTTCAGTGATAACCATGGTTTAAGGAAATCGTTGATAGTGGTAATCTGCAGTGGTCCCCTAGTCAACAACCCATTTTAACTTAATCCTAAAGTATGTATCTTTAAAGCTTACTACCTAGATAACCTGTTTTAAATAAATTCTCTTTAAATCTGGACATAGTTACCTAAATCGGCAGTTACATGACCCTCCAAAACATCTTGTCCATTACTGGGACTGGTGAACAATCAAAGCTCGCCCAAACAATCCTCTTATTGGAATGGTAGAACATTTCAGATAAGTTTTTGGGGTTTTACTATAAAATGAATATCAATGTAATGGTAGGCAGAGGTATAGAACATGTATATTTTAAAACAATACAAAGATAATCTATAGAAGTATACCATAGCCAATAAAGAGACTTACTTAAAGCATACCTAAATGAGGCAATCAAGAATAAATAGGAGCGCAGAGCCTTGTGGGATACCTACGTCGCACATCCCAGGAAGCTCTTGACTGTTCATTTTGCGCATACCTGAGCATCTCTTTCATCAATAGAAAAAAAAAATTGCTGATCTCATGCATGCATAGTGTTTTTTCCCAATACACGTCAGCCAAGATGGCGCCAGAGCAGTGCGAGATTGGGTGACACAGGAAGAAGAACTCAGAAGAAGAGAGGAGAAGATGATGGTGCTCAGTGCTCCCTCTGCGTCAGGCTGAAGGCAGATACTGCGATGCCACAGGATCCAATGGAAGAATCCTCCCGAGCAGGGATGTAGTGGAACGGGCACTGGTGGGAATGTGCATGAAAGCCCACTCCTATTTTGCAAAGGATTTCTTGGTGGCCCATGGCTCTGGCCAGTCTGCCCCCCAAGTGGGGTCAGTAGTGGGACCCTGCTGGGGGGGCGCACTGGCCAGAGCTTTGGACCATGTCTCCCGTATGGAATTGCAGGCTCAGGATGGTGGGCAGGTTGTCTCCCTGAATACAAACTGCTCACTCTCCCATCGCAGGCTCAGAACATCTGGTATCATGACGTCACTCTGGGAGAAGTTTCTTACCCTTTGAGTGACACATAGGCAGGGGTGTAGTGGGGCGGGCACTTTTTTTTACGACTACACAGATGTACTGATCTGCGGGATCAAAGGTAAGTGTAATTCTTTTGTTTTGGGTTTACTTCCGCTTTAATGTCCAATATGTCCCTACTGAATGATGGCTAAAACAATATGTTCTGCTACTTTTTTCATAAGAGCAATAGACGGAAATAATTTGTGTCCTGCTGAGAGAAGCATACAGATGTCTATTCTGTCACTATTTAGAAAAAAGCTTCTTTAGATGGAAACTTTTGAAATGTATTTATAGTCTTTTGAATCTCAACTCTGCTTTTTATATACAAATTAATTGGAGAGCCATGTACTGTATATTGTGAGTGTATCCTGCTTAGCAATTTCTGTCTTCTTCACCTGTCTTCCCCAAATCTGATGATAGCATCATCTGTTAAGTAGATATAAACCCAATCCCAAATCTTTTATAAGCTTAACCATTAAAGTATAATTTCAAAAGTTATGTTCATTCTTTTTATATCTGCAGCTTTTAATAAAATAATACCCGTTGATTCTGATTCAGAAGTTCGTTTTTCAAACAATTTCTGTTATAGGGTGCCATCTCACTGTTTAGTTACGACATGTTCTATGTTTTACTTTTAGGAAGCCCAACCTTGAGAATAACATAAAATTATTACCAAGGAACTTTCCAGAAGATTCTCACGGTGCAATCGATAAAAGCAATGGGCTTTTATTATCTGTAGACAACCCCCACACACAGACAGACATATATTGCACCATCCAAGGAAGAAATCTCTCCTGCCCTACACTATTAAATCTGTCTTTGGACAATAAATAGTGGCCAATTGTGCAAGCACAACCATGAATTTCAATAAAAGTAATACTATGCACATGTAGCTTCACATTTTCATGTCTTTGGAAAAGGAAACTGCTAGGAGATGTTTACCTGGCAAGTAGTGCCATGCCACATGCCACCACAATTTAACGCACCGTGGCTATATTCCTGCCTGCCCTAGCTGACAGTTCTTCAGCTGATAGTCCTAGCTCCAGGCCTGTTGGAGCAGCTAGCTGGAGGTGAAACTATTTGCTAGGTTACCTGTTGCAGACACTGTGATTGACCCAAAGTTCTGTTTTCTGGACTTGCCTCCGCTGGACTCTCTTGCACTGTGCCATCTGTGATCACCTTGTTACTGTTTCTGGAATGTCTGATCTCCCATTATATCTCTTATCCTACCCTTGTGGGTTCCTAGTCCTTCATCAAGTCTTTTCCAGTCACCATTGTTTGAACACAGAAGTTCTGGGGGCAATCATTTGCTGGAGTGGTGCAACTAAGCAGACGCTTTCTTTAGGCCGAATAAGATTGGAGGATTGGCATCTGGTGAGCCCTGACACTAGACTAGGGCTTTACATGAACACTCCAGGCACTAATAACTTTTACATTTTGGATTGGGGACAAAAAAATTGGTTTTAAATATTGTACTGTGTTGTGAGCGTAATTGAGAGGTTATAGAGGTTGACACCATGCAGTGGTGTTACCCCAGCCCAAATCTTTAAACAATATCACCTTTTTACCCCACACAAAATACTTTTTGTTGCTCTAATATACTATTTTACCATCACAGTTTTTATAACTTTTAAATGATTTCTGTTTATCTTAATTTCATGTTAATTATTTATGATGTATCCCACATAAAATTTAAAAATGCCTTTTGTTTATTTCTTTGCGTATACTAGATACGTTTCTAATACCTATCTTGGAGTGGATTTAATTAAAATTTTAAAATTATTACAGGAGACTCTACAAAATTGGATTTTTAGGATTAAATATTTATTGTTTTTGAAGTGAAATAGCAGATAGCTTTAAAATGAGCTCACAAGATAATCCTCAGTCTTTGTTACAATGTACCCTTACCAAAAATGTATTTTAAAGGAGATTTGTGAAATGGTGTTTGTCTTACTGAGCTATGAAATTCATTAACTCATTTCCTTTATTTTTATAATGCGTGCACAAAAGGTTGCAGAATTTCTGTTCTGGTCAAGCTTTAAAAAGGTCAGTCCACCTATAAATGTTACTTTAGTTATTGGAGGCTGGAGGGCTCAGGTCAGCCCCTGGGCTTCCTATGTCTTGGATTCTCCACAAGCAAGATTTTCCTGCTGTAATTTCTGACATAGACCCTAGAGAGTATATGTGGACAGTGTGATCTGTTCCAACATCAAGGAGAAGCCTAAAGCAATTTAAACTGTACCAGAGTAATGTCATAGCAGTATGCAGAAGTTTAACTGAGGGTTACCAGTTGTTGCAAAGGGTCATGCACCTTCCAGATCCTTACAAATTATCCTATTCTATATAGCAATAACTGAGAATTAGGGGATTCTAAATTTTGTTTCATTACAGAAAGAAAACAAAACATGTCACCAGGGCAATGGGCAAATATCATCCCTATACTCATCCCATATTTCCCAGTGTACATTTTATTAGTGAAATATGCATTTCAGTATACATATCTTTCATCCCAGGATCCATGTGACTACTAGGTTCTATACACGAAACTTTACTCCCCAGTATACATTTGGCTAGTATACTATAGTACACACAACTCACTCCCCAGTATCCATATGACTAGTAGAATCTATAATTTAGTAAAGGGACCCCCCCCCCCCACCATTAATACCATTTCAGGAACTCATTGTACGTTAGTGTGGGGGTAAATAGGGAGAATTCTTCCTAAATTGCTGGCAATTGGCAAAGCTACCATTCTTACAGGTAGCCAAAAAGATCATTGGTGTCACTTAAACTGACCTGAGAGTCACAAATTTCTCATTGCTCAAGGAACCCTTAGAAACCTCTGGAGAAACCCTGGTAAAGAAACACTGCTAATATTCATGTGATTAGTAATATATATACTTCAGTATACACAACTCCTTTCCCAATAACCATGTCACTAATAATATCTAATCTCCACTACACACAGCTCCCCCTCCAGTATCTAAGTGACTAATAAGATCTATATTCCAATACACACAACACATCTTAAGTTTCCATAATACTAGAAGGATCTATACCCTAGTTCACATAACTCACTCCCCATGTTCCTAGAAACATCTATACTCCAGCAGACACAACTCTCCCCCCAACATCCGTGTGCCAATTGAGATCCACAGTCAAAAAGCACACGTAGCTTACTCATTTCTTACTCCTAAATTTCTTTGGAATACGTAATCTACTGTAGAAACAATACACAGACCAGCACCTCTCCAATCTCTACCAAATTATGTGGCTTATCTCGTCCACCTCTTCTCCCACCTATTAAATGCTGCTCCTCCTTCAGAATCCACTTTACCCAGGGATTCACTTCAAACTCACTCAAAAAAAATCTTTTTGTACCTCAATACATATCCTCACTAATTTCCAGATACTATCCTAACCCCAATCTTTCTCTGTATGTGAAACCCTTGCTCCACTCATTCCAATCTTACATCCAGAACCATCCATTTAACAAACTTGAACCCTCCATTAGAACTTTCTTCAACATCAAATGTCCAAATCCTTAAAATCTTCCACACATCCAGGACCCTTAAAATCCTCAGGGACACCCTCAAAATGTACATCTTTAAACATGCTCACAATCTGTATTGTACCCCTTTTAAGCCACATCTTCACCCTTCTGCACCAGTTGTCAAAGGGCTTACTGCCTCCTCCATTAGATGTTTTGTAAACTTACTTTGTGTTCCCATCTCAGACCTCTTTTTTTTTTACCTCTAAGGAACCCTCAGTATAGGGGTTATGTTCTCGGGAACCCGAAAACTAGTTAAAACTAGTTAATTGGGATCTCATGGACCCCAAACTATTTGGGGATCATTGGAAGGAAAAGCTTCTTACACTGGAAGTCACCCTGAAGAATGTTCACCCTTCCAGTAGTGACTAGCACACCAATCCTTACATACTGCTATATAGATTAGCAGTCGCCAACTGGTGACATTCCGGAAAAATTGCAGGCTCAGGGTGGTGGGCTGGTTGAGTCTAGTGCAAAAACAGATTGAGGTACTATGTACGATGAGTTCACACAGGGTGTTTGTTAAAGCCAGCAGTTGGCACCCAGAGAAAATTTTGGTGGTCCGCAGCTGTGGCCAGTGCGCCCCCCCCGGTAGGGTCAGGAGAAGGACCCCCCGGGGGGGATGCACTGGCCAGGGCAGTGGACCATGTCCCCCATTCAGATCGCAGCCTCAGGGCAGTGGGCAGGTTGTGTCTACGGACACAACACGCCTACTCTCACACGGGAGTCATGGTCCGGGGCCCAGGAGTTTAGTGGTCAGTAGTTTCAAAAAGTTTGGTGACCATTGATATAGATATTAAGTTTCATGCAGCTGGTTCTGGAAAGTGGTGTTGGACCCAGAGCTATGCAAGCGTCATCAAATGGGAAACCAGCAAACAAAACTTTGAGGAACGCTAGCAACCTCTGAAGGAACATTAGCTTGTAAGCTTACGATGGTAGTATTTTATTCCTAGAGTTTTTTTTTTTTGGCTGCTGTATTTGATTTATAGAATCTACATGTATAGCTGGATCCTGTCATATTCTGCATTAACTTTATATTTGTAATATTGGTTGTTAATTTTGTACTGTGCAATAAATATATATGTATTTATAGTAGCTATTATTGTCTGTATTGTATTCTGTACAGCACGGAGAAGATGACACTATTTTAATGAATATTAATACAAATATAAATAATATCTAAAAGAGAACTCTACAAGCTGAGTGATAGAATAAAAATTGTTACAATTGGTTTACACATACATTCCCTTTAATAGTCTCTATTCAGAGTTCCAAATAACTCCATTGAAAACTGCCATGTTTGTTTTTACTGTTGATCTTCTTTTCTTTTTTTAGTGTAACTACTCAAGCTATTTATTTGACCCAATGTACTCTGAACAATAGAACAACACAACATTGCTAATGTTATCTTAGTTTCACATGAGATAGCGTAAATATGTGGATCTTGTTCAGCTTTTGCTTATTCAAGCTATGTGTGAGTAACGAAAAGTATCTGATCAGTAGTTAAACAATTAGAAAAATAAGAAAAAAATCTTTGTAATCACCTACAGTACATCCAGAAAAGTTTCTTTTTATTTTATTTGGTTCAGTCTATGATAATTATTCTTGTGTATATACTTATTTATTTTACAGATTGTGTGAACTAAATGGGTACAATTTGCTTTTGCAGCATTTGATTATTACATTAGTCATTAGCCACAACTGATAAAAAAAAAAAATAAAGTATAGCTAAATGTTCCTATGTGACAGCATTACCAAAGTTCCATATTCAGTTGCTATGTGAAGCAAATGACGCATAAAGTAAACAAGTAAACTTTCTTGACATGACTATGCCAAATCAACCTCATTTGTGCATCACTCACATCCCTACAAGGCACTGCACATCGCATTGGGAGATTTCTATCAAAAGAAGAAATGCTGGTAATATAAGATTCAGTGAGCAAGACTAATATGTGAAGAGTAGGTTTAGGTACTGATTGATAAGCATTATGCTTATGAATAAGCAGTGACAATGCTCCTAACCTTATTCCCCATACCTTTAAATCCCATTGTAATGCAAGCAAGCACAACCTACATGAGTGGCAACACCACTCTGAGTTCATGAGCAGTGCAGGATTGTTGCCACCCCATCATAGAAAGCTAAATTAGAAGGACTTCATTGTCAGAATCAGCAGGTATTTGTGGGAGCTTGCAGAGGAAGAATGTAAGGTCAGATACACGTATTATTATTAAGAGCTGCAGCACAGATTTGTGTTCATTGGGAAGTCATAGCTCTACTTTAAATTATATATTCTCAACTAGCAAGAAAAAAAAGTGGAACTAATTTTAGTTGGTGTAAGTGAACTTTTGCCAAAACCAGTAACTATGTTGCTCAAATTCTTGTTGAAGTTTTGTCACACACTTTTTTGTAGGCACACTTTAATTGCATGATTCCTCCAAAGCCGACATCTTCACAGCCAACTCTTTCTGGGTCCACGGCTATTCTTATTGACCACTGGATAGCCAATGATGATTAAACTTCTGCATGTGCACAGGAGTTACTTTGTCCTCGCCATCTGAGCCTAATAACTGAGTTCCTGGATATGGAGCCAGGCATGTACCATGCACCGCAGACAAAAAACAAAAAGGCTCCAGGAATATCATCTTTCACTGGCATACACGGTAGTTATATTATTCTGCTCTGGCCAATCAAGATGTCCGAAGACCTAAACCCAGAAGAGGACTGAGTGAAAATGTTGGTGATTGAACAAGGAAAGGTGACTTTAGTTTACCTTTAATGCAAAGGTATATTTTTTCAAAGATATTTAAAGAACACAACAACATTCTGAAGTTAGGTTTCACCTGCTGCTTGGCCATATTTGAGGCATGCAGCATGCCAAGATTCTGTTCTCATAGAAAAAATGTCTATATTGTGAAGTTTGATACTGAAGGTCTTCACAATGCTTATAGATAAAGAGGTGAGTGAGGGTTTTTGTACTACTTGTTCAGAACACTTTAGGCCTCTTTCAGACTTGCAGTAAATATCAGCATTGTAGCTCATATTCACCTGTAAGGTGACAGTTGAAAACCACTTTGTGCAAATCTTTGCATGTGGTTGCATTGCAGTAGGGTTGTGGAAGGGTTTCTGTAAGTGAGTTGTTGCTTCTAGTTGTATTGTTATTTTTTTCTCCTCTGGAGAAAAAACCACACTGCAACCGCAAAGGCAAGATTGAAAAATCCTCCCTTTCCCTTGCACAAGGCTGCTACTAGTAATTCTAGGAAAGGATTTCTAAAATATTCAGAGATAACACTCCCCTGCTTGTATGCATTTCCTCCTCTGGGGCTAAAAAAATAAAGCATTCCTCCCTCACTGACTAAGTTGCCAAAATATATATATATATATGCAGCTAGATGTGTATTTCTTCATCCTGCTGTGTCCCACACAGTTATTCTGGCAGCGGTGGGTTGGATGGTCGGTTTGACACAACCCTAAGTGCAGAACTAAGATCCTGAAATGGCTTTACTTACTACAATTTTTAGTATCAACAAATTCATTTAAAAGTTACTTTGCTCCTTGTGGAATTATTAGTTACCATCCTGTTGTACTAAATCTTCTGCCTCAATTACTTGAGTTACTGACCCAGAACAAATTTGCACATGAGTGATGACTTTTCGCTGGCTTTACTGATCAGTAAATTTGTCCAGAGGTTGGAGCCCTGGTTTTTATCTTATAGCAGGTCTGCTGCAGGCAAACAGACAAATGCAAATATGCATATAAGCACTTTTGAATGCCAAATGATTTGTATTTTGCCTGTCAAGTCATACAGATATTCAATACTAAATGGCTAGGTTAGTGACCTGAATTTTCCTGTGGATAAGCAGTGAGGTTTGGTTACTCCGAATCCACATTCCTAGACTGGACAGGGAATGAGCAGCATAACATTGGTGAGGTTTAATTTGTGCTTTCTCCTTATGTCAGTCTTTAGTATTATGAAGAAAGGCATTTGTGATGTGTAAGCACCATTACCTGTAACTTTATACTTTGAGCTCAAGCTGCATGGTAACTTTATATTTCAATATTTTTATTGTTTTTTTTTTCCAAGTGAATAAACAAAACAAGTACAACAATATTCTTATAAACAATAAGGACACTTCAGATATACATATTCTTTTGAACAATAGACTCCTTCAGCACTACTCAACCAAAAGTAAACACTCTATCTCCTTAAACTTCAAGTATACTATATATTAAAAAATCAGTGCATATACATCAGGAATGAGACAAGAATATCAATAGCCATCTTTGGTATAGCGGTGCAGAAATGCATGGTAACTTTAACCCAGGAGGCGCACCTTGACAGGTTGGACCCACTGGACTTGGTTGGATGATGGTGGTATCATTCAATATTCAAGTAGTGTGGTGACCAGGGTTAGGGAAGATGATCACCAGTGCATCCATACATTTTATCCAAAGCAAAACTTAAATTTTATAGAATTTTTATATCATGACAGCAACATAATGGTATTTTACAGAGTAGCAAAGTTTCGGGGTCACAATAGGCTCCTTCCATGGTCCAAAATCCCTGCCACTCAGAAGCCTATATAACACTGCAAGACTGAGGGTAAAGCTGGAATTTAGCTTTGAAAGATTGAATATGACTTTTGAAATGACATGAACATGTTCAAGATTTTACAAGATTTAGCAATTGAGTTGGATCTACATTTAAGCATTTCAAAATGTCATGTGGATCTGTTGACTTCTCATTGTGAATATACTAAATCACACGAATTTTGAGCAAATAATGGTAATGACTTCATGGGAAAAATAAAATCGCTTTAAAATAAAATCATATTTATAGAGAAATATTAGAGGAAGAGAAGACATATTTTAGCTTTAAATTCTCGTTTTCCTGCATTACCCCCTTCCAGTTCAGTAGCATCCATTACTCATGGTAATCATAACAAAGCATTGATTTCCTGACCGTTGTAAATGAAAATATAAAAGAAGGGTATGGCTCTAGAACCATTAGTCATTGTATTCTATTATTATTTTATCATTACATGATAAAGTGTTGAAGTAATCAATATCTTTCTCTAGAGGATCAAGCTTTATACCAGCAGTATATTTAAATAACTTCAAATCTATACAAATCATAGACCTTATATAGCCCTTGGTGCTTAATTTTTAATGAATAGAACTTTGACAAGCCGTTATATGAAAATAAAACGTTCAAGGTACCACCAACAAATAAAACAATAATATAATAGGATCCACCGTGACATGCACACTTTGACAACATAGCAAACTGAATTCAATATTATTACTGCATAAATTCATTACTGCTGCCATATTTTTATCCTAAAGAAAACTCTACCAACTCCAAAATCTACTGGAAAATATACTAATAATTTGTGAAGAATGTTTAAACACTTGTCAAGTTTTATTGCCATCAATGTCCCATTTAAGGCCATGCACTATATTGTTTGTAATAATGGACATTCTCATTAGGAAAGGGGAAACCCAAAAAAGGTTCTAGGGTGCTTTGCACTGATTCAGTGGGGGGCTTTTTGGTTCCTATGAGCCCAACTCACCACAACCTATGAATTAGACCTTTATTGGCCACCAAGCCTTACCCAGCAGAAGCCATGGTCTCCATGCACTGAATTGTTGGGTTCCAAAAGAGAGAAGAGAACGTGCAACCTTGGCCTGGGGGTCACATACAACCAGGTGGCCTTTTTGGGTAAGGACAGATTGCTAAATAAATGTACCATGGTGCCACATTAATCTCAGAACCACAAAAGAAATTGGTGCTACACGTGGCTATAGAATGCCATGTATCTTAACCCGAGCACACCAGAATAATATATCTTGTACGGCAAATGTTCCTGTGTACATAACAAGCCTGAAACTACTGTATCAGTGTGAATTAAATGTCCCTTTAATATTAGACTTCAATGATATCAACCAATGGGACTGGATACAGAATAGGACAAGTGGCAAATGAGGAATAAACTTTTTGTAGTTTAGATTGTTACAAGATGACATGTAAAAATTTCTTGTTCAAAATGCTCTTATTGTGCTATGAATTAATTATAGGTATAACACATCATTTACTGTTTTTTTGTATCCTTTAAAATAAATGCATTCCTTTTCAGAGGCAGTACAGCTAGCATACCTATCTCTCTCTGTCTTTGTATCAACCCCCTGTTATCCTCTGCACAGGCAGAGATTAAGATAGGGAATATGTAGCAGTAGGAGCTTAGTCAGCTCTGACAATGAACATGAGACAGGAGGAAAGAACACAGTAATCAATGTGCTGCTGTTCATTCACTGCTCATTTACTGTCTGATAAGCAAGTTGTGCAAGAAAAGTTACAATGCTGCACTGTATTCCATAGCATTACCAGAAAGAGTGGTGTCACTCACTTAGATGAGAAGTATAAAACACAACTGTAGATGTACAGAATTGCAAATGCTTTGGATAATTATATAAATATATATATAGATAGCTATACATACAATTTCAAAGACTGATCCATGCACGTGTTTATGCTCAATCAAACCTGGGAGTTATACTCCACAACTTCGCACAAATCCAACCAACACTGAACAAAACATGGAACCCTGCATCCACAGGACAGGTTAACCATGGTTCAATTTACTCCAGTGGGGAAAAAATGTACTCCTAATCCCCTAGGGAGGTGGTGTCCAATTTAAAAGGACCTAAGGCCCACATTTGATTCCACAAGTTGCATGGCTACATTAGCCATTTTTTAGTTTCAAATTCAAAATCATCAAGACAACCGTACGTCTTGTAATTCAACCAGAATAACACTGATAACACCTTGAAGAAATACTATGGGCCTGATTTATTAAAGCTCTCAAAGGCCGAAGCTTGGGTGATCCAGCCATCCTGAAATGGATATGGTCCAGGATTTAAAACATTTCCTAACAAATAGTAACTGGCTTTTAAGAAATCCATTTGAGGTTTACTGGATCACCCAGCTTCACTGGTGAATGTGTATCTTTTCCAGCCTTGAGGTTTCTTCTCTTTTTCATCTGCAGGGACTTCACTATGATTGTTGGGCAAGATTCACTTCTCCAAACAAGCAGTGCTAGCATCATTCAAGGGTTGATGTTTCTTTTCCTTTTACTCTGCTAAAACTACCGTATGAAAGCCAGCCAGGAGATCATTCCTGCCAGGATCAGGATCAGGATTATTCAACAAGCAGTGCTTATCTCATTTACATGCCGGTTGCTGGGATTGCACAGGTTGATCCTTTTTCTCCCTTTCAACTGCTGAAACTATACTAGGACAGCCAGGTAGATGGTCACTTTGTCCAACAAGTAGTGTCTGCATAATTCAAGTGCTGGGATGGCATAGGTTGGTACTCCTCTCTCCTCATCTGCACTATGACCGTTGGATGGGAAATCCCTTTATCCAACAAGCAGCGCCAGCGTCATTCAAGTGCTGGGTGCTGGGAAGGCACGTGGCACCCCAATGCCATTCTGCATAAGATGTAACCTACCAGACCACAAAAGAAGAACCTCACAGGCGATCTGTGGGAAAATCCTCCCCTAACGCAAATGGATACTCTCTAGATCAACAACCTTTGGTGTTATTACCTATAAATATTATTACCCATTCATATTCTGTAATTTAGAAACATGCACAATCATCTAGAGCTTTTAAATTTTTTACATCTCTTTCCATATGCATAGGGAAGACCTCCTTTCCTCCAACTGCAAATGGTACCAATGACCTTCAAATGAACAATTATTTTTCTGGTCCAACTTTATCACTATTAGAGATGTTACAAATGAATTGGAAATGATGAACTTTTAGAACTTTTGGACCGATTTACATGACTAGGGTAGCTTGTACCATGCCCTTCAAACCTCCCCCTCCCCCCTTACCAACCTCTTTACACTTCTCCTTGCCAGCCCCTTCCTCAAATAAAAACTCCACACCTGCGTGCATTTAACATGGCTGGCAAGCAGCCGTTTATTTAACATAACAATTTTAACAATAACCATAAATTAATTAGCATGTAAATAAATATTACAACATAAACAACAAAACAACCAATAAATACAATTTAAATAACATTTAAATGACATTTAAATACCAAACTTATAAATTAACCCTTAACTAACCACCCTATCTCGCTTAACCCCTTATTCACCAAAACCAAATCCAACTATAATCAACCATTTGCACCCAAAACAACTAGGTTGCCGGTCCGAAAGGTAAAGTCCACCACACCACTACAATTCCGTAATAACAAAACCACCATGCCATTCTGGCCCCCTAGCAGCACAGCACCACCTCAGGGGCCTCCACCGTTCACCACTTAAAAGAGGGGGGTTCACCACCACCCTGGGTGCCCCCCCAACTGTAATTAACCCAGAACTCTTACCTTCCACCAAACCTCAACCGCCGCCACGCACCTTATAACAGGGCGGGTGGGAAATTTCTTCTCTCCCAAAAAATGTGCTTAACTTCCTTTCCCCTATCCTTTTATCTACTACCAACTCCACCCCTTAAACTTTTGACCCTAACCTCTCTCCATCCCTCCTTCCTACTGAAATTCAATCTTACTCCTGACCCCCCTTTCTTTTTAGTGCAGCACGAGCACGCCTGTCATGTAGCCCCTCCGCATCTTCCCTGCTGCAGGCCTCTCTTTTGAGTTAATTTATTAAAATACAGAATGAATAGGTTTTGTGATAAAACAGAAAAATTAAAATATCATCTTCACTTTCCTAAGATTCAGTCAAAATATTGAAAACAATGTCAAATCAAATAATTAGAATAAAATGTGTGGATGTCTTTGGTCTGTAACACTTATCCTCAAATCTAACTCAAAGGTAATAAATAGGAAGGCTAAACACCTTCTTTGGTTTTAATAAATGGCCAACCCTTTAAGGTTTCTACTAGAGAGCAATCAAGTGTAATAGCTTGTGCTGACAATTATTTTTATAAAATGAGACTTTAAATCAGTAATGTGAGCTGCAGTCACAGCAGTCAGCCTCTGTGAAGGTTTCCCTGTAAAATGTCAGGATTTAATAACAAAATCACATTCTAATACATCTCGCCTGTGTCCTTATTGATGTCATGTACTTGACATTTCTCACTTTCATATGTGTTTTGAAGTGTGCTTGCAGACCTGTGCATAGCAGCATGGTTTATTTAGCGTGTCAATCCACACAGAAGTGATATTAGCAAAACTTTTTTTTTTTAATTCTCTAATTCTTTTATTCCTAAAATCCTAATTGCCAATTTATGATTGCTACGGTTTGCCCATGCTCCATAAAAACTTTAAACAAAAATCACAATAATGTCAGCTCACCCATGGCTTTCAAGTGTCTCTCATTTGGAGAAACTGTCTCTCTTTTTTAAAATAAATCTACAATACAGGAAAATGCCTTGACTCAAGTATAAACCCAGGTCACAAAACGTGCCCATCCCTGCTATCATGTTAAGTGATACTTAATATAGGTGTAAAGCCTTTGATCCCTCCGCAGTAGGTCACGCGCTGTCCTGACTTCCTGCTTCTTTCTGGATCGTACTGGACAGTGGTGACGCACATTCCTGAAAATGTAAAAAAAAAAAAAAAAAGACAATCACACTGCACATGCATGATATCTACACTTTTTTAACAGGAAAGCCCCTTTTGAGCATGCCTGAAAGAACAGACTGCACCCTCCTGGGATATGGAACATATGTATCCCACGAGGCTTCAGGTTTTATTAAGGTCCCCACCCACAAAAAATAATTAAAAAAAAACACATTTGTTTAATATATAAAGAGTTAGTCACCCTTTTATATAATATGAAAATATGATGATAGGTCTGCTTTAAAGTATTAATCCATTAAAATGCCAATACAAATCATCTTAATACATCCATGGTGTGTTATTTTTAAAACAGTTTTAAAACAGTTCTTTTCCTCCCATTACAAGTTAAAATATTTTGAACTTTTAAGTTTCATGATTGGTAACTAGGGATGAGCGAGGGAGATTTGTAAATTTGATCTTGCGGCCTTTCTCGTTTACCGAACATGTAAGCGGGAAAATCCTTGTGAATTCGGACATTAGAGGTTAAATGAGGACAAGGCTCCGCATTCATCAGCTTTAGTGCTCTCTGATTGGCTGAGGAAAGGTAAACCCTGATGACACTTGAGCTGTCACAGGATGATCCCCACGGTTGCATTCATTGATGAGCACAGTCGCGGTA
This sequence comes from Pyxicephalus adspersus, assembly GCF_032062135.1. NCBI lineage: Eukaryota > Metazoa > Chordata > Amphibia > Anura > Pyxicephalidae > Pyxicephalus > Pyxicephalus adspersus. Next base: position 145,875,597 of record NC_092860.1, on the reverse strand, counting down.
CTCTTCCTGTCAGTGTGAGTCCTCCGGCTGTGCTCATCAATTAATGCCGCAGTGGAAATTATACTGTAATTATTATTATTAGTAACTTCCTTGAACATCGGATGGTTCTGAGAAATCGGTTTGCCGAAATTTTGCGGACCCATAGGACGTTCAAGGAAATTTTCGCGAGACTTCCAGAGGCCTTCTTGCTCATCCCTATTAGTCACCTGTTCCTAAACAATTTGTTTTGCAGGGCTGTTGTCCACTAGTAGACAGCACTGTGTTCTTAGAGCGTAACAAACTCATGTTTTTTGCCCTCAATGGGACACACTTTACATTAGGACACAGCGCCAGCTAATGGGGAGATTCAAGTATAAACCAACATCATTTTTCTGATGGCATTTTGAGGGTAACATTTTGATTTATATTCGAGTAAAAATAGAGTGTAAATACCAAAAGTTATATAACACAAAAAAACTTGTTATTGCAAAATAACAATTGTTATTTTGAAAAGCCACTATAAAAAGAAAAATTGGGGATGTAATGCTTTGCTGGATTAGGTACCCTGTCATAAACCTGTGAGAATCATCTAACCAGCCTTTCACACAGTCATGTCATGATATACCACAGGCTATAGACAGCAGCCTACATTTTATGAACAGGCTACAAAATACACACTGCAGTATCAATTATTATTGTGATGTAAAGCAATATTAACTCTCGATTTTAAATGGGTCCCTTAGTGTTTTTGTACTTGTGAGTTTCTACATTATTTTCTTTAATCTTGTAATTTATTGTCATAAACTGTAACAGAAGCCACAATGACGTGGGTTATGACCACATGCCTATGCATTAGATCATGTGATCCCTGCTTAAAGAACCATCTATTATTTTAAATTCTGATCCTTCCCTTCATTAGAGATCACATGACCAGCTGCTGGGAAATGACTTATTCCTCCAGCTTCTATCACCAATTATGAATTTAAGGGACTGGGAGATGAAGAAATGTCATCTTTATGCAAATCACATGCAAATTGCTCTGATTTGAAACTGAGCCAATCAAACTTTACTTATCAAAGTACAGTCATTAAAACATAAACAGTTCCTTGAGACTCAGTCAATATCCCACTTGCTAGTGCAGGCCAAGGGGCAAATCTTTTTTTTTTTTTTTTTTTTATCAGAGTGTTACTTCCAAAGGAAATTGTTTGAGCAAGCAATTTGATAAGTAATAGCATTTGATTGGCACATTTTATATAATTTGCATACAATTTGCATAAAATACTTTTCTGTATTTTATTGACCATTTCTAGAAGGAGGTAGGCATAGGAAACGTTTCTTATTTTGAAGACATCTCTACTTTTAAAAGCCACAGGGTTGTCTTACTGTACTTCTGTGTTACCCATCTGATATTAAAACATTCATCATTCATATTTGGAACATTTCTACATTTGCAGCACTAGATAAACTAAAGTGTAGATGTTTTTGCACAGCTTGTAAATATTAGAGTAGTGGCAGAACAGAGAGCAGATCAGTGTATGGAAAAGTTTGTCAAACTGTCAAAACCTTTTACAGCACACTGTATCTGGATAAAGAGTTAGCTGAAGGTGATAGCTGTCACCATGAAAAGCTGTTGGCGATAATCACAAGAACCAAATACAAGATTGATGGAAATGTTCTATCACTCTGCAGCAGAATCTAGCTCGAGATGAGATTTTCATACATCAGACATAGCACTCATTGGTTATGAAGAGAGAACTGTAGAGGGCAACAAGGGCAGACAGTGTTGTTCCTTGAAACCTTTCACACCAGGGTGTAATAAAAGCATGACTGCGGCAAAACATAGCTCGTCAACTTGCCTACTGACCAATCCCCAAACTACCCCTTCCTAATCTTCCAAACTTTACCACCAAAACTTACCTACTAAACCTTTCCCACACAAAACATTTCCCACCCACCCCCTTTTCCTAACACCCCCAACCATACCCCATTGAACACACCAACGTTGCTTAAATGGCCCGCAGGCCTTTTATTAACAAATTTTTGATAAATAACATATTAATAACAGATTAAATAACGAATAATAAAATGTTTCAAGTTATTAACTAGAAATATATATATAACTATATATAAATAACCATTACACACAAATAAATTATTTAACTGAACAAATAAATATAAAGAATAATTTAACAATAATACAAATCAACAATAACATTACAGTACTCAGAATTATTGCTTACTAGTTGCAGGTCCTCTGAGGTCCACCACTTATAAAACCTTTGGGCTCTGCACCTTACCAACAAATTGCTCCCAGCCGCCCATACACCCAGCTCAGGAACGCAATGACCCTTACTCGTGCAGACCCCCACCAACAAATTTACCAGACAGTCCAACCAAACCGGGGACTCCATACCTTAGATGGGTCCCCCCCAACATAACTAGCAACCAAAATGCACTCCCCCGGAGGACCTCAACCTCCCCAACAACCCTATACATTCCCAGCAACTACCAACCAAAACAAAGGGGAGGGAGGGTGGGAAAAACTTTACCCTTCCTGCTGTCTCTTGTAAAAAGGACTCTATTTCCATTTACTGACCTTTTTAACTCCTACTGCCCCTCCTATCAACCCCTCCCTGCGACTACCCCCCTTCCCCTCCCCTTTCCCTTCTCCTGCACGTTCCTCTTCCAACAATTAACCCTCTGCTGTCTCCCTTCCTGTCTGTCCAGTCATGCTGGCCTTCCACTATCCTCCTTCTCTCATACGCTCCAGATCTCCCTTTTTTGTTGCTACTTAATAAGCTGCAGAAAGTTTTATACAGCATGCACTGTTTTCTGCACACTTACATCTACTGGTGCTTTTAAATGAAATGTCCATATTTGTATTCACAGATGCTCCTGAAGACTACCTGATGAGGGTTTGTTAGTCCTATGCAAAATATATCTGCCTTCCATAACCTATCCTATATGTTTAATTGTGCCCCCATCTTTAGGCAACATACTCCCCTATTGTATGTCAGTCATCTAGTTCCCGTGATTGCTTTGCTTCTTCTACAGAGGACTTCTGACTCAATTTTACACTAATCTATCCACTCTAAGTCGTAAGCAACTTTTTGATCCAGCATTACTCCTTTTTACATTTTGAGGCGACCCAACCACTGGACATTTAATAGAAAATGTCCATGCTATCACATTAAAAAGTGCTTAAAGTTAGCAACGTTATGGACAATTTTCAAAATCTCAAATTTTACAGCAGAAGTACTAAAGTCAACAAATGTGTTCACTCAGCAGGATAGGAAGCAGGAGGGGTAATTCAGCTTCTCCTGATTCCTGTCTTAGTGGTGTCTCAGCAGCTCAGCTCTTCCTGCCTCCTTTCTCAGCAAGATCTCAGGAGATCAGCTCCTCCTGCTTCCCTTTTTAGTGGGGTCTTAGCAGCTCAGCTTTTTCTGCTTCCCCTCTCAGCAGGATTTCAGCAAATCAGCTTTTCCTGGTTCCTTTGTTAGTGGGGTCTCAGTAGCTCAGCTCTTCCTCTCTCAGTGATGTCTCAGCAGCTGAGCTCACCCTGCTATTCACTCCACTAAGTGGCTTACAGTAGTTCCCCATTCTTCACCCCTTTAGCAGCAAATCAAGAATTTAGCTATGCCTCCTCTTCCCTTTCAGTTATACATAGTTCCCCCTGCCCCAGCAAATGTTAAATGTTATTTATTGTTGGTTATTTAATAAATATGCTAAATATTATGTTAAGTTATGAATATTAATAGAGGTTTATGTTATTTTAAATAAACGGCTGCTTGCCAGCCATTTAAACGCATCCCAGGTGTGGAGTTTTATTTAAGTTAACAGACGGTAAGG
>NC_092860.1:145850284-145870813 GCF_032062135.1 Pyxicephalus adspersus | reverse complement strand
GTAAAGGTGTATATGTTAAAGGGGGGAAGATCTTAAAAGGCAAGCTACGAGCTACCTTTGTCATGGGGTGCTGGCCTAGAGATGGCGTCGCTTGTTTAATTTAATTTTTTTGTGCAATTTTTGGCAGTGCTGACATTTTTTTGACTTTAGTCCTGCTTTAGCTCCTTACCTTATGACTTGATGCTTTTGAAGTTTGATAACAGCAAAATGGGAATAACAGCATTTTAGGAAGAACCTAGCCAGGGCCGCCATTACAATTCTTTTATGACAAGGGTTTTTTAAGTAAATGGTATATTTGAAAAAGAAGGAACCTGCTTTAAATTTAGGATGGACATGAAATTCAAACTAAGATATACCAACAGCCATAAGTTCACCACCATAAAAGTCTGACATATATGGAAAGCAATCTTTTTATTTTATTTAAAGCGCCTTCCATATACATTTACTTTATTGCTGCTCTCAGTAAAAGGGACAGGCTATACTGTGCATGACAATTCTGCTCCATTGCTCTGTATTGGCTTTGCATGCCCAACTACATAAAAAACATTACAAGGAAGATGGAAAAGTTGGAGAAAAACTTTTATAAAGTAAAATTCAATATGCTTGAGGAGCCTGTGCTAACACAGAAAGCTTTTTTTCATTTGTTTTCTTCGAAAGGACACTTTGGAGCCAATTTAAGTGCATCAAGATCCCTGAATTTTTCATGGCACCTGGGAGTCAGCGCTGGAAACATGTCATTATAAGGGTTCCTATGAGTTCCCCAAAGAGCCCCATGATTAACATAGATTGGCTTACATTTCACTATTTACAATGATGTTGAGATACTAAAGTACATAATGACATAGCAAAAGTCAGAATGCCTCTGGAAACGAGAATATTCTAACTTCCCAATGCAAAATGCAAATTATAAATGTAGTTTTAAGTATGATAATTGATTTTACTTATTGTTTGCTTGTTAAAATAGTAGTGTACACAAAGCTCCCTAAACAGCCTATTAACAATCACAGCATAGTTATTTTATTTGGCATGGTTACAAGACTAAAAATTGCTAAAAGTGCATTTCTGGATGAGGACATATATGTGACTGCAATTCCTTAAAATGTTTTTAAAAGTGATGGCTAGTGGGCAAGTACCATAGGGCCCCTTGAGTCACCACTGAAATACCTGGTAGCTTAGAGTTTAACAAAAATAGATTGGGCTTCAAGAGTGTCATAGGAAATTACAAGGGCTTTATAGCAAAATGATGACATCCCCATCCGTGGCACGTGTAATTTTGCTCCTTTACTGACAATATCCTTCACTATTGATTGTGCAAAATTTACTTTATGTACTTTTAAGGTGGAATTGCCCTTTTAATGGCTGGCCAATAAATAGGTTCCCTCTTGCATTTTTGGTCAGTGATGAAGTGCTCCCTCAAATTGGTGGTGCGTCCCTTGCATTGGATGGGAGCAAAAAAATGCCACCTACATTAGTGGCCAATGTAGGACACCCTTGTGTGGTGTTAGGAGATGCTTATCTGGCTGGTGATCCCATGCTGTGCACCACCACAGTATCAAACACCATTTATTCTGACCAATGTTGTCACTTGGAGCAGCAAGGGCAACAAAGAAATAGCAGCAGCCCCTGCTTCCCTTTAGCAATGCCGCCTGTGACGTACTTAGTCGGCATCCCCAGTGCACTCTGAGGCTGTGCTGCCTGGACCGAGCTTTGCCTGTGACCCCGACTTTGCTTTTGTCTTGTGTACCTCATCTAGCGGATGGATTACCTGTGAATGTCCTGGCTCTGTATTCTGGGCTTGCTGGAATCTTGGTACTTTGTTATCTGTGGGCTCCTGGTCCTCTGTCAGTCCTTCGCCAGACACCATCGAAGAGAAGTCCTGTGGGCAGCCATCATAACTAGCCTCCCGAGGCTAAGCAGGGGCTAGCTATAGGTGAAAAGTGCCGCATTAGATTGGGGGACTGGTGTCTGGCGAGTATTTCTGCTGGACCAGGGCCTTACAATCAGTCTTGTTATTCCAGGGAACATGTCCCATGCCTTTACTTGTCTACAGTTAAAACCAAATGTGATAGATACCCTAGATGCAATTCTTATGCTTATTTAAAAGGTATTTTCAGTGGTATTTACCTCCACAACCAGCCTTCCTGGACATCTAGAATACCAAACTCCAGAGAAACTTTTCTGGCACTTACCAGCAAGTACCAATATGCTCACTTCCAGAGTCAAGCAACAAAAAAATTGACTATTCCCCAATGCTTATAAAGCATCCCCGGACACTAGAACTTTATGTACCCCTAAGGGGGGGCTCCTTTAATATTATGTGGGAGATGTATTAAATGTTACTTCTGTGGATGCCCATACTTTCCTTTTTTCATCTATTGGAAGAAAAACATTGCTGTATTGCCCCCAAAATCCAAGGGTAACAGCAGATGTGGATACATAGCATCTGGATATTTTCCTGGAGATTCCTCCAAACACTGCTGCACATGTGCAAAAGCTGTGGGAGCAGGGGGTGCTAAGAACATAGGAGCCAAGTACCAGAAACAAAATGGGGAAAAGACACAGTACTGAAAACAGTTTATTTTTCTTGTATCAGTAGAAGTTTCCCTTTCTGATTTCCATGCCAGGTTCCAGGTCTATCCGTCTCTGTATCCTTTCATCCAAAGAAATACCACAAGCTGAATACAACAGATACCCAGCCTGTTACTACCTCTAGTGCCATCCGAGGCAATTTGTCACAATAGTAATTTCTGTGTATGGTTTTTCTATACAACAGCATGTCTCTGGAAATGTATTTATATTATCAGTAATATTTGTATTATTTACTTATCACTGAGCCTTGGCAAATGAAGATTCTACATAAATCAATAAAACCAATAAAAGATAATTTCTAAAAGCTGCCTTTGCAAATATATTTTTTCACTTTGTCATTTTAAAAAGGAAGTGACAAAGTGGACTTGTCCCATTCATCCCCTTTAGTGTCCTGTATTCTTAGATAGGGAAACTCTATCTAAGAATACATAGTAGAAGTACTGCACTGCACAGAAATAGCCGGAAATACCGCTTTTTAACGCAATTCTCCGCCAATATATTTGTGTAGAATCGAATCTTTTCGGAAAATTCGCCGAACCGACCGAATCGAATTTTCGAGAAATTCGCTCATCCCTATCCCCCATCTTGAACTGAAAATACAAAATGCATATTTTCTGGGCATTTATCTATTGAAAGTCCCTGAAAACACTGAAAAATTCCTGCAATTCTGCCAGCTCACATTTTAGCAGAGGTTGGACTAAGTCGTCACCCTTCAAGGCCAAGTCGAGTACAAAGTCATTGACACCAATGTCCCAAGTCAAGTCACCAAAAATTCTTCCAAGTTGAGTCCCAAGTCAAGTCACTTCATTTATCAAATCGTTTGCAAATCCTACTTAGTCTGTTATAATGCCCTCCTCTCTGCATTCCTTGCATTCTAAGTTCACTAAGTTCGACTTTTTCTGCTGACAGCTGAAGGGAAGAAGGAAAAGGCAGTGAGGCTTCTATAACACCACCCTCCCCTCCACACCCTTCAGCTGTTAGAGGAGAAAGCCATGGACTTAGAATGCAAGGAAGGCAGGGAGGAAGGTGGTTTTTCAACAGACTCACTGCAAGCCGATTTGCAAGTCGCTGGACAAAACCCCCAAGTCGAGTCGCAACTCACTGGACAGAACCCCCAAGTAGAGTCCAAGTTGTTTATTAGGTGACTTAAGTCAGACTAAAGTCCAAGACGCGCGACTCAAGTTCCAACCTCTGCACTTTAGAAACCCTCCAATTTTCCCTGCGAGTTTGTGTTATATAGAGTGGTCCGCTGCACTACCAGCCCCCCTAAACATCCGAATGCTTTCTTTAAACAACACCCCCTGTTTATAATAGGAGATCTTAGCAGAGCTTAAAGAGCTGCTAAAGTAGTGACATGTATACATTTAAAAAAATAAAATTGCTGTGCCTGGGGTTGGACTTAAAACAATAGTAAAAAGTAAGGATATGCAAAAGAACAACAGCTACCAAAACTGTTTAGGGAGGAGAACAGTAAGCCTCTATTGTGACATAAGGGAGGAGGCCAGGCGGGATCTATAGGAGCTTATGAAGGAGAGCTGACATAATCTATAGGGACTTAGAAAAGCAGTCAACCTCTATCGTAGTATAGTATGGAAACCAGGCAGGATGTTTAGGGGCTTAAGGAGAATGGCACACGGAATCTTTAAGGGCTCAGAAAGGAAAGCAGACTACGTCTATGTGGGTTTAGGGAGTAGAGCAAATAATCCTGTAGGGGTCTGGCTGGCAGCCTCAGGTGGCATAGGGAAGACAGCAGGCAGGAGCTTTAAGTGCCTAAAGCGACCTATCACCAAAAGTTTTACTTCATATGAAAGGGTAGACAACCCTTTTATGTAAGGAAAAATGAATTTATTATTTTTAATTCTTAAAAAGCCCCTCCTCTTCTGACTTCATCACAGTGACAATAAAGACAGTATGGGAGTACAGGGCCTCCGGGGATACCCATATCACGCATCCCAGGAGGCTTCTGGCTGCTCTTTCTGCACATGCTCAAACTTGCTTTCTTTGCACCTGGACAAGGGCGGATTCCAGGACGGCACGGGACCCAAATGAGGACAGATAGGAAACCAGGATGGAGAAATTGGGGGCTTTAAGAAAGAGAGCCTCATTAGGGGTTTAGGAAGGAGAGCAGAAAGTGTCTATGGGTGCCTAGGAAAAGGAGCAGACAACCTCTAAGAAAACATATGTAGGGGAACAAGCAGGAGCTAAAGGGGTATAAGGAGGAGATCAGACATCCTGTAAGGCCTCTGGGAAGAAAGCAGACAACCTATATAGAAGCTTAGAGAGGAGAGCACTGAGGTTCTCAAGGAGCTTGATAGGGAAACCGGACAGTCCACAAGGGACTGGGAGCCAATCAGGTGTGCTGCATATAAATATGTTGTCAAGGAACATGTTGATAAAGGGAAAAAGAAGAATGGGTTGGAGATGATCTTATCAGTCTCCTGTTGCTATTTCTTCATCTAATTAGCAAACTAGGGTTAGCCGTATGACACCACTGTATTCCCTAACAGCAACTGATGTCAACTGCCTGGCTGTGCTGTATGGAAGGGCTTTCCAAGTCCCTGGACTGGACAGAAAGAAATGAAAATCTTTCGGCAGGTAAACAAGTTCCTTTTTATGCATTTCATCTGCATATTCAACCTTTTACCTTGAGATTAGCTTTGAGGTAAACACAGAAATAATAATTCAAAATATGCAGCCCCTGAAAATACACTATAGTCTCCCTTTGTAATAAATTCTTTCCACTTCAAAGAAAATAATTGTGATCCATGTATGCCTTTACTTGTCTTGCCTGTGAATAATTTCTGTATTCTGTTTTGGTTGAGCTGTAAAAGTTTTCCTGTAAATTTGTTATTATTTCATACAAGCCTGGCTGTATACACGCACTGCATATCAACACTTGTCCCAGCTGTAATAGTACTTTGCTTCTATTCACTGCAGTGACATTGTGTATCATTCCCTCATGCCTATCACCCTGCCATTCATTCTGAATATTATTACACTGTAACCTTGTCAAAGCAATACTTTGCTGGTGTATCCGTAGACGTGGATCATTTACAAAGTACACCTCTGACCTTCATGTAAAAGCCCTATAACCGATTGCTGTATCCACAAGAAATTTATAAATTCCAAGGTTGCTCAAGAAGCTGGAATTATAGAACTGTATGATCTAAAAAAAAAGAAAAGCTGACAGCCATTCCACTGCAGTAATAACAGATTTGTTTTACAGTTTAAAGTGCAACTAAACCTTGACACCTCGTGGCACCTTAAAGGAAGCCTGTCATAAGAGAAATATGAAGCTGCCATGGCTAATTTGTTTCTGGAAGTGCGGGCTTTGTGGCTGTAATCATTCTTTCTTTACGATTTGACCTGAAAAAAGAAAGTGTGCATTAGGTATCTGGTCAGCTGATCTGCATTTGTATTGCCAGGTCAGTGCTACACTAATTAGAGTAACTCCAAAAACAAGTCACTCCATTGTTTCTCTCCTGGCATACCTTTAAAGGGGATCTAACCCAAAATAGAATTTCACATAAGCCTTAACATGTTAAAGAAAATTTAGAGGTAGTTTTTAATTTTTTTTAAAATTTTCATCATTTAAAATATTAGGCTAACGATCCTGGGCATACTGATGCCTTCCAGTTACATTTGCCAATGGTGGAGATTTCAAGTAGCTGATGGATTATTATTACTGTTATTTTTGTTACACAGTATTTATATTGTGCCAACATATTACACAGCTCTTACAAAGTCCATAGTCACCAACTGTCCCTCAAAAGGGGCTCACAATCTAATGCCCCTACCATAGTCATATGTCATTACCACAATCTAAGGCCAATTAAACTCACTGCATGTGTTTGGGATTTGGGAGGAAACCGGAGTACCTGGAGGAAACCCACGCAAATTCAAAATTTTCATCATTTAAAATATTAGGCTAACGATCCTGGGCATACTGATGCCTTCCAGTTACATTTGCCAATGGTGGAGATTTCAAGTAGCTGATGGATTATTATTACTGTTATTTTTGTTACACAGTATTTATATTGTGCCAACATATTACACAGCTCTTACAAAGTCCATAGTCACCAACTGTCCCTCAAAAGGGGCTCACAATCTAATGCCCCTACCATAGTCATATGTCATTACCACAATCTAAGGCCAATTAAACTCACTGCATGTGTTTGGGATTTGGGAGGAAACCGGAGTACCTGGAGGAAACCCACGCAAATTCAAGGAGAACATCCAAACTCTTTGCAGATAGTGTCCCGAGCCAACTGAGTTTTGTTACAACATGTTGTAAGCATAGACCATCATGTACCAAAGCAACAAAAATAATGATAACCCCAACCCTTTGTTTATCAACAAAGCCATGTGATAACCATGCCATCGGTGCAATGGTCATCATGTGGCTTTACTGACATAATTACCATTAGAATAAAGATTGGCATACTGGATGGCTTTGTTTGGCAAAACGCCTATCATGTGGCTTACAAAATACAGCCCTGTGATTTACTTTTTGATTTTTTTTCATTATTAATTTTTCACCTAAGCGGTCCACATGGTGAAATCTAGATTTGAAGAGATTTTCATAAATCTATAACTTTGTCGTGAAACATTATCAGCACCTTTGGGAACTGGTATTATAACATTTCGGAAAGCATTGCATTCCAGGAGTTTCTGGAAGTGATGCCCTGACTTTTCTCTGACTGCATGCTTGTTCCAGTTTTTCATAAATTCACATATGTATTCATTATTATTATTATTATTTTGGTATTGCTAATTGCTTTTATAATGTTTTTATAACACAATTCTCTTATTTGTACTTGCCCCTCTGTACAATCTTGTGGTGACATATGGTGCCAGACAGCAGCCACCCATCCTTCTGGTGCCTCCCATCGCAGATTTAGTGTATGTAGGTTCTATTGTGTCTGTAGGTGATATCTTACTCACTGATCCACCATCAAAGGGGATTTTGCAACCTTGCAGTTACCTGTAATCCTTTAGCTGTCTTTTCTTCGGTTCTGCCTACTATGTCTAAGGGGTAAAGGCATCAACCGACGTCACCTGCTCATTGATGTAGAACTCACTCGCTCAGCATGCAATCCCACCCAGCCTGTTAATCACATCTCAGTATAATAAAGCCACGTTCAGACCTAATGGTCACTATAATAGAATTCAGATCCTGTCCTGCTGTAGGTGATTTTTGATCCCTGTTGCTGGCCCTTGCTTTGTCTGACCTTCCAACTCTTTCCTGCTTGGACCAAAATCTACCTGCACTCGGACTTTGAGATTTTGCTATGGTTTGGATCTCTCACTTGACTTGTTGCTTTTGCATTTACAACCTCAGCTCTTCTCACTGACCAGCTCTTGCTTAAAGATTTGTACTTATGGTCTTTGTCTTCCCTGTGGACCTTTCTGCTGGTGGGCTTACTGGTCATTTGCGAATTCTTGCACCCCAGAGGTGGTTCTTTGTGTATTAAAGTCCTGGGGACAATTGAGTGCTGGTAAAGTGCAATTACCTTCCTGAGGCTGAGTGGGGCTTGTCTTCAGGTGAGGAGTACATTGATGGATTGGGGAATCACATCTGGTTACATGGCCCAACATCCATATTGTTGAGAAATGACATAGCAGATGTTTTTTGTCATTCAGAAATATACATAAACTTAGTCAACACTTTTAAATTTTAGACTGCTATGCAACTCTTTTTACAACCATTGATCTCAGTGATATAAGAGCACCATCAACCCTTCACCTTCACTAAAGCCCTGCCTTGGTTTGCATGCTTTTATTCAGAAATTTGTATAGTTTTGAGAAAATCGGTGAGCTAGAGTGTAAGAGATACATTTGCCATGATTGAAAAAAAAATCATTTAGATTCATTGGGGTATTTTTGGCTGAAAATTGGCACAAAGAGGTAATATAGAGAAGTAAATTGCAGAATGGCTTATTTTACAAAAGTGGAACTTCTCAATGGTACTCCCAGTGATTTTTTTTTTTATCACTTTTTTATCACCTAAACTCGTGATTTCAGGCTGATCATGTAACCTTTTGGGCTTCCCAACTCCCTGCTATTATATTAATAATGCTTGAATACACGACATGGTGATATCCCCTCAGGCGGTGGGGCCATGACACCCATTCATGCACAATGTTCCTGCAGTCTATTGAATGACACTGGGTATAACTCAACCCAAAAGACCGAGGGAATATTTTGGCACAACAAAGGTACTGTGGGGGACGACTCCACATTTAAATCTGAATATTGTAGCCTCAGCTACTTTATGATCATTTTTCTTTCCTTGGGTTCATATTTAAAAAATGCCTGGCATTGGGTTTTAAATACAGGTTAGCTTTGAGATATGGATAATCCTGCAAATTCATCTTTAATGATTTTCCAAAGCCAGAATACAAACCATTTCATAAATGTATTTTTCATTTACGGATTATTTTTATCCAGCACTTGAAAAGCTGATCTGTCTGGACAATGTCTTCAGATCTTGCAGAAGCTGCATATGGCCACAAGTGGCTATAGGCTATAAATATTGATGCCGTCTTGTTGACTCTTCTTCAGGAGAACTGCCCTTGTGTTTGCTGTAATATTTTTACAGATTGCTCCATGGGAAAAGAATAGAGAAAGAGAAAGTGGAGCGTTAGCTGCTCCTTTCCATGTGAAAATGCGAATCTTTGCTTTGCTTTGATTTCTCAGAGGTTTTCAGATGCTCTGCTCAAAACAAACATTGCTGAAGCTCTGACAGATTAATAAAAATATGTATATTACAGCTCTTACCAGATCCACACAACACAAAATATTATTGCTAATATAATAAAACAATGTCAAAGGTTTGTTTAGAGTAAGTTTTTTTTTTTTTTAATAATAATGAAATGTAAGGCATCCAAGTCCACCATGTTTCCAAGTTGCCCTTCGTATGTTCACCACACTTGGAACTGAATTGCTTGCCTACTTAATAAACTAAAGTAAATGTTTGCAAGTTGCTATTGTATACAACAGGCAGTGTTCCAATTGATTGGTGGTTTTTAGAAGGATACCATCAGCCCATGGGAATAGGGATGAGTGAGCAAGTTTTTAAAACTCGATCTTGCGGCTAATAAAACACAAATTAAATCCATTCAAAAATAAATTTACATTTACATATATGTTATAGAATTTTTTTGCAATTCCAAGCATTTATTATCCTTGACATGAACCACATGTTCCTCCTGACACTGCCTTTATCTGCTTTACTTTATATAATGGTGGCACCTTCTTTTATTTATTATTAATAAACAGGATTTTTTTATAACGCCAACATATTAAGTAGCTCTGTACATTAAATAGGGGTTGCCAAATGACAGATGAATGGAGGAGAGGACCCTGCCCTGAAATACTTACAATCAAGTAGGTAGGGGAAGTAACACACAATAGGATGGGAGGTATGTAGTGGTGGGAAGCAGTGATGGTTTCAAAAGACAGAAGAAGATGGGTAGGCAAGTTTGAAAAAAATGGATTTTGAGTCCTCTTTTAAATGAGCAGAAAGTAGGTGCAAGCCGAATAGGACGAAGAAGACCATTCCAAAAAATTGGGGCAACCCTAGAAAAGTATTGGAGCCGTGCATGTGACGAGGTTATGAGTGAGGAAGTCATTATTAGGTCATTGGAAGAGAGTGGCTAGGAGGGGATTTTTTTACCAGGTCAGAAAGGTAAGTGGGACAAGAACTGTGGAGGGATTTAAAGGCAAAACACAGGAGCTTGAATTTGATTCCAAGGTGAAATGGAAGCCAATGAAGAGAACTACAAAGAGATGCAGCAGAAGAGGAGCGGAGGGAAGGATGGATGAGTCTGGCTGCACCATCCATAATAGATTGTAGAGGAGAGAGTCGGGTTAGTGGAATACCAGCGAGAAGCATGTTACAGTAGTCCAGACGAGAAATGATAAGAGCATGTACAAGGAGTTTGGTGGTCTCAGGGGACAGGTAGGGGCAGATTTTGGAGATGTTGCGTAGGTGAAAGTGGCAGGACCTGGAAATGTTCTGAATATGGGGGGTAAATGAGAGGGCCGAGTCAAAGGTGACACCAAGACAACGTGCCTGAGGGGAGGGCCGAATAACAGTGTTGTTAACAGTTAGATATATGTCAGGGGGGGATTTGGAATTTTTTAAGGGGGGGATGATGATGAGTTCTGTTTTATCCAGGTTGAGTTTCAGGAATCGGTCAGACATCTATGATGAGATGGCCTTATCCAGGACTGAGGGAGACAGGTCAGGGGTGGACAGATAAATTTGGGTGTCATCAGCATACAGATGGTACTGTAAGCCAAAGGAGGAAATGAGACTACCGAGAGAGGAGGTGTACAGAGAAAAGAGAACCGGTCCAAGGACTGACCCTTGGGGAACACCAACAGGGAGGAGAGTGGGTGAGGAGGAGTTACCATTGAAAGGAACTTGAAAGAAGCGGTCAGACAGATAGGAAGCAAACCAAGAGAGAGCAGTGTCAGAGATACCAATGGAACGCATGATTTGTATTAGAAGGGGGTGATCAATAGTGTCAAAAGCAGAGGAAAGATCAAGGAGAAGGAGCAGGGAAAAGTTGCCTTGAGACTTAGCTCTGATGAGGTCATTGGCCACTTTAGTAAGGGCTGTTTCAGTGGAATGGGCAGCTCTAAAGCCAGACTGGAGAGGGTCAAGGAGAAAGTTGGTGCTCAGGTAATCTGTGAGTCAAGTGTAGACAAGGTGCTCAAGAAGTTTGGAAACAAATGGGAGAAGGGACGGTAGCTAGAAGGTATGGAGAGGTCTAGTGAGGGTTTCTTCACAACATTCAGGGTCACTATATATTTACTAAAGGAAGGATGCTGGTTTATAGAAAACAAAATGGTGAACATCTCAGTGTCAGTCCAGGCTAATGAAGGAATGCTTCCTCATGCTTGCAAAAGACCACAGGAATTATCAAGTAGGGCAATCAGAGATATCAAAAACTAACACTGTTTTAGGATTTCTCACTGCTTTGGTTCTGGTAAAGCCAGGATGGTAAGTCAGGGTAAATCTCTGTAATGGAGTCCCAGAAACCAAAACTTGGCAAAGCTTTAATCCCTCCTGGCAATATTCACTACAGAAAATTATTACAAGTTGGGTGCTAATTGTATTTCTCCAGAAGAGTCTACTTTTGATTTATTATAAATATAAACTTCTTACTAAGTCTATGACATTTGTAATTCCTATAGACCTGAAGTAGCATATTGTCTTCACACCATTTCCTCTCCCCGTACCTGCAGGAACACAAAGATCATTAATGGAGCATATTTAATGGAAAACCACTAGAAGACAATTTATACAGCCATAGTTTATTCCTCACACATCTGGGAATGACTAATCTACCTATGCATGTTTCTCTAATTTACAATAGCTGCTGCCACCCGAAATAGCTTAATCAATGTGGCAGTTATTAATGAGCTAAGGAGCTATAATAAAAACCTGAAACGCAATGCTTCCAGCAATACAGAAGACAATAAATAAAACAAACTTCTTTAAGGAGCTACTCAGACATAATTAATGAGCTATAGATTTCCAGTTTAATTTCTCTTTCTGCAGGTTTGATTTTTAGCAGTGAAGAATGACAGGGCTGATGTTTCCTTATGGCAGTTTTAGCATTTTCTGTCAATTCTGTGCATTGCAAAAATAATAACAAAGTTTGCTTGAACTTTTCCCATTACTCATACAAAGGTTTGCAACCTGCATCCCAGAAGTAAGCAGTGAGAGTTAAGATTTTTAAAGAAGTCATAAGACAATCCATCTTTTATAGTCTCCTATAACTTGTCTACAAAATTCTCCAGCCATGCCTGTTGTGCCCTAAAACATAGCCCATTTTCTTTATTAGATCAGTTCTCACTGATTATCATCAAATATTTATTTATATTAACTCCTTGGTCACATCATGAGACACAGATGACCCCCCCGCCCCTTTCTTTGAATCCACACTGTACTGGTTAGGGAAATTTATGGAGCCCAACGGCTCTTTGGAAGCTCTGTCCATTTTTCCTTCATGCCCAACTTTTGTAATTTTGTAAGAGCAACACAGAGAAATTCCTCTCAATGGGGACAAAGCTAGAGTCACATGGATCATTAGTAAATATTACAATTTGCAATCTAGGGTGCTGGCCGTCGTCTTCTGCCTATTGAGAAATATTATCCTCCACACTGTTTCCCGTCACTATACTTCCCTTAATTTTCTATCTCCCTTCTTAAGTAGTGTGCTTAAAAGAGATTGCTACGTAAGCTTGCAGTCAAAAACAAAAACTGCTGCTTTGTCTCTAGGATCAAATCTTAAATGTGAAGGTAAGTGTGCATAGCAGACTTGCAAATTATGGCAGCCTAACTAATATGTTGGACCTCCTCTATCACCAATAGCTCTGTGCTCTCCCTCATCACTGACAACTTCTCTGCTGCTTCTTCTGGCCAGTTGGACTCTAGCCATTCGGAAGCGTATTGCACAACTAAAGAGAAGAATAGAGATGCTAAACATGTGTGCACAGAAAGTTTTCCGTGTAAAAGTAAGATGGCGGACTTTACCAAACAATTAGAGTAAAGTCGCACTGATGTCTTTGTGGTGTCTTCCTGGGGACGCTGCCAGCCTGCCAGATCAAAATGAATAAGCTCTGGCAAGGTTTCCATGGGTGGCCAAAAGGTTGTCGTAAATTTCCTTCCACATTCCCCATTTATGTACAATTAGCAACCACTGGTGAGATCGGGAGATATTATGAAGACCCCGGAAGAAAGAAAGTGGTGGCGTTAGATGGAATGGCAACTCCCGGAAAGAAGTGAGAAGCCAAGACATAGCACGATACACTGGGCATGGTTTGTACATATATCAAAAGTTTTTAACAAGTAAAGGTTTTTTTTTTTTGTTTTTTTTTTATAAAAGCTCCACTATAAGATAAAACTTTACAATTTATGTGAAATAAAATTGGCATAAAAATAATTACTGTTACAAAACAAACAAAAACAAGAACAAACAGCAGCACCATAGTACACTAATTCACTATATCCCTTTTTGGGTGGTGAATTGTTATCTTTCTTTATTTTCTTGCCTAAAACATACTGATATTTATGAGAATTTTCAGCAATTTTAGAAACAGATGATATTGATTCTAATTTTGCTTTTAGTATACTTTAATGATTTTCATTAAAGCATAACTACAGATGAAAACTTCTTTTTTTATTTGTTTGCATAGCAGAGAGAAGAGAAGAGTGTCCTTGTCACAGAAACTTTCCTTTCCTTGATTTCTATGGTCTATTTTTATTTTTAAAGCATATACAGTCATGTAAAAAAAAAGCAGATTTGAACAAACAAGCATTAGCTCATCATCCAAACAATGCCAACAGATAAAGGTGATATGCTTGAACAAAGGGCACATCAATTTGACAAGGTATATTTATTCTCATAATTTAAATGAATGAAAGTGCAGATTTGTTGTGTGGGAAAAATATTTGCATCCCTATTTTTAACACCACTTTAACTCTATTATGTTCGAATTACATGTTGCAGATTACGTGTTAATAATAAGAGATGGAAATAAGGAAAAAAAGAAAAACAAATCGGTCAAAAAAAATCACACACATTTATTTTTCATAAAGATCTTGTATTGAAGATGGGAGAGTAGAACTGCTGAGTAAAGTCTTCTCCAGCCCATCCCAAAGATTCACAATAGGATTAAGGTCTGAACTGTGTGGTGGCCAATCCATGTGTGATAATGATGTCTCATGCTACCTGAACCATTCTTGGCATTGTTATCTTTGAATATGCTGAGAAGGGAAACATGATCATTCAATATATTCAGGTAACTTAATTCTTGGCCATATAAAACCTAGACATGACCAAATAAAGCAACTTAGATGTATCGCAACATGGATATATGCAAGTGTAAAAATGTGTGTGAGTTCATTTATGTATAAGCATGTATGTGTGTGTTTATGTGTAATGATTCTTTGTTTTTTTTTGTTTTTTTTCAGGAGTGAAAGTGGGTTGTCCTACCTAGACCACCAAAATGGCTAGAAACGGCCCTCGGTATTAAATCATGTTGACTGGGCATCATAAGATAATGTGCTGCTCAATATATAGTGTAAAAGACTGTAAAAAGATAAATTCTTTATTGCAAGGAATGGGCCTGGGCGCTGGATTGCCCAGGTTCTCCAATCATAGTCTATCTTCTGAGCTTTAATAAATCAGGCTCAATGTCTATTCTCCAATAACACAAGGCAAGCTTTACGTGAAAGAACATGGAGAAGGGTTAGAAAATCTGTCACATTCCTATTGCTGTCTGTGTCACTCATGGGGAAGTTTCTTATAATTTAATGTCCAGATGATATGTGGTTGTAGTTCATCCAAATACGTTTTGGCTATAGTCATCTGTATCTCCACTAGCCTGCATTCAATGATTTTCCAGTCTGTTACTCTCCTACATCTTCACCATCAGAGTACTTGTAGATTTAAAGCTCAACCAAGAGCTGTCAAAGGAACTATAAAAGGCCATGTAAACATCACCTTCTGTGAACAATGGTTACTGGGGATGTGGCCTGTAATATTACACTTTACAGAGAAATTCTTTGTTCCTAGAATGAAAAGAGTGGGTTGACCTCTTCCCCCACACAGATCCGCCACCACCGCTCTCTATAGCCTATTGAAGTATTTGTTACTTATGCTGCTGTAACTTTGACTTGAAAAAAATACTTTTTACAGGAAAACTGGTAGGCATTCAGATTAATAAAAAAGTTAGAATTACATTTGAATTACTAAAAGAACTTTCCAATTACCAAGCCCCTCTTTAAAATATAATTAAATGTTGTATTATTATTGTAATAAACTGGTATGTTTGAGCTCACAAATTTCATATTTTTATTCTACAAAAAAGGAGTATAAAAATTCTGGAATAAAATAGAAATGTATAATACTAAATTAAAAATTGAGGCTCAAGATCTTATATTAAAAGAGGCAAGTGTCTGCCCTAGCTCACATAAGATAGTAATGTCCAGGGATAAAAGCAATTTAGGCAAAATGTATTAATCTATATTATCCTTTCTGAACGTTTTTACCTTTGAGGAACCCTTGAAATAATTGTCAGGTCTCAGGGAATCCTTGCTAAAAATCTTATCTACAACTCACAGTACAATGATACAGTGTGATGCAGTAAGCTGTAGATATAAATATCAACCAACAAATAAAGAACATGTCATATCTAGAGTTGTATAACACTCTGTATCATAAAACTATTTTCATAAATATACAAGGAAAACAAAAAAATCTTTCAGAAAATATATACAAAAGGGATCCATTTCGTTGGCAGACAGTGGAGAGGGGGCAGTAGAAATCGGGTTCATCAAAATCTATTCTGAATAAGAGAGGGGATCTTTACATTTAAAATCAGTTTAAAAAAATGGAAAAAAATACCCCAATACACTCTGTGTTTGTAGAAAGAATGCCCTTTATGTTAGTGGTCAGAAGGAAAAATGTTACCTTTACAGATAAAAAAAGATGCCAAAAAGGTCTGTCCTTTGGTGTGGGAGTGATGTCAACTATGCAGACACCATCCACTGATAGATCAATCTACTAATTCTCATTGCTCAAGGAACCTCTGGAGCAGTGGTCGCCAACCTTTTCGGAACCAGGGACCACTAAAATTACCACGCATGCGGGGGGGGAGCTGGGTGTCACTCAAAGGGGAAGAAACTTCGCCCATAGTGACGTCAGGATGCCAGAACCTGTCAATTTACTATCACAGATCTGAGCCTGCAATGGGAGAGTGGGCAGGTTGTGTCCAGAGACTCAAATTCCCATTTCCCTGAGCCCGGGATCTGTACAGGGGACATGGTCCATGGCTCTGGCTGGTGCACCCCCTTCAGCGGGGTTCTTCTCCTGATCCCACTCGGAGGCTCACCGACCAAAGCCGCGACCTCCGAAATTTTCTTACGGACCACCAGAGAACCCCAATGTTTCCACCAACACTGGTTAAATATAATAGATATATACAATATATTCATTGTAATCAACAAAGACCCCAAAACTCACCCTTACTATGTATTTTTACAAAGCAGATGGTAAGCATGAGGGAATTTAGGTTATTATATGATTCTTGAGCAGAGATACCTAGGCAATAGAACACATCAAAGATTACATGACAGTGACATGACTATGGACTTTGTAAAGTGCTGGGTAATATGTTAGCGCTATATCAATACTAGTTAATAATATTAAAATGACATCTACAAATTAGCTGTGCAAAATGATGGTAATATTTGTAGAACTAGACTTACAGTTCCTAAGAGTTACCAATTTATTTATTGTCTCATTGGATTACTTTTATTTTTAGGGTACTTATATACCTACAGTGAATCCTAAACTACATAAAAAAGACAGTTCTGGGTGCTTTGCCAGACCTCCACCCATCCTTCACCCACTTTCCTTTTCCTGGACCTTTTTCTTGCACCATTTTCCTGCAGTACAACACACAGAAAGCACACTTTTCACCCCCGTCCACAATTTAAAATTGCACAAGATTTAGCTCCATTCTTCCTAAATTTACTAAATGAGTAAAATAAATATATGCTATATGTTGTTTATGATCCAATACCTGAATCTATAAATAAATACAGTTAGTCACACATACTGTATAAATCTTGCCTTTAGTCCCATAGGAGATTTACTTTCCCTTCTCGTCATGGGGACAAAACAGGAGGTGCATGGAAATTTTTTTGTAAGCAGAAATAACCTCTGGGTACCTGTAAAGGTTTGCATTTCCTAAAACTGTTTGTGTCCTCATTCTACTAAAATGAATTTTGACTTTATTGGGGGAAGAGGATGCTTGCTTAGGAAGTACTTCTGGGGATGATTTCTTCAGAGGGGCTCTTTGCTTAAGAAAGGATTTTTCCCAGGAGGGGTTTGGATTAGGTGTGTGGGGACATTTGCTGAGGGTTGTTTTCTGCCGGTTGCTTGGGTGCTAAAGAGGATAATTTTGTTTTTGGGGTATTGGGTAAAAAACGAAGGTATGGTTTTTTCCATGGGAGGGGAGTTTTGCTTGGCCATTTTTTCTAGTAAAGATTTTGGTTGATTGAGAAATAATTCTGTTTTTTTTTATTTTTAAGAAACAGAACTAAAGCTATCCTTACCTATTGTCAAATCCAGTAATGCAATGAGTGGGATCTCCTTGATTTCTCTACCTGGCCCTCCTTAAAGCATACCTAATCTCAGAATTTTTACTTTACATAGAAGGGTAGACAACCCTTTATTTTAAGTGAAAATTTTGTAGCCCCCCCCCCCCTAATTCTCAAACGCCTAGGTGATCAAGATGAATGGGAGCACGGAGCCTCCGGGGATATCTACGTCACGCATCCCGGGAGGTTCATGGCTGCTCCTTCTGAGCATCTCGGGCATGCATAGAAGAAGCCCTTTCATCAATTGGTAAAAAAATTGCCAGTCTCACGGATGCGCAGTGAGATCGACAAGTTTTTCCCCAATCTACATCACCTGATCTCGCATCTGCACAGTGCAAGATAGGAAGAAGAAAGGAAAAGAGGACCAAAGACGGATACTGGGACAGGAAGAAACCTCCCGACGGATCAACTGATCTGCCGGATTGAAGGTAAGTGTGCTTTTTGTGTTTTGTGTTACTTTTGGGTTTACTTCTGCTTTAAGGTTTGGTGCCTTTGCTTGTTTTGACTGGCTAGCCTGGGATAATGTAACTTCTGTGAATGCATAATGGAGTTAATTCATTCTGACATCTAATGCATGCTGAGATTTGCTAGCAGGCAGGAAGGAAACATTTAGTGCAGCACAGACTGTACCACAAATCCTACCAGCTAGCAGGTATGTATTTTTCAGTTTGAACCGTTCTGAAATTTCAATGAAACTATACAAACTGTAATCTACTACATGCTAGGAGAAGGATCTTCACTTTGTTTTTGCTCACTACATTGTAATCTGACTAGCTGTCTGAGATATAAGTAGAAAAATGGATTCTAGTACTGTCTGGTACCATAACCAGTGAGTTTAATTCACCCTGAAAGGGATCTGCTGGGGACAGCAAACATAAAGAATATTCTTTCATTGCTGAAGCCATCTACAGATCTTTATTCCTCCGAAGACCTCTAAGTCTTTGGGGAGATAATTTCATGGCTATCCAAGCTGAACCTGTAATTTCTGCAGAGAGATGGTAGAATGAAGAATGAGATTGGCACTGGAATTCTGCACAATATATGGACAGGTACTGTATGTGACACATTTACATCTTGTTTTAGATTCACTTATTGTATGGTTCTGTACATGTATAAAAATTGCCAGCCAATACATGTCCATGCTCATTTAAAAATACTGCATTTGACGTAATATAAGCCTTTTGCTATCTTTTGCATAGCAGTTTTTAGGTTCACAGAGAGGACAGACGGGCCAATTAGTTGTAATGAAGAAAAAATTGCTGATAAAAAATGGGCTGATTGGAATTGGAGAAGAGTGAGCAGCGGATGAACCCTTGCTGCTCCTTTATTGTCACTTATTGGGAGTGGAGAGAGGACAAAGTGGAACTGCTGCCTGTGCTGTGTAATGTAAATTTTAGAATTTTTATGAAATTTAATTTGTTTTTGGTATGTAAAGCAATTGGTTAATATAGATTTCAATGTTCTTCAACAACTTGATATTAGGGGAACTTTACCTAAAATAAAAAACAATAATCTTGCATATTTTGCTGACAATGCCAGGGCAGCTAGTATGCAGCCAATTAGTAACTAGTTGTCAATGTGAATAATATTATCTGTTATTGTACTAAGTTTCTTCTTTCTTTGAGTAATCTATAAAAATATAAGCACAGGTAGGTAGCTATATTTGTATGTTACAAGTTGTTTTTTCCTGCTTAGTAGCCTTCTATGCTTTGCTTCTATCATGCTGAAAGTGTACCAAGCTGAGTCTGTCTATAAATAGTAGACCCCCGGCAGTCTACAATGACATGAAACACCTACAATGAGCTTTGTATTCTAGATGTCAGCAATAGAGCATGTTTTTATTCATTGCCAGTATGGGGTAAAACCCACTGTGTGCAAAATAATAAGATGGCATGCGCCTTAATGATTCATGTTAAGTGAAAAGCTTAATGGCAGACCCACCTAATGAAAAATTGAAAGTTGCTACTTTGACTTTGCACATGCTCATTGCTTGGTCATCATGGTCATTCAATTACCTTAGTTATTTGGGGAACTCAAAGTTGAAAATATTATGTAGCTCCAGATCTAATAAAGTTTTCCATGCCAATGATTTAAAAACTACCGAAGCACTAAAACCAGGCTACTATCAACTTCAGGAGTTGCCTGGCACCTAATCTAGTATTTATTTTCCTGAACTGGTTTCCTTTAGGATTACACCACAGCTCATCTCCTGGCTCCCATGAGCTACCTCTAGCGGTGGTCAGGAGCAGCCGCAGAATGCAGAAAAAAAAAGTAACACATTGATCTTTTTATTTTGTGCTCCCTGCAGACACAATGACAGCTAGAAAGGATTTGCATTAAAATGCAGCTATGGTTTAGGTACCCTAGTCTGTGCAAAATGACCACTGTAGCACAAAGAGAACCATTAAAGCAACTCTCTAATTTTAATACAAATAAAAATCTTCTCTGCAAATACAAAAATGCAACACTTACATCTCCTCCAATTTTAACCCCCTATCATTCCTCTGGAGAAGGAAAACATCTACTAAGGGTTCTGTAGAAAGTCACATAAATTCATTATCCCCTGCTGCGCTTAGTGGTTTGATCCTTTGGCCGCTACAGCACAGAGTGTGGCGGGGGAACAGGAGACTCAACCACCCATTTCCCTGAGCCTGTGATCTGTACGGGGTACATGGTCCACAGCTCTGGCCGGTGCACCCCCTTCAGCGGGGTCCTTATTATTATTATTATTATTAAACAGGATTTATATAGCG
>NC_092860.1:145840982-145848270 GCF_032062135.1 Pyxicephalus adspersus | reverse complement strand
GATAGTGACCTATCATTGCACTCCATTCTGGGCAGTAGGCACAGTACCATCATACATAATATGCTTCTTCCTATAAACAGAAATAAAAAATGTTAGCTTTTCTAATTGTATTCAATTATTAGCAGACATAAATAAATAAATAAAACAATAACATCTTCTGTATACCATGCTGATGCTAGCAGAGGGTTGTTGCTTTGGGCACCAAAGTTTGGGTGCTTTCTGTCTATAGTGGTGGAATTCTGACATGTTTTGTGAACTCAGCCAACATGTTCCCGCTAATGACTGCAAATGGTGGAAATGGAGGCAACTGATGCAACGAAGTGATCTGCAGCCAACACCGGACTGAGTTGTAGACAGGAATAGTTTGATGGTAATAGATCATTAGCACTGAGATGTAACAATGTACAAATAAAAAAGGTGAAAACATCAGCCATGAGTCCTTGTGGTATGGTATTAGGCAGACAGTGCTGTCATAGGTTGATGTGCAGTAATGCATTCCTATGGATTGGTGGTTGGCAGTGTCCACTGGGTGGTTCTATCAGTGATGACCACCACGAAAGGTGAACCCTACCTAGTGTGTACCCTAACAATGAGCTTAGAGCCGTCATTTACCTTGCCAAATGCTTTCCAAAATTAAAACTTTTCTGGCTAGTTTTAGTCAATCCACTATACCCACATTTCTTCAGGTGGTGAGTGCTTGGCCCCAATATCTGGAGTAGGACTTGTGGTATGGGGTAGCTATGTCTTGGAGGACAACTGATCGTCCACTTGCTATTCAATGTCAATTCAAGCTTAGGGTTTAGATTTACTTTATTCAGTGAATGGTTATCTGTCACACAGCTTTAGTCTACCTGTCACATTTTGTAGGGCCTTGCCATTAGAGATATCTACAGTTATGAGCGTAGGATGGCAGGTCACTAACCCATGTGAACTTAGGGTTTAGATTTATCTATATCAATCTAATTGATATGATCAAAATTAGCGTTTTTTTGGCATGATGGTACAAGTAGTTATATTACTGCTCATAGGAAACTAATGAAATTGATTGGCTGATTGTTCATTTAATTGTATTTTTTTTCTACCAATGAAAGATGATGGCAAGCATACAAAAAACTCCACATATATGGCCAACAAAAGTGAGAGCACCACTGGTGGATGATAAACCAAGATAGCAACATAAAATAAACTAGCAGTGACTATATATCAAGTTTTGCCTCCAGGATGAGCAAAAGTGCTGACTCTAATAAAGATGACAATATATACTCTTCCTCCATCAGGTTGTAGCCCATCTCCTAACTGAATCCGCCTTCATTACTGTCCATAAACCTCCTTCTCCACTGTCATTCTCCTGCCTGCCTCATAAACTTTCAGTGCTCGGAGGTCATTTGCCGCAGCCTTTGTTTAAAAGGAGGCATCAGCTTTCCATTGCCTCCTCAATGTTTTCTGAAAGTTATTTCCTAACCCTTCTCCTCTCTGCAGTCTGTAAACGGCAGCTCTTTGCTTAAAACCGTACCGTCATTTTAATTTAGTAGCCTTTTGGTTAAGGCGCTCGTCTGTGAAATAGAAGACCCTCGGCTGAAATCAGTTCCAATTATTTGTGACCTTCAGCGGATCACTTTATTGCGTCCATTGCCGTGTAATAAAAACAATATTTTAAGGTCTTTATTTGATAAATTAAAGATTTAAATATTTAAAGCATTCTGTTCTGGTGGAATAGGTCATATTAGTATTGCCGGGAGCTATGACTGTATGAGTTGCGGTATGCTGTGCGCTATTCTCTATTATACCAATGTGACTGGATCGTAGGGCTTTTTTTAATAAACAGGCAGAAAGGGTAATGGCCTGGGGCACACCAGGAGATTGAACTTGGATTATGAGACTGTAAAGCAGCCACATATCAGGACAGGAGAGCCAAGAGATGTCTTGATTTAAACAGGACCAGTCATGACTAAATTACAATATTTTGTCTTTAAGTATGTAAAGCCAAAAACTTTTCTTTTGCAAAGCGTTTAAACCTTTTTTCATATTTTTGTTGATTTCCCGTTGGGAAGTTTCACCATCTCTTTTTCTCCTTGCAAACCTATGTAACTAATTCATGTGCCAAAAAGGTGCTCCAGTGCGGAGCACATTTACCTTCCCTAGTTTAGGCTCTGAGCATCTCCTCCTGCTCCCACACTACTGGCTTGGCCATGAATGCCAGCAGCACACCTGGTCAAGGGTTGGCTTACCTGATAGGCTACAGCACATCAAGGTGTGCACTCCTCTGTGTTCACATATTGGACCTGATTTAATAAAGCTCTCCAAGACTGCTGAAGATAGACCATCATGGGTGAACCTTGGGCATCCAACAAACCCTTGTGCTGTCTATTCCTGTGCCTAAGGGTGTATCCTGTATTTCTTGTGACCCCAGTCTTACATGGCACCAGAGCCTTTTATGACAGCAGGGCCTGCTATGATCTACATGCAGAGTCTTCCATGACCCAAGAGACTCATATGATCCCATGGGTTCCAACTTCTGATTGTGTTCCTTTGAACTTTTGTGTTGTTTGCTGCTTTTACAGTTAACGTTTTTCATTTGATGACTAATAACACCTGTTTTGCTGCCTGTCCTAACCAATGGCTTTTAACCTCAGGATTTCCTAACATTTTGGTGCTTCACTCTCATGTCTCATGTCTGATCGGCAGCAGTTTGTCTCCTTACCGTGCTTCAAGCTGCTCTGTCCCATCCTTGGAGGTATAGGGGTTTCCAGAGTTTTCCAGCTGATTTATCTGTACCTGCTCATTTAATCCTCGCCCAGCCTGCCTGTTAGCCTCACTATATAAGCTGTGTTCAGACTGACACTCCTTGTCTTTGCAATAGGTGTGTTTACCTGAGGCTCCAGTTTGTTGATTTCTAGGTTCTGATTCCTTGGTTCTGACCTTGGCTTGTTTGACTTTGCTTGTTTGCTGCCTGCCCTGACCTGGTCCTGCTCTGGTTTTTAAGATTGTCTATTGATTTGGTACTTCGCTCCGGATTCTTCTGCAGTCAGCTGCCATCTGAACGGGTGTATCTGGGAGCAGCAACTTGGGCCCATCTGCAGTAAAGTCCATCACACCTTGCAGGGTGCTCTGGTAAATGTTGAGCGGTTCCTTAGACTCTGCACCTCAGCTCATACCTCCACCAAACGTGCAGATTGCACAGAGGCTCCACTTCCCTCTACTTGTGGCAAAAGAAGTGACAGCTGCCAGGTATATACCTCCAGGTCACAAACTGTACTCTGTCTACAACAACTTTTATCATTCCTTGGGGGGATGCTCTGGTGATTGTTGGTGGCTTCTTAGACATCCTGCATTGACCAGATCTTCCCAAGCTATAGTACAAAGCACCCACTGTCTAAAAAAGCCTTCTCCCTGAGGATTGTGACCCACATACATGACAACAAAGAGGTGATGGTGGAGACCATGTAACTTAATTTAGCTTGTCTGAATCAAGATCTGTCAGGCTTCACTAAAAAATTGCTGACGAGGGTAGCTCGGACTTTCTAGCCCATCCTTCACCACCACCATCAGAACCTCCGCCTCCCCCCAACTCCCCACCTGCTTACCAACCACTTTCCTACCATTAAATACCCAGATACCAATCTTGGATAGAAATTGGCTGGCAAGCAGCCGTTTATTAAAAGTATGTAAGCATACAATAACATAACATAACACTCCATTCTTCTTAAATTCTTACGGCTATGGGCCTCTCTGATTCAGAATTTTCAGAATTTAAATGTAGCAGCTAGTACCCGCTGGGTGCATTGAACAAGCTAACTGAAGTTAGCGCCAACAAAAGGTTCAAGCCTGATCAAGAATAATTACAAGATTACAGCTTGAGTCATAAATTCCTCATTCATCTGCCCCAAAATAGCTCTGAAACAAAATGAAACCTACCCCTGACCTGTTCTGTTTTGTATGTTCATTTAGAGAAAAACTATGTCTCATTTCTAGTAATAAACCTGTCTCAGGACTTTGCAAATCTGTTGTCAGAAATACAGATGCAAGGGTCATAAAATGTTTTAGGACTGAACTGTAGGCAAACAACTTGAGTATTTTTACCATTGAAATGTCTAAATATGATATATTCCATCTGCCAAAAGACTTGAATTCGACCTGATGCTTTACAAGGGTTTCCTGAACTTTTCTGTATATATAAGAACAACAAATTACTGGATACAAGCCACCTTCTTCTAAAACTCCTAATGCATATTATTTTACAGACATAGCTGTGAATATCATTACTGGTTATTTCATACAAGATAACCTGCTATTAGGACTGTGACACTTTTACTGAGCATTATGAAACATCGGCAGAGAAAATACCTTTCCTATATGTTTGTGTTATATTTTTTAAATATCTGTGTTATTTATTTTTTTTTTTTTTTGGGGGGGGACTGCCTTTTAAGGAAAAATAAAGATGAGGTTGCATTGAGTAATAAGAATCCAAATATGTCAAAAACTGTGTATGCCTGTTGGAGGTGGAGAGTCACTACAGTACCTTAAATTGCTCATGGGTGACACTTATTATAGGTTTTTATAACTAAACCCATGCTACTCACCTATCCCTGTTCCATTGCAGCCTCTATCTTGATTCTTCTTCTTTCTTTAGCATCTTTGGCCATCTTGATTGGCCTGGCTGTGATGACATGTATTGCTGGCAAGTACAAGAAAAGCTGGGGGGGAAAGCAAAATGTGGGCAGTGATCAGGCAGATAAAAATCGTTATTGCAGAAGGGACATTACCTGACCCTTCTGCAATAACCATCTACCTGATCATTTAGCTTTCAAGGTAGGTAAGCTACCATAAACTATGGCCCTACCATAATTCCTCTTTCTCCAGAAATAATCTAATACTGTATGTGTGGTGCATGTATGCGGGTGCAGTAGACTTCGAAAAATTTTTAATACATGCATTCTTTTTTTTTGTAACTTCACATTTTAAGAAGGAGTGATATTGCACTAACAATGGCATAGTGCAGGTCTTCTGCGGGGGGGACACCCTGATGTAATTTTTTCTGCACTCTGTTGAAGGATGCCATGAACATGTTGTGCATGATCTGCAACTCTCCTGGCTGTGCAGTTGGTGTTTGACAGTTTCAAATCCAAAAATGCACACATCTTCCGGTTTGTACTACACATGGATGAAGAGAAGTTTGCGTATCTCCAGCACTCTCCCACACCCTGATTGATCACGTCCATGAAAAAATAAAAAAAATGAAAGGGAAAGAAAAAAATCAACTTTAGGCTGCCATAGTAGCTGGGAGTTTGTTCACATGCTGATGCTGTAAAGGGTAAAAGCACTTTCCCATCAAACATGAAATTCATATTTTTTAATTGACCCACACAACAGAGAGTATCTATGTATGTATGTCTAAAGCTAAAGCTTTTTTTTTAATCCACATCCTACTTAAAGGATCCCTCTTCACTTCTTCTTCTGTAGACATAATAGCAACTAAGGAGGAAATCTTTCCAAAGTAATACAAAGCTTGTCAATGAAACAAATGTCCTCAAACAGAAAATCTATACAAATTTTATTAATGTCCAATGTTTTCCAAAAGCAAGACTAACAAGACCTCAGAGGTGGATCACGGGTCATCATTCTTCAATGAAGAAAAGTAGACGCATATTAAAAAGAGGCTCAGGAAAGATTTTTTTAAGGTAAGTGGAAAGATTTTTTTAAGGTAAGTAGTTGGGTTGTGCGCTCTATGATCGGCCATATTTTCTCACATCTTACTATATATATGCCTAATAGTTTGGCATTCGTTGCTTTATTGTAAGCTGCCATTATAACCTCCTAAACACTTGCTGTGTGGTTGTATCTGGCCCAGTACACAGACAGTAAAGATAGAGTAAAACTTTTGGTTTGCATACTTTTTTTGATTGTTTTGCCATCATTGGAATGAAATCGGCACAGGGCAATTAGCATTTTGGAAAAGAAAAGTTTTTACTTTCATTTTCCAAATAGAAGTTTAGTTTCTTTAAAGCTCTGGAAGCAGAAATTGACAGCTTGTTGTCACTTTCTGCATTTTTACACTCATTATACCTCGAGGTCTTTATTTATATACTGTAATTATATGTATCTGCACAAATGTGCTTCCAGTAGATCTCCATTCCTTGTCTGCTGTTTATTATAATTACATGACTCCCTGTTCAATTATCCGTCCAAGATTTTCCCTCATTAAACACGTAGTTTGTGCAAGCGTGTTGTTATACGTAATGGGGCAGAAAACGCTATCACAGGATATAAAAATATAATAATACATCTAATTCTATTCCGATAATATACCATCCTAACAGCTTTTATGACTGAATATACCTATCAAAGTCAATATGTGCCGGCTGCCACAAAGGATCCTCGTCGCAGATGAAGATGAAATGCCTGTATCCACAAACGGCAATTCAATTATTATTTTAATCCCTCTAAACTTTGATCAGCTTGCTAAGTGAATGTTTCTCTTATCATAAACTGAAATGGAACTGAAAGGCAGTGCTTGGAGGAGCCTCAGGAAGAAGATAAATCGAATGCATGTAAGCTCCAAGCCGAAAGCACTTCCATTTATGTATTCCTTTTCTGGGATGTAGAAACTGGGCGGACATATGTACATTTTACATAGGCTGGACTCAGTCTGTCCATGTCTATTTATAAAACAGGGAATCAGACATTCCCAATGACACTTACTTATTCTGTGATTCTGGTCCAATTGGTCCTGCATTATGTACAAGTTGAAAACAGAAAAATGCAACCTAAATAGCTTGTGGGATAGATTGGGCATTCGCTCATCTTCTGAAAAATAATTTCAAAGCACTGGTATTATGTACAATAACTGTCAGGATGTCATTGCATGGATTAGATTATTACACATGAAAAATAGGCAGATAGGGATCTGTCACAAAGTTCAGTGATTACTCATTGAGAGGAGCAAAAAGGATCTAATCAAAATGCAACTGTTAGCCCTACGGGTCGTGCCGGAGCCACTGCTCCTAATTGCAGGCACGAGCGCCGGGTCCTATCTTTCAGGTAGAGTAACCCCAGTAGCTGTGTTCCATGCCAGAGTTTCCTTCCTGCTGGAGACTTGCGCTGGTGTTTGAGCTGGCGTGGGTGTGTCTCTCCTTATCTATGAGGCAACACATATACGCCCTCTGTTTCTATAGCCTATGGCTGGATCTCTGCTAGTATTTAAAGGCACTTCCTACTGCAGGAAGTTGCCTGAGCAATCTCAAAGTTTTAGCTTGTCTAAACTCCTAGTGCAAAGGTGCTTCCTCTGTTT
>NC_092860.1:145826291-145840723 GCF_032062135.1 Pyxicephalus adspersus | reverse complement strand
GACTTTTGCCTGATTGCCACCTGACCCTGAGCTCGGATCTTGTTTTTGGACTTTGTCTGATTGCCACCGTCCTCTTGGCCACGCAAGCCCCCTCGATGCTTGCACCGAGTACCCTGACCCCTCTGGTCAGCTGCCACTGATCTGGGGGTCGCTCTGGAGTGGCACCTGGCAGCTACACTGCGGCCCAAGCCTATCCTCACCATCAGAGGCTCTAGTGAAGACCAGGTAGCGGCTTAGTTATGCCCCTCCAAAGCATACCCAGTCAGTGGCACAGTGGGTCCACACCCGCGTGCATTACAGCAACTTTGGTATGTCAAGTCTTCCCCAGAACCCCTCAAGCTGCTGATATTGTACTGAAGACAGTGCCAGAGCTTGATGACACTCACAATTGCCTAACAATGACGATCGTAATGATGGTGATGATTTTTGAGGGATCAAGTGAGGAATGTCCATTCAGAAAAATAGGTAGTCAGACAGTCTGGAGGTCAGGGCGGGCAGACAATAAAACAGAATCAAGGTAGAGTCGAACTAAAACCTAAACGATGAAATATGATGTCATGAAGTAGCTAGATAGGTAGCAACACACACAGTTCTTTAGGTACCAACTAAAATATCTGTCCTCGCTTTGGGCACTGCTAAGGCCATGTGTGGAGTCAGTACAGTCAGCTGCTAAGGAACATCCAACAGATGGTGGAGTTTAGCATGTAGATGCAGAAAGTTGACTTATTCCCCTCAATGTAGAAGAGAAGGAACCAGTCTGGGGTGAACTTCTAGGTCTTCCTGACATAAACTGGACCCTGGCCCCACCATCTTTTTCTGTCTTCCCTCTTCTTCTGGTAACGTCACTTAAAGCCACACTGCACAGCTGTGAGATTGAGTGATGCGCCTTCCTTAACATACACACCCTTTTGTTTTACATTTCAGGAAAGCCCTTCATGATGTATGTATCAGAAGAACCTGCAGGTTTCCTCTTGTGCCCTCTACCGCTGCGGCAGTAAAAATGGAAGAGGAAGGGTCTTCTCCTACAATTTTAAAAAACGTATATAAAAAATATTTATTTTCATTATATACAGATAGATAGGTCCACTTTGCCTTAAACTTTGTTGGAGGGAGAGTAGCTTTATTTTTGTGGTTCAACAGCATCAGAAATTGTTAAAAGATAAGATACAGCTTGTATAGTGCATATTTTATGCAACAAGAGTGATAAAATGGTTAACCATACACTAGCATAGTAATGCGATTTTGGTTCTTCTCACAGTGGCAGAATGTATTTGTCCTTGGGTAGAGATAACTACCTTGGGAACAGGTTCATACACAGCTTTCAATAAAAAACAAATTAGGCATGCTAATGTATTCTGTTAAAACACACCTATTCCCTGTAACTCACATCTCTTCAATATCAATCAAACAGTTCTATGTAATTCACATCTCTTTTGGGCTGGGGTAATTCTCGGGTAAAACAGACATGTCATCTATCACGGTCCATTCATAACCACTCCATTACTGACATGAAAGCTTGTAGTTGCACAATGGATACCAACGACTGTCTCAGTGCTTTTGGGGTTAGCTGATGAAGAATGACTAAAGTAAGTATCCAACCTAGGAAGAACTAATCAAGGTTTAGTTAATTTATTTTTCCTATAATATCTTATCATTGTAACCCTTTACCAACAGGTGTTTTCTGTAGCTTTTACTAATTATTATGTAATCTAATTTCTACAATAAATGTCATCTAAATTCTGTGAAAAAGTATTTAAAAAAGTTTTGTTCATGCTGCAACTTTTGAACCCATCATTTAACATTTGTAATGTGAAATACTAAAATAGGATAACTTGATTGGGATAGCCCACCTTTCAATGTCTGCTTCCTGGCCACTCCATACTGCTTTTCCTTTTTCCTAACCTCAATAATCACACAACTCAACACAAGTGATGGGGATCAACTGTCCTAAATAACCCAGTTTTTACAAAATACACTTACAAATACTGAACCATAACATCAGTTTAACTAATTTAGCAAATAATAATATACACTTATGCAATGAATACAACCTCAAGTTCAGGTCCCTCAATGGTGTTCCTATCAACAATCAAACCACCTTGGGGTCTTCTGTAGTTCCCAGGTTCCCTACACCTCCTTGGGAGAAATATAATCATTCACCAGCTTCCCCACCCAGACATAACTCTTGCTTTACCATTAATTCATTGTTTATGTCCAGGAGAATGTCATACCTAAGATGGTTTACATCTGATGAAGAGAAAAAAAAGTGTGGCTTATCTATATGCATGGAAAGACCGCCATTGTATCACCTAAAGGCACAGGACTATGTCCTTGCAGTCTGAGAGCTGTTGTGAAGGGAATTACAGGAGATTTATATCAATATGATTTTAAGAATATATGTAAATGTCCTGTCCTCCTAAAGCAAATATTTTCATGTTTGGTAGATGCTAGAGAGTAAAACAAAATTAAAGTTTTCTTCTTTCCCTTGAGGACTCTTCATGGTGAGCTCCATGGTGACCTCCTAGTCCTGTACACCTTCTGGGATTTAAATCATAAGGTTCCTATAATTTCTTAGGACACTTGAATCTATACGTCCGTACAATTCAAAAGGTAATACTTCCATTCTTGCTCTATGAATTTGAAGGTGCTGACAATAGGGATGACCAAGCAAAATTTTTAAAATTCGGTCCCGCGGCGAATTGGGCCGTTCTTGCTTACCAAACACGTAAGCGAGAATGCCCTTTGTAAATTCATCCGGTGAGACCGAATTTTTGGGACCTGCAAGACCAATCAGGGGAGCGTAGCTGTCTGCTCCGTTCCTATGATTGCTGTTGCAGTCCTGTACAATGTGTTCCAGGATAGATTTTCTCTATCCAGGAACACAGTGTGAGTCTCGCTGCTCATGAATGAATGCAGCGTGGGAAAAATCTTCTGATTTTTCCCACCGCCGCGTTCATTCATAAACGCAAGCTGTATGACTCTGAGAGGAGGAGTATCGCGGCTGCCTTTCCAACCTCTACAGGTTAGAACGAGGGCATGCCCCCATTCTGACAGGTAGTGTCTGGGGATCGCTCACTGACAGTAGGATTCCCATGGCAGTATTTATGAATGCAGCCATGATAATCCTCCTAAAGTGATTTCTGATGGTTTCCTGAGGCATTCTCGCTCATCCCTAGCTGTCAATATGAAAATTAGTCATCTGATTTAATATTTTATGATCTCATCAGGGTTTTTGTTTAGAAGAGTTTCACTTAAGTTCCCTCTCACGGGGTGTTTTAGAATGATGGACCATTTGGTAAACCCTGATCTAA
This sequence comes from Pyxicephalus adspersus, assembly GCF_032062135.1. NCBI lineage: Eukaryota > Metazoa > Chordata > Amphibia > Anura > Pyxicephalidae > Pyxicephalus > Pyxicephalus adspersus. The sequence goes on along the minus strand of NC_092860.1, from coordinate 145,837,412 downwards.
ATTCTATGTCCAATGTGGTACCAGAAATGGATAAATGGATGAAGGCACCAAGGACTGGGAATCTGAAATGGGAATCATTTCAGTTGGTACAAAGCACCATCTAAATGTGAAGGAGTAATTAAGTTTTCATTTTGTTAATGAAAATAAAAAAAGATTTGTAGTGTTCCACATCTGGTGGCAATCTCTGTCAAAAGGTACCACCAATTTTTTGGAGAAAAGATGTTGATTGGGTATTTATAACTGAAGTGTAGAGTAGCTAGATAAAGCCTGGGGATCATTGATTTCCCAACAATTTGGTTTTGAGAGTAAGGTGAAATAGTGAAATTAAAGACCTATTATAGTTTGATTTGGTAGTTGGAACTGTGAATATTTATTTTAATATGTTGTGAGTTTATATAGTAGTGAAATGACTTGATGAGTCCCAGTCCCAAGTCCTTTGGTAATAAGAGTCAACTAGACTCTGTTTTTTGTTCTGTCTTCCATAGTTAAAAAATCAAAAAATCCATAGTAAATAGTTTATCCATCGTGAATCAATATCTACAGCCTCCAGATACAGCAGTTTCCTTTGTTACATGATATTTTGTTAGTTGGGTTAATTGCAATGTCACGTAGTGTTTTGTGATATTCGGCACCATCTTTAGAGAATTTTAGAAGGCATATTCTAAATTTTAGGAGTCTGATCCTTTGATTGTTTCATATAAATGTAAGTTTTTTTGTAATTATTTTAGTATATGTGGGAATATTCTAAATAATTATATTAATTCATGTATAAGTGTCCTTTTAATAAATTATTTGTGTCCCAACAAGGACAAAACATTCAGGTAGACCCCGGGTTAAGGACATCCGCATCCGCACGACTCCTAGACATGAACGAGACTTCCCTATTTCTTTGTGTACAGGACGGAGGCTTGAAGTGGGGAGGAGGTGGTTTGCATGGCTTGCAGAAGAAATATTTTGCTAAACACAGCTGAGAGCTTTTCTGCAACATCTTGTAACTCTTTAATGACCAAGACAAACTCTGCGGGTTTTTTTTTTGCATTTCAAAGCACAGTTTGCTCTAGAAGTTAATGAATGTCTAGACCCCATAAAGTTTTTTTTTTTGCTTTGTTTGTGATTAGCTCACAGTGAGGATTTTATACAGTAACTGACACCACGCTGCCTAAAAATATGTTGAGACAAACATCTGTCCTAATAGTATTTATTAAAATAATGTACCTGTTCCGACTTACATACAAATTCAACTTAAGAACAAACCTACAGTCCCTATCTCGTATGTAACCTGGGGTTTGGGGTTAGCTGATGAAGAATGACTAAAGTAAGTATCCAACCTAGGAAGAACTAATCAAGGTTTAGTTAATTTATTTTTCCTATAATATCTTATCATTGTAACCCTTTACCAACACGTGTTTTCTGTAGCTTTTACTAATTATTATGTAATCTAATTTCTACAATAAATGTCATCTAAATTCTGTGAAAAAGTATTTTAAAAAGTTTTGTTCATGCTGCAACTTTTGAACCCATCATTTAACATTTGTAATGTGAAATACTAAAATAGGATAACTTGATTGGGATAGCCCACCTTTCAATGTCTGCTTCCTGGCCACTCCATACTGCTTTTCCTTTTTCCTAACCTCAATAATCACACAACTCAACACAAGTGATGGGGATCAACTGACCTAAATAACCCAGTTTTTACAAAATACACTTACAAATACTGAACCATAACATCAGTTTAACTAATTTAGCAAATAATAATATACACTTATGCAATGAATACAACCCCAAGTTCAGGTCCCTCAATGGTGTTCCTATCAACAATCAAACCACCTTGGGGTCTTCTGTAGTTCCAAGGCTCCCTACACCTCCTTGGGAGAAATATAATCATTCACCAGCTTCCCCACCCAGACATAACTCTTGCTTTACCATTAATTCATCGTTTTTGTCCAGGAGAATGTCATACCTAAGATGGTTTACATCTGATGAAGAGAAAAAAAAGTGTGGCTTATCTATATGCATGGAAAGACCGCCATTTTATCACCTAAAGGCACAGGACTATGTTCTTGCAGTCTGAGAGCTGTTGTGAAGGGAATTACAGGAGATTTATATCAATATGATTTTATGAATATATGTAAATGTCCTGTCCTCCTAAAGCAAATATTTTAGTGTTTGGTTGATGCTAGAGAGTAAAACAAAATTAAAGTTTCTTCTTTCTCTTGAGGACTCTTGGTGGAATCTCCAGGGTGAGCTCCTGATCCTGTACACCTTCTGGGATCTAAATCATAAGGTTCCTATCATTTCTTAGGACACTTGAATCTTTACATCCATACAATTCAAAAGTTAATACTTCCATTCTTGCTCTATGAATTTGAAGGTTCTGTCAATAGGGATGAGCGAGCAAATTTATTAAATTCGGTCTGTCAGCTCCACTCCTCTGATTGCTGTTACAGTCCTGTACTAGAGTTTCTCTATCCAGGAACACAGTGTGAGTCTCGCTAGCTGCTCATGAATGAATGTAGTGTGGGAAAAATCCTCTGATTTTTCCCACTGCCACGTTCATTCATAAACGCAAGCTGTATGACTCCCTCTGAGAGGAGGAGTATCGCCGCTGCCTTTCTGAATGCAGCTGCGATAATCCTCCTCTCAGTGAGAGATCCTCAGGCACTACAGGTTAGAACGAGGGCTTGCCATCATTCTGACCTGTAGTGCCCGGAAATCGCTTACTGACAGGAGGATTCCCACGACTGTATTAAATAATGCAGCCATGATAATCCTCCTAAAGTGATTTCTGATGGTTTCCTTCGGAACTTTGAGAAAATTTTCGCGAGAATGCCACAGGCATTCTCACTCATCCCTAGCTGTCAATATGAAAATTAGTCATCTGATTTCTTATTTTATGATCTCATCAGGATTTTTATTTAGAAGAGTTTCACTTAAGTTCATTCTCACGGGGTGTTTTAGAATGATGTGGACCATTTGGTAAACCCTGATCTAAAGTCTACGTCCAATGTGGTACCAGAAATGGATAAAAGGATGAAGGCACCAAGAACTGGGAATCTGAATGGGGAATCATTTCAGTTGGTACAAAGCACCATCTAAATGTAAAGGAGTAATTCGTTTTCATTTTATTAATGAAAATAAAAGATTTGTAGTGTTCCACATCTGGTGGCAATCTCTTATGTTAAGAGGTACCAGCAATTTGTTTGGAGAAAAGATGGGGATTGTATATTTATAACTGAAGTGTACAGTAGATAGATAAAGCCTGAGGATCATTGATTTCCCAACAATTTGGTTTTGAGATTAAGGGGAAATAGTGAGATTAAAGACCTATTATAGTTTGATTTGGTAGTTGGAACTGTGAATATGTGAATTTCATATGTTGTGAGTTTATATAGTAGTGAAATGACTTGAGTCCCAGTCCCAAATCCTTTGGTAATATGAGTCAACTAGACTCTGTTTTTTGTTCTGTCTTCCATAGTAAAAAATCCAAAAATCCATAGTAAATAGTTTATCCATCCTGAATCAATATCTACAGCCTCCAGATACAGCAGTTTCCTGTGTTACATGTTATTTTGTTAGTTGGGTTAATTACAATGTCACATAGTGTTTTGTGATATTCAGCACCATCTGTAGAGAATTTTAGAAGGCATATTCTAAATTTTGGGAGACTGGTCCTTTGATTGTTTCATATAAATGTAAGTTTTGTAATTTTTTTAGTATATGTGGGAATATTCTAAATAATTGTGTATAAATGTATAAATGTATGAGTATCCTTTTAATAAATTATTTGTGTCCCAACAAGGACAATATATTCAGGTAGTCCCCGGGTTAAGGACATCCGCATAGACATCCGCATAGACGCGCCTCTTAGACATGAACGGGGCTTCCCTATTTCTTTGTGTACAGGACGGAGGCTTGAAGTGGGGAGGAGGTGGTTTGGATGGCTTGCAGAAGAAATATTTTGCTAAACACAGCTGAGAGCTTTTCTGCAACATCTTGTAACTCTTTAATGACCAAGAAAAAACTCTGCAGTTGTTTCTTTTTGCATTTCAAAGCACAGCTTGCTCCAGAAGTTAATGAATGTCTAGGCTCCATAAAGTTTTTTTTTTGCTTTGTTTGTGATTAACTCACAGTGAGGATTTTATACAGTAACTGACACCACGCTGCCTAATAATCTAACAAACATCTGTCCTAATTGCATTTATTAAAATAATGTACCTGTTCTGACTTACATACAAATTCAACAAACCTACAGTCCCCATCTAGTATGTAACCCGGAGACTACCAGTATATATATACTCAGGGCCAATGTTAGGTATTTTAGTTTTTCCCAAGAGCTGTGTAAATTAGCTGTATTGAGAGAAAGAATGTTAGTAGCCGTTATGTATACTCCTAGGTCAGGGGTAGGCAAACTCCGGCCTTTAGGCCAGATACGGCCTGGCCAGTAGTCTGTTCTGGCCTAATGTTCCTCTGGTCAATCTGGGCTAATCCCCGCTGGTCCGGAGCTGCATGCGGCTTTTGAGCATCTTTGTCATGCCTCCCTTCCCTATTTACCATGGCTGACGTTAACACTTCCAGCGTCGGGGTACAATGCATACGGATGAGAGGGATTAACCTTCCAGGGATGTTCCCGGTAAGGGGCGGAGCCGCCAGCTCAGGTATTAGAGAGAGAGTCCGGCCTAGTGTGCCTTCTTGACCTCCCAAAATGGTCCAGTAGTTTAGAGTTTTCCCAAGAGAAATCAAAGGATCACTAGAAATGATACTGTTTTGTTTGGTAGGGAAAAATTTTGACTTTGTGCTATCAACTTTCTGATCTGAAATGTTAGCAAACCTTTCCAAGACACAAATTAAATTGAATACGAAAACTGAGGTTAGATAAAAGGAAGAGTTGTTCACTGTTTCTTCCTATAACACAGCCTTGGATATTTATTTATTTTTTTTACAACGTGAGCTAAAGCTTCAATAAAAAAGTTATCAGGTTGGGGATATACCTGCCTTGTCTCTACGTTGTTCCTAATTGCATTTTAAAGCAAGACAACCATGAAAGCTAATATTATGGATTATTTCATATTTGAAAAATTTGACCAAGCCCTTGTATTTGTAACTTACAAAACAAATAGGGCCAGGATATAGAACTGAACACTTTTCTCTATATTAGAGAAATTGATTTTTTGGTGGTAGCTGCTGCTGTTTATCAAATTGTGTTCAGTCTACCTCATCCTTTTATATTTTGTGTCTGATTTGTGAATAGTGGTTTCTTCTATTTTTAAGTGACATGGGTCTATGATTAGACCAGCAATGGGTACCCATGTCTTGTTTGGGAATCATGCAAATTAATTAAATTAAAGCCATTTTGAATAAATGAGCCTTTGTAAGGAACTTACCTTTCCAGCGATCCCGCGGCGTCCCTGGGGATCACAGCCGCAGAGAGAGACGCCGCTGCAGCAGGCAGCATGGCCGAGGCTGCTGCCCTGCTCGCAGCTTGTCTCTCCCTGAAGGCCGAGGGATCCGTTCTAGCTGAACTACTGTTCGGCCAGGCGGCATTCTTATGGACATGAACAGAGATGTTCTTGTTCTCAGCACTCCTGCGGATGTACAAAGTAGGACACGTCCCAGGGGTGCTGTGGGAAGAGGTGCGCGCTACCACGCGTGCCTCTTGTTTCCCCCCCGGGGGCAAAGCAGTCGGGTGCCTCGCCGCGGGGCGGGACATAGTTAGTTTGAATTCCCTGCGGCCAATCGGGGATTCAGTTATCCTCCAATCAAATGGCGCCAGGTGGCACAAGGTCATTGGGCACTCTGGCCTATTAGGGAGAATGTGTCCTGAACACCATTGCCCGCTATAAGCCTCTGTGTGTACAGTGTGCTTGGGTGCGTTCTCTGTGCTGGTTCATATTAACCTGTTGTGTCATTACCAATAGCAACCCGGACTGATACCTGATTCTGCCTGAACTCTGCCTGCCCTGACCTTGGATTGTTTGTGACTACTCTTGCCTGCTGCCTGCCCTGACCTCGGATTGTAATACCTGCCTTGTCTCTACGTTGTTCCTAATTGCATTTTAAAGCAAGACAACCATGAAAGCTAATATTATGGATTATTTCATATTTGAAAATTTTGACCAAGCCCTTGTGTTTGTAACTTACAAAACAAATATGGCCAGGGATAAAGAACTGAACACATTTCTCTATATTAGAGAAATTGATTTTTGGGTGGTAGCCTTGGTAAATTCTGCTGTTTATCAAATGTGTTCAGTCTACCTCATCCTTTCATATTTTGTGTCTGATTTGTGAATAGTGGTTTCTTCTATTCTTAGGTGACATGGGTCTATGATTAGACCAGAAATGGGTACCCATGTCTGGTTTGGGAATCATGCAAATTAATTAAATTAAAGCCATTTCGAATCAATAAGCCTTTGTAAGTAACTTACCTTTCCAGCGAACCCGCTGCGTCCCTGGGGATCACAGCCGCAGAGGGAGACGCCGCTGCAGCAGGCAGCATGGCTGAGGCTGCTGCCCTGCTCGCAGTGTGTCTCTCCCTGCAGGTGGAGGGATCCGTTCTAGCCGAACTACTGTTCGGCCAGGCGGCATCCCTATGGACGTGAACAGAGATGTTCTTGTTCTCAGCTCTTCTGTGGATGTACAAACTAGGACACGTCCCAGGGGTGCTGTGGGAAGAGGTGCGCGCTACCACGCGTGCCTCTTGTTCCCCCCCGGGGACAAAGCAGTCGGCTGCCTCGCTGCGGGGCGGGACATAGTTAGTTTGAATTCCCTGCGGCCAATCGGGGATTCAGTTATCCTCCAATCAAATGGTGCCAGGTGGCGCAAGGTCATTGGGCACTCTGGCCTATTAGGGAGAACCTGTCCTGAACACCATTGCCCGCTATAAGCCTCTGTGTGTACAGTGTGCTTGGGTGCGTTCTCTGTGTTGGTTCATATTAACCTGTTGTGTCATTACCAATAGCAACCCGGACTGATACCTGATTCTGCCTGAACTCTGCCTGCCCTGACCTTGGATTGTTTGTGACTACTCTTGCCTGCTGCCTGCCCTGACCTCGGATTGTACCTGACCTGCCTTTGCCTTACCCTTCTGTACCACATCTATCGGACTGATCTTCTGAATAACCCTTGCCTTGTTTAATGACGACAATAAAGCTTGATAAAAGGATTCTTGGAGTTGGCTGTGATTTGTGTGCCTAGGCGCATTACAGCCTTATTTCTTGAAGCTATTAGAGCTGTAAAATAAAGGTTTTGTGAAAAAGAGATCTACAACATTATTTTAAACTAAAAAAAGAATCCCAAACCAATAAAGTTTACCTTTAAGATTCTTTGCTGGGCTAGAAAAACACACTGCTCTTGTGATATGTGACCATTAATATTACAGGGACCTATGCTGCTATTTTCTGCAGTATTGTGGTGTGCTTGCAATAATAGGATGGGGCAATGGGGTACTATAGTGTGCTTGATTTAATGTGATAATGGCGGAAAAAGATTGTGTCCTCAAAGTCCTGGACTCACATAAGGAGGTCTAGTGCTGGATCATGCAGTGCTGACCGTGTTACAGCCCTCAATTTTTTTTATATAACAAGTTTTGAGCATCTAACCTTGTAATCCCCCTTTGGTTAGTATGTTGGTATTTCAGTGGTTAAAAGCACTCCATCAAGAAAAAAATTTGGTTTATATTACTATTGTTTACAAAGTTGAATTCAGGTATTTCATTATACAAATATACAGTATGTTCATTATACCTGGATAGATATTTTTGAATATGATGATCAGAAATCAAAGGCTCATTAACTTTTATATGAAAATTGCACTGGTTCTGTGATGATAGTTGTATTGGTTTTAATAACCCTTTTTTATGTGTGGTGATAATAGTAACGTGTGTAATGATAGTAATAGTCTACTCTAAAAAATAACTGTAGTTTCATATATAAAAAAAAAGAAAAATTACAGCAATCAGCAGCTAAGATGCTAACATATTTAAAATAAAAAAGGTTTTCTTGTAGAGAGAAATACATATAATTTGCATGGCACCAATGTAGTGTTCACCTACAGGTAAGAGAGGTGAGCATTGGGAGCAGGTAAAGCACAATCACTTGGCCTGCAAGCAACTAGTCTGCTATAGACAAAGGGACTAATTTATTAAAGCTTTCCAAGACTGAAGAGGATAAACTATCATGGGAAAACCAAGGTGACCAGGCAAACCTGGAATGGATCCGGTCCAGGATTTAAATCATTTACAAAACTAACAGCGACTGATTTTTAAGAACTCTGTTACAGGTTTACTTGATCACCCATGTTCTCTATCTTGTGCAGTCTTGGGGAGCTGTAATAATTCAGAGACAAAAAAATGATAATAAAGGATTATGTTAGCAGTCGGGTTTCTGGGTTCCCTAATATCTAATGTCATATTCCTAGCTAATGGTCAACAGGTCCAAATTAGATAAAAATAAATGTTGCTAACCCTGAGAAGCTTTTGTAAAGCAAACAGTGCTCATACTTAAATCCTTGTATCAGCACATACTGGGAAATACAGAAGCATTACTAGGAGCCAGTCATGTGTTCTGCGGTAGATATGTGCCAACATGGGACAGAAAGATGACCTCATCAGCCTGCAGCCTCTCATTCATTGTCCATTCACAGGCTGGGTGAGGGACAAGACTTATCAACTACTGCATAGACACATTGGGCCTGATTTACAAAAGCTCTCCAAGGCTGGAGAAGATACACTTTCATCAGTGATTCTGGGTTATCCAGCTAACCTGGAATGAATCTGGTCCTGGATTGAAAACATTTGTTAGCAAATAGCAAATTACTTTTAAGAAATCCATTCCCGGTTTGCAGGATCACCCAGGTTCTCCGATGATAGTTTATCTTCTCCAGCCTTGGAGAGCTTTATAAAACCAGGTTCTTTATGTCTTCAGCTCTTGGCTGTCTTAATTCCTAGGACACAAATTTTAATCCTTTTGGAGTTAAGGAAGACTCTTTAAATGCATTTCCTCTGAGTACTTGCTTTTCGCCTGGAGTTTAGCTTTTTAACATTTATTTGTATAAAAACCTCTGAAAGTCACAAGAAATTAGTTTGTATGATTCACAACAGGCTGACCTGCAGGAGACGGCGAACATTTTCTTAATAAGGACTTTGGAATTACTCATTATTGCCATAGAGAAGGAACATATCTTCCCATAGATTACAATGAGAGCGACAGGAGGCAAAATCAGATACATTTAAGCACTAAGAGGAGAGAATTAAGCAGTTTGATCCCTTAGCGTAAAGAGCCGAAACCAGAAGGTATTTCTAATTTTATGACACTCGGGGAAAGAGATTAAAATAACTGGTTCATGAAGGAACGATGGGTGATATACTACAGGAATATATCCGTTATAGTGGTGATATAAACTCAGAGAGAGGGACATAAATTACCGAAAGTAAACCTCTCGCTTGTATGAAATCATTCTGTCCTATAGAGTTTATTTTCATTCCTGTTGTTGTATTGATTTGTTGTAAGGCATAAAGTACTTTAAAATATGATTTCATTCAATTAAATTATTTGGGCTGTCTGTTAAATTTTGTATGAGGCTTTTAGTGGTGATTTGAGATTACTTCTGGCCCTTAGGAAGAACTTCAGAAATGAGTAGCCCTCCAAACTTAAACTGAAATTCAAGTCCCTCCGAGAAGATTTCCAATGACTTTCTGGTCAACAGTACAAGGTGAATCTCCCCAGTGGAGCTCAGTGAGTCTCTAACAACGTTTTGACATTCCCTACTATAGACTAAACTATGTGATCATTTTCAAGTGTCCCCGTGGAGTCCATTAACCTCCCTAGCACTTCATTTCTTTCCAGTTTTATATGTCTAAAAGCGGTACATTGTTTTTCATGAAAATTTATTTTACAGTATATTATAATAGTATGAGTATAATAAAGTTTAAAACAAAAAATCATGTAAAAAAAAAAAAAATTGAATAAATTAAAAAATATATATATATATATATATTTTTTTTTAATTTTTAAAAAAAATAAATATTATACTCATACTATTTTATTATACTTCTTGAAAACAATGTACTGCTTTTACATTTTACTTGATTTAAATCCAATGTATTGTTCTCAGTACAGTTATTTTGTATTGAATGCAATACAAATAGATTTTGAGTTTCCCGCCCCGCCCCGCTGGCAACGTACACATGCACCGACGTCACTGGGAACCCCCCCGTGACTCATCGTGTGCAGAAGACGCCGGAGGAAGAAGGAAGAAGACAGAGATCACGGCGATGGACGGCGCGGGATGCCGGCGGATCAGGTATGGCTGTATTTACTATTACTTCCCACAGGTTTACATACCCCGAGTGTGACTCAGGGTTACCGCTTTTAGCAACTTTTTTCGACCCCGAGTCACACTCGAGGTTACCGCTAGGAAGGTTAAAGTGAATCTGTACATAAGTTTGTATTTTTAACAGTAAAGGCCCAGCCTAAGAGCAAAGACCAAAAGGATCTAGCTACTTTTATTGGTCAGAAAAGCTATTCTTATTTTGTTTCACTTTGCTTTTTGTGACTTATTCTGATTTTATAACCAGGCTTTACCTCTTCTGGCTGACACCAGGAAGTGCTGTTTTTAGTAGAATCCCCAGGTAGTAAAGTCTGCAACAGATTCATAAAACCATTTAGCTTAAACCAGTACTAAACCCCGCACCATTCAGTGACAGGATGCCACCATCTTCTTATGTCTTCTCTTCTTAGATAAAATCTTTTGCCATCTTGATTGGCTGAGCAAGTTGATGTTTCTGACAGTTTCCTGGAGCAGTCAGACAGAAATATCCTGTCTATTTCTGCAAACAAGTCCTGCTCGATCCCAAAATTTGAGTTTTATTTTACTAAAGTGGAATTTTTGTTCTGCTTAAAGCTAAACTCCAGGAACTAGAAGAAAATAAACAGTCACAGTGGGATTACCCCATCATTGCAAGACTTAAATGCTGAATGAGGAACATAGGAAGGTCCTCTACCATCCAACACTCCATGTCAAAGTTTCTCAACCAAGGATTCATTGAACCCTAGGGATCCTCCAGAGGTTGCCTGGGGTTCATTGAGCAAATGAGAAACTTGAGACTCCCTGGTCAGTTTAAGGGAC
>NC_092860.1:145779777-145825752 GCF_032062135.1 Pyxicephalus adspersus | reverse complement strand
TCATTTGCAACTGCTATTTAATGTACAGCGCTGCGTAATATGTTGGCGCTATATAAATCCTCTTTAATAATAATAAAATAATAATAATATTCTTCCCACTGGCCAGCAATGTATGAGGAATTCTTCCCTCTGATAACCAAGCTAAAATACTGTGAGCTGTGGATATCGTAGGGTATCGAAGGGTTCTCTGAAGGGTTCTCTCTTATTTCAAGGGTTCCCCCATGTTTAAAAGGTTAAGAACACTTTTTCAGGCTGTGGAGTTAGAGTGGAATTCCTCATTTACAATGCAATGCATTTCTCTTGTATCATAGAGAATAATATAATTACCACCCCCACGGAAACATGGAAGAGAAAAGGTTGCAGAAGGGGGCAGTTGTACAGAATAATAGCTAGTAGGAGTAAAGGAATTAACTAATGGTGTTTTTTAAATCCTCTTACACCTAAACATTTATTTTACCTGTGTAGTGTTTGGGATCACTGCAAACATATTTGTTTTCCTGATGTTAGGCTTTAGGAGAACATTATAAAGTGAGGTATGAACCAATAATGAAAATGGATTTTCGGTGTAGATATATTTAATAAACATCTTTGCAGTCATAAAGCATCTATCCTCAATTTGCACCCTGATATTGATCATTTGATCACTCAAAGCTCAGATGGAAATTGCAGGCTAAATGATTTTGTTTTTAATCATAAACTGAAGAAAGGTTTCCAATTGTGCCATAAAATGGTAAGTGTATGGCCAACATACCTCTTAAGTCTTTGACAAGTGGTTGGACAGATAATGCTTTGTAGTATCAACTAACGACTAACCTAATTATTCACAGTCAGAGACAATAAGCTCAAACCATGTCACTGCAGCATAATCTTTACTGTTTTAATCAAGACGAGCTCTTCTCTGATTTGTGCTGGCTCAGGATAATTGCTGCCTCAATCTAGTTAGCGGAAAGATATTTGGCAGAGGCTCGTGCCAAGCTGACATGGATCCTCATTGTCAGTTGGAATTTGTTAACCACGATGTCTTTTACACTTGAGGCCTTTTAACCAGTTCGATATTGGAGTGTGCTGGCATACGGTATGCTGGCAATTCCTGAAATAGACTTTACAGGGTAAGAAATAATACAGATTCATGAAAGGAAAAGAAGGTTGTATGTACAAGGGCTCAAAGTTGATAAAACATATTTAGATGACAATGTCTAAAAGAAAGAGCACTACAACATTGTTTTCCAGCTTTAAGCCCTGAAATGCATATGGTGTAAAGAAAATGTAATCATAAGGTGACATATTAAAATTAATTTCATGGACTATGTTAGTTCTCATTATCTCCAGCCTCCAAATTACACCCTGGCAGTTAATATGTTTAGAAGTTAAAATGGTTTAAAGTAGTGGTCTCACTTACATTATTCTTAATATAAAATCCCATATGTTTTTGTTAACTGTGTCCTTGATATAATATCCATATTGCCACATATATTGCAAGCTGTTCTCCAGATTACCTGACCGCCTTCGTTTTAAGGTTATTGTCAGATGTTCCTTTTTTTACTGGAACCTAGGAACACATGCCAGTTGGTTTTGCACCATACAACCTATTCCAGCCCAACATCTAAAGATGGTCTAATGCTACAAAGGCTAAACATATAGAGCAAACATGTACATGAACTTTGCCAAAAACGCCATGTCCTAGAGTAAAGCTTAAGCTTTACTTTCATGCAAAAAACAATAAAAAATTTACATGCTGTAGATGTTTCAACTTGTTGGAAGTAAGAACCAGTAAGACGAAATATGTAAGTATTCAGTACGTAAGACAAATATTTGGTGCATTTGGCTATTGTGCCCATTTGGAAGATACTGTAAGTGGGAGGTCTGTATTTATTCATGCATACAGAAGAGATTTATCGGCAGAAGAACAAATCAACAGAAGTTCCACTAACTCCATGAATAGGAACCTTTTAAAGCATGTTCTGGGGCTCCATTGTAGATGATTTTCTATGTTTAAGCTTTTTATCTAGACCTCAAAATCATTGTATACCCAGCTGGTAAATATTAAATGAAGGAATCTAAATATAAGACTCTGACTGGGAGTCTCATTCAGGGTTGTAATGCTTTGATCAGGTTGTTTTGTCTTTCAACCGACACGTTACTATGCTTCAGGCAAACCCCTTGCTAGTACTCTCCTTTTCAGCTGTACTGTAGCTGTACTCAGCTGTACTTTTTCAGCTGTAATGTAGCTGTACTCTGACCACTAACAGGTTGAGCTTGGTCTTAGAACAGGCTACCATGCTAGTTGCACTGATAAATAATATATCAAACATAGAGAAATGTGTGATTTTAGGGTATAGGGTGGTCAGTGCTGAAGCAGAGGACATTTTAATAATCACACAGCAGGTCTCCTCTCTTGAGAAAAGAAGTGACACATTGCTCAGCTTTAAAAAATAGTGTCACTATGCTTCAGGCAAACATCCTGTTTCTAGTACTGTATTTCTATGAATTTCTTGTCCTTTGTGCCAGTCTCCATTCTCAGTATGTTTTTTGTTCCATTGCTCCTGGGTACATGAGTTGCTGTGTTCCAAGTTCTTGAATTCAGTTTCACTGGTTATTGACTTCTGCTTGTTCCTGGCTTCATTTATTCATTACCTGCCCTGCCGTTTAGATTGTTTCTGGTTCTAAATTTTCATGTTTGTCACGCACAGGTAGACAGGACCAATAGGGGGTGCTATGGCTTGCACAGAAGTGGTGTGAGCCCTAAAATGGACCAAGGCGCAGGGTCTAAGCGGCAACCAGGTCTTCTCCAGAGCCTCTGACAGTGAGGATGTTACGCTGCTGGTTATTGCCAGGTTGCGGTCCTTGGGCACACTGAGGTGGGCAAAATACGGTAAGAAATCACAAAGCAGAAGGATAGTCCAGGAATGCTGGGGTCGAGGCAGGCAGCCAGCAAAAGGGGTCAGGTCACAGGGGTCAATTACCGACATCCAGGAGACAGACACTAGTGAGAGAGGGGCCACTGCGGGCACAGGGAACACAGGAGAAACTGGATGCAACCAGAGGCACAGGTGACTCTGGGATAACCAAAGACAGACAGGAACACTAGAACAGCACAGGGAAGTTGGCTGGGAACCAACAGGCTGGACAACGAGGGGAGCTGGACAGAGGAAACACTAAATTAAGCAGCAGGTGAACAGCAACTAGCTCAACAGAACTAGGGGCTCCACACAATGGATACACGTTGCACGAACACTGAGTGCAGTGTGTGAGCTAGCTAAATAGCCAGGGCTGGTTAAGAGGTTATTTTCTGATTGTCCAGTGGACCGGAATTGATAAAGCTTGGAAACAGAGGCACCCCCAGCATCAGAACTGCCCGCATGCGCAAAAAAAATATGTCTGCGCTTTAGTTAGGAAGAGTTAAGTGTGACAATGTGTAAAGTGCTCTGCCTTTGTCTCTAGTCCTTAGGGCTGCACCTACCAGAAATGCAAACCATTCTTTGTAGGGTATTCTAATAAATTCTGTTGAGCTGAGAATATTTGTCATGGTTCTTTAAAGCAGACCTAGACAGAGCCTCCTGGGATACTCACTTCACACATTCCTGGCACTCTTTTGTCCCCATTTACATCAGACTATGTCACCCAATCGTGTGCCTGTGCAGTACAGGGACGAAGATGGATAACAGGATGGCGCAGGACTCAAGTGCAACGACCTTTTTTTAAATAAAAAAAGCCCCTAATTTTAGACCACCTAGGCGATCGAGATAGAATGGGAGCACAAAGCCTCCCGGGATACCTACGTCAGGCATCCTGGGAGGCTCTTGGGTGCTCCCTCCATGCATACCCGTGCAGAAGTAGCCTTTTTGCTCAGACAGAATTTTTTTTTTTATCCTACGTTACTAGATCTTGCGCCTGGGTCTGGTGACATAGGATGAAGAACCAGGAAGAAGAGGAAGAAAAGCAGAAGATGGCGGCGCCCGGAGCGCCGGTTATGGGACAAATGTCGGGACGACGCGGGATCTGATGCAGGACACCCCCAGGGTGATCGGACTGCACAGCAGGATTGAAGGTAAGTGTCATTGCTCCTGGGTACATGAGTTGCTGTGTTCCAAGTTCTTGAATTCAGTTTCACTGGTTATTGACTTCTGCTTGTTCCTGGCTTCATTTATTCACTACCTGCCCTGCCTTTTAGATTGTTTCCGGTTCTAAATTTGCATGTTTGTCACGCACAGATAGACAGGACCAATAGGGGGTGCTATGGCTTGCACAGAGGTGGTGTGAGCCCTAAAAAGGGCCAAGGCGCAGGGTCTAAGCAGCAACCAGGTCTTCTCCAGAGCTGACAGTGAGGATGTTACGCTGCTGGTTTTTGCCAGGTTGTGGTCCTTGGGCACACCGAGGTGGGCAAAATATGGTATGAAATCACAAAGCAGAAAGATAGTCGAGGAAGGCTGGGGTCGAGACAGGCAGCAAGCAAGAGGGGTCACGTCACATGCCAGGGGTGAATTGCCAGGTATCCAGGAGACAGACACTAGTGACACAGGGGCCACTGCGGGCACAGGAAACACAGGAGAAACTGGAAGCAACAGGAGGCACAGGTGACTCAGGGATATCCACAGACAGACAGGAACACTAGAACAGCACAGGGAAGTTGGATGGGAACCAACAGGCTGGACAACGAGGGGAGCTGGACAGAGGAAACACTGAATTAAGCAGCAGGTGAACAACAACTAGCTCAACAGAACTACACACAATGGAGACATGTTACACAAACAGTGAAGTGTGTGAGCTAGCTAAATAGCCAGGGCTAGTTAAGAGGCTATTTTCTGATTGTCCAGTGGATTGGATGGAATTGATAAAGCTTGGAAACAGAGACACGCCCAGCATCAGAGCTGCCCGCATACACAGAAGAGAGGTGTCTGTGCTTTAGTTATGAAGAGTTAAGTGTGACAATGCCCCTGATTCATCAATAAAATCAGCGCTCGCTGGAAGCGCGAAAATACGCGCGGCCAGCGATCGCGGTTTACCGCGTTCCGGACTCGAGTGTGCTCGTACACTCGCCTCCTCACTGCCAGCCGGATTCCTGCCTTCATAATAATGAGCAATAGGGGGTGACATAGGATGAAGAACCAGGAAGAAGAGGAAGAAAAGCAGAAGATGGCGGCGCCCGGAGCGCCGGTTATGGGACAAATGTCGGGACGACGCGGGATCTGATGCAGGACACCCCCAGGGTGATCGGACTGCACAGCAGGATTGAAGGTAAGTGTTTTTTTTTTTTTTGATGTTTTCAGTTTAGTTTCTTTTTAATTTAGCTTGAATGAGTTATCATCTAGTTTATCTACAGCCGTCTTTCTCAATCAGGGTACCATGGAAGCCTAGGGTTTCTCTAGAGGTTGCTAGACATTCCTCGAGCTTTGGCTGGTTTATCATCCTAATGATGAAGACCTCAAAGTTTTGTGGCAAATGCCACTTGGCACAGTCAGGGGCATGACACCAAAGCTCTTCTTTTTTATCTGTAAGAGGGCAGCTCTTCCACTGACCACCAATGTAATGTGTATTTTTTCCACTAACCCTATTTGGTTTTAGCATGGGTTCTTCAAGACCTGAAAATTATTTCAAGAGTTCATCAGAGAAAAAATAGTTGAGAAAGGCTGACCTAGAGTTTCTTAGCAAACTTGTGTGCCCTGGTGACAACTGTGTCTCCTCATAGTCTCCTATTTAGTTCTCCATAACCTCGACATCATGTCTTTCCCAAGATTCGAACCCCTGTCCACATCAAATAACACATTTCCAGAGAAAATCTGCATAAACTTTTGACGGTCCCAAAAAAATCTAAAATAGTTGATTTGTTTCCCCCTTATGCCGCATCTTCATACATTATTTTAATTTTCCCCTTAAATCACCTTTAATAATCAACAAGCTTAAAATGCTTGCAACAATTTACACAGCAGCTCATTTTCAAACAACAGTTCACTTTTCCCTGAGAACAAAGTTAAACCAGATTAATAATTTATGACTTTTTTGTGCTGCTTAGACATCAAAATAATAAATAAGAACTTGTAATGCAGCAAGTTTTACTGAGATAAAGAGCAGTGGATGTATACAGCTACATGGCGAACAGTTTTCAGCCTGCTGGGAACTGCAATCGATTTCTGCAACTCTGGGAACACCAGGGTGGTCTGAATACAGCAATTTAAAATGTCTTATATCAAATTGTAATACGTCTCAAACCAGCTGCTTCACACTAAAAAGCACAACCTTTCTTTTTCAAAAGAAAGATGTCTCTGTATTTTCAGTATATGTGCACACAGTATGTAATTCTTCTAACATTTACCTAAAATTTATTTTTGACCAGACTTTCACTTTTTTTCTTGCTGTGACATAATTTGATTGGTGTGTCTTTTATACATGATTAAAAAAGCCCTAAAATAAACTAGTGTGTAGCACAGAAGGTATTAACATGTCTTATTTCATTATTTAAGGAGAATATATATAATTTCTGGTTAGTGGGCATTGTCATGATCAATATTGCTTTGTGGCCAAATGGAAAATTTAACATCTAGTACCACTGGTACATATATAGTCTAATACAATGTTTCTTAACCAGGGTCCCTCCAGAGGTTGATAGGGGTTCTATGAGCCATGAGCAATTTGGAACTCTTCGGTCAGTAACCATTGACACCAATGACCTTTTTGGCTTTCTGTAAGGGTGGCATACTTGCCACTGACTACCATGCCAACGTACTGTGAGCTGTGAGTATAGTAATTATAGTAGAAGTTTCCTAACACCTTAAAGTTATTTCTATGGTTTCTCCATGTTACAAAAGACTGGTCTAATATTTACTTTTTCCAACAACTTTACCAATATACCATCTTGTTTGGATGGAAACTTCTATGTTTTGCTAACAACCTAAAACTGCTGTATATAGTTTGAGATAAAAGGTTCCATATTTTTAGATTGTATCTGTTTCTACTACATTTTGGCCTAGTCTTGCTCATGAAAAATATATACTACTTTAATATATGCAGTCTCTAATTTCTTCATGAAAACATCTACCTGTGCTTTTGGTCCTCATACATTCTGGCCTACCCTTTTTCATTAAAATTGCCAATGCTTCCAATGGGTAATTCGTGCACCACTTTTGTACACTTTAACTTTTAATTCTTGTTTGAAATCATATTCTTGTGCCTTGAATCTCTAGGTATACATTGAAGAATAATCTTGCTCATTAAAGCTGCCCCGCCACTGGCCAATTTTTACACTGCTTTATCATCTTGGGTCTTTTAAATCTTTGTTAGCGTTTGATAAAAATTGGTAAGTGTCATGATAGTTTTTCATCATCAAAAAACTGACAACCTTAGCAAATAATTGGCCAAATTCTATTTTCCCATTGATTAAATATGTTGCTGCTAAAACTAGTTGCCTTTTTGACTGCAATAAATTGGATCGGGGTGCTGATGGGGTCTGTATGATTGTAAAAAAAGAAAAATCAGTTCTGCAACATTCCAAAAAAAATTGTGCTGTTTTATAACACAATACGCAACTTAAAGAATTCCCCAGATCTGTTATGAAAAGAACTGCTGTTTTATCCATGTCACCTTCAAGGCCATAACATAAGAAGTAAATATTCATGGGGAGTTTTTTAATCTTCCAAAGATCTGGCCCATTTAAGATCTTGCATAAATTTACAGACCTGACCCCTGGAGCCAGATGTACTATGGAGTAAAGGGATTTAAAGAGCTTTGAGAACAAGAAGAAAAATCTAATTGCACTACAGACATTTTTTTAATTAGAACTTCTCTTGATCACAATTAAATGTTTGAGGTAGACACAGGTTACTTCAGTGCACCTACATTACCACTAGAAATGGAAAATGGTATATTAATTTATTTCTATTTAAAAAAAAAAAGTACTAAACACCAATGGATGATGTTGTTTGCCCAAGTGCTGTGAGTCATAAATAATTGCAATCTATTTGATTTAATTTTTGTTTATTTTACAAAACACTGTAACTAACTTTTGTAATCTTTTTTTTTTCTTTTTGACGTTTAGTGTTGCTGGGGTCTTCTCTTTTAGTGACTTTATTGCTATACACATGCATATTAGCTTCATGTCATTTCTCTGGATTGAATTTTTGTAGTGGCAACGATGGACCTCTTCTGCTCAATGTATGCAAACATGACCACTTTAGGTCTCCACCAGGAGCGCAGGTGATAGAACAATAATGCAAGGTCACAAATGGGAGACAGCTGTGACTTCATAGAAGAAAGGACACCTATGGTAGGGTCAATATAAATTAATAAAAACAAAATTATTATTTACATTTGAGCTCTTGTGATTTGTCATCAAGGGTAATTGTTGCTGCTTTGCTGAGACCCTATCTACAATGCTCAATAGCTCAAAATTCTAATTTTTTATTACAGTTGTTGGAACTATCACCATCGCTTCTCTAAAAGAAATAGCAACTATGTTTATGAATATTTAATAACCCAAGAAATCTCTAGACTTGAGGACCTAGTGATCTGTGCTGGAAACGTGATAAGAATTTGGAATGCTTCCTGTTTACTCCCATTTGGGTTTAGGCTTAAGAAGAACTTGTTGTAATCTGTCTCTCTTTCTCTATGACTAAGGGTTGAAAGAAGAAGAAAACTCTCTTTATTAGAGTGATCTGAAGATACTCACTGATGGCCCCTACAAGAAAGGTGGTTACTGAGAATGTGAAAAATCACATTTGAACAATTTCAGATCTCCCGCACTGGAACACCAAAGTTACCATACTGCTGGAACCCTAATTAGGTGAGAAACCACATCTGAGGTCCTTTTCAAATCTCTTATTTTGAATGATTAACGTAAACATACTACTAGAACCCAAATGTTCAAGGAGCCGAATCTGTGTGGATATGCAGCCAGCATAATCTGTGATGTTGGAGTAGAGACACACTGAATAAAAGGCTTTAGATTTGGATTAGAACATGTCTGGCGTTTAAGACCATCTGCTTATTGGGATATACTGATTCACTCCTCACTCTTCTAACAATATGTTACAGTCTGCAATAAACCATTCAAGCAACTTTAACAATTATCTCCATCCCCTTGAGTGAAACCTATCTATGATAATCCTTTCTTCTTTAACATAACTCCCTGATAACACTACATTATATATGCTGCAGACCCATTCATACCTATGTGCACCAACCTTTTATTTGGTTTACTCATAGAAATGAAAGGGGCCATGGTTTCGGCATTGGTATTACGGGCTGTTGGCAGGGGTGTAGTCGCAGAAAAAGAAGAAGAGGGGGCACAGTGTGTTTTAGTGCCAGTGTCGCTAAAAGAGGAAGGCACCTCCCCCAGAGTGAAGTCATGATGCCAGAACCTGCCCACTCTCACATCGGAAGTCTGAACCTGCAATCAGTACGAGGGACATGGCCAGACATGGTTTGTGGCTCTGGCCAATGCACCCCCCAGCGGGGTCTGTCTCCTGACCTCGTGGGTGGAGGACCGGCAAGAGACACTGACCACCAAAGACTTCTTTGTAAAAATCATAGTGGGCATGCGTGCCCACTCTCGAAAAAAGTGAGGGCATGGCGTTCCCCTGTCCACCCATGCCCGCCCCACTACAATCCTGGCTGTCAGTCATCTGAAAGTCAATTTCCATTATAAATGCCCAAAACCAATAGAGTTTCCACTGAAAAACACGGGCTCATGAAATTTGCACTAGGAAGCAAAGCAAGGGCATTCATGACAACACTAACCAGTATATAAAATAAAATGCCTGCATACAAGTTTATTTATGTTAACAAACTTTGAACATATACAGTATGGATATATTTGTTATATAAAAGATTGAGGTTCCATGAGTTAATGAAAAGACTATGCTTGTACTTTTAAGTTCAGTGCCTTTGGGTATTGTCCTTAAGATCAAAAAGTTCAATACATTTAGAGACCTACTCTACATACATCTACATTCAGCAGTTTTCTAGCCAAGCTATGAACAGTAAATGTAAAAGACACTTTTAATTATTGAATTTCACAAATCCCATTTATGTCGACTGTTAATCATTTAAATTTCCATTAGTGGTTCCATTACTAATGGTTTCTCCTTTCAAAGGGCTCTATAAAGGATCATAAACACTTAATCTATCAGTTAAAATACTTTATTAGATGTAATATAATGAAAGAGTTCCATGGTGCAAGGTTTTATTCTATAGAAGGATTGTACCTGAATTTTGCCCTATAGGTTCATTAGTAGTCTACCATGAAAGACTATGTATAGCCAAACCTGTTGCAAAATTTTGGATAGAGTAGTGTGGAGATAAAACTCTTATCATGGTGTTCACTGTGTACCATTTGGGTGATTTATCCTAACTTCCTTGCCCAGATGCACAACATTTAGTTTAGGATATATCTAAAGAATAAAGAGAATTAACATCCTGTATAGTTGTCACTAGAACAGTTGTTCCAGTTAAGAGATTAATCCATAGCTCTTCTATGAGTGTAACTCAGATATTTTGGATTTCCCATCATTTTCATAGTCAACTATATATATATATATATATATATACCTGATGTACTACTCCTTGTTGGAAACTATAATAATAGAACTTTGTGCAAAAGAAAGATCTGTCAAAAAGTACATTTTGTGCAAATAGAATGGTATATTATATAAAAAAAGGAAGATAGTACGAGAAAATATACAAAACAGATTAGAATGTCCACGTAACTTTCAAAACAAACTGAGTTCTGTATATACTGGATCCATGGATCTTAAGTGCTCTCATACTGTTTCAGTTGTTTCTATGTTGCAACATGCTGATAAGATTTTTATGTGTTGCAATCTATGAGCGCTTTAATTTGGCTGAGAAGAGAAAAACCTTTAGAGTCTTAAAAGCTCTCAATATGAACATTTAAGCAGACAGCAACATAAAAAAATAATGTTTGAAAGTACAGTGGTCCCTTGGTATAAGTCCCTTATCGGTTCCAGACCCTTGGACTTATACCAAACAGGACTTATACCAAACAAACTTTTCCCATAAGAAATAAAAGGAAAATGATTAATCCGTTCCCATGAAAATAAATTCTATTGTTATTGGCATATTATACATTGATGGGGCTGTATGAAATAATTTAAACACTGCTTAATACTAAAATACATAAATACAAAAGCAATTAGATGAAATAAATGAAAATTTAACCTCACTTTACCTTGCTGAGAAGATTCGAGTGCCTACTAGGATGGTGCTGAGAAGGGAGGAGGAGGAGATGTTCTGTAATTCACAGAGAGTTATAGCGCGG
The DNA here is from genome assembly GCF_032062135.1 of Pyxicephalus adspersus. Classification (NCBI taxonomy): domain Eukaryota; kingdom Metazoa; phylum Chordata; class Amphibia; order Anura; family Pyxicephalidae; genus Pyxicephalus; species Pyxicephalus adspersus. The sequence continues at coordinate 145,814,483 of NC_092860.1, read as the reverse complement.
GTTGTTCACTGAATGCTAGCAACTGGCGTACTGACGCTCGTGGGCAGTCGTGGCTTTGTCTCAGGAGAGGTAAATAAGGGTAGCGTGTGGTGTTATGACTCATTTTGACCCATACAAGTTCTAGCACAAAGGTTGTATACCAAGCAAAATTTTTTGTGTCCAAACAGGACTTATACCAAGTTGGACTTATTCCAAAGTGAACTTTTACCGAGGTACCACTGTACTTGAATACCAGGTGTAGGTTTCTTTAGGAAACGTACTGTAGATACCATCTTGTTTATAAGATCCAGGGCATATAGCCCATTCCAGAAGTCTCCAAGTCTGGGATATAACCGCCATTTGTTCTAAGAAGGTGTCCCGAATACATATTTAAGACCCAGGATAGGAGTACCAGCAGGAAATACCTTTAAAATGAGTCATTAGCTACATCAAATATAAGCTCAATGTTTCCTGTCATGCAGAATATAGTTTAGTGAATCGTGACATTGCTCATACTAAACATTGGGAATCATCTATTTCATTGTGAAGATGAAGGGTTTGGTAGAACTGGAATATCTCCATTGTGGTCATCTAGGTGTAATAAAGTTTACAATTCAGAGAATTTCCAAAATAATCCACCATTGGAATGCCCTTGGTGTGGATCCCAGGCAGAAGGATAGGTTTGTGTTGTTGCAAAGGGTAACTCAAAGCAATATATAGTAAAAATAGTGTTTCAGAAGTATCTGCATCAGAAGACGATGGGAATATGGAGGACTGCCATAGTTTACAGGGATAGCAAGCCCTCATGATGGAAAAAATAAAGATTACGCGGGACAACTTTGTCATGCACCCTCAGGTTCTTGTATCAAAGCTTATTGGTTTCCTGTAACTAGCCACATCACAGGTATTTTTTTTGGTTTGGAAATAATAACAAGGCAGTCAAGTCAAGTCACGTTTATTTTTGAGTATCTTTAAGAAATTCTCTAAGTGGGGAAATGAGAAAATGAACACAATTCCACAGTATGTTGCAGAAAACCCATCTGGGCCAGGATGTGAAGATTATATGGCTTGTTTAATAGCTACTTAATATCTTTCGATGAGATGGGACCCTCAAGAATGTTTTTGTAGGTATAAGAAAGGTTAGGAATAGGTAAATCTTACATAAATGCATTAATGCCATCCACTGAGGGATTGTTAAAATCGCTGTATAATTTGGAAGAGAAAGCATAAAATTTTAGGGGGGAGTTTAGGGGAACGTTTAGTTACCAGTAACATTCCTATTATATTTGTTTGGGAATAAGAATTGAAGTTGTTTTACCGGATGGTAATTTTCTGCTTTAGTCACCAAGGTCAGATTGAGGGCTAAGCGCATCAATTCAATATTATGTTGGAGATCTTAGCCTGGGTGTTGCCTAAGTTTGCATGTCATTTTTTGTAATATTGCATAATAGGAACATTATGCTTAACAAATATCAATATCTATTTCCCTTAATAATAACTTTGTGTGTAGCCCAGATAGTGATTAGGTAAGTGGCAGAGGGGCCAAGAGTATAAAGAAAAAGGAAATTTGTGTGCATAATTTTAAAAAGATTATTAGGAGTGAGTCACTGAGTTTTAAGAGTGAGCATTAGATATTGAATGACACCTGAGGGGGGCATGGAATGATTGGATAAAGACACCTCCAAAATTTTTGTTGATGTTGTATTAAGGGTCAAATAGGGGTGAGATGAGAACAGGCAGGTGATCCTAATTGAATGAAGAAGTAAGAGAAAGGCAGAATGGAAGAAGTGGGTGTAATATGTCATATAGGGGTGTAGTTACCCCATTATGTAATAAATAACTTGAGTAAAGAAATGTAGTGGAGTTTTTCTGATGGTGCATGTAAATAATATTCAGATCAAAAGCTCCAGGTCCAGAACCATGATAGTCCATTATAAGGCTAAAGTAGAACAAGGGGAACACTATAGGAGACAATATACAAAGACAAAATCTAAAGTCATTAAAATATCACAGTTCAATTTTCAAATACAGCAAATGAAAAAAAAAAAAACACTGCAAACAGTGGACATTGTAAGTTTCTAAAAATGACTTTGATGTGGATAGCAAAGGCAGAAAGTGAGATTGTCAAGATTTGTAACTTTTCAAATAATGAAATTCATTGGTCAGAGACTAGTCAGTGAAGTATCTAGTGCAGACTATACCATGAGGAACCTTTGAAATAACATTCAGGTCTTCAGGAAACCTCTTCTATAATTACTATATTCACAGCTAACAGTACATTAGTGTGGTGGTCAGTAGGAAGAATGTCTCTTACATTGAGAAGGAGTCACGTTTACAGATTGCCAAAAAGATCATTGGTGTAACCTAAATTGACCTGAAAGTCACAAATTGCTCATTGGTTAGGGAGCCCCCTGGACCCTGATTGAAAAAGATTGTGCTAGTAGATATTTCACAGACACTAGAAGAAGTGGCCACTACAATGCCATGAAACACCTGGATGGTGACTTTTATTGTCGCTGAGCAATACTGTAACTAGCATTTGATGAAAGGATAAAAATCTGAACCATATCCTGTTCTACTTGTGCACCTCTGCTATCCACACCATTGCAGCCTTTGGAAACTTACTAAGACTTCTATAACACTGAGATTCCTACAACCATTGATGAAAAGATCATTGGGATCAGGGCATAGAGTGAAACCATCTTCCTGATTGAATGTAGACAGAAATATTCTCCACAGCTATCGCTCAATTTCCCACAGGGTCCCATGCAACCTCCATGTTGTACCGATATTCAAACTCACCTTCATCACACCACTTCTCAAACTCTATTTAAATGACTACACTAAGATCTCTCCTCGGACCGTTTTTCTATTTTTGTCTCTTCTGCTTTCCAGAGAATATGTTTCTTTTCCCTAGATTGTAAACAGTGGAACCTAAGGGAGTTGAATGAGAACTGAACACAATCACATCAAGGTGAAGGATTTAATTGCAGTCTTGACTTCAGAAGTGCTGCTGTTCAGATTTAAGTTGGCCAAGAACCACCTTTTAGTTCAGTTCTGTTGAAACTGATCAAAACTTGTGATGCCTTATTTATGGAGGAGGTTTCAAACACCTACTTTGAGGGGGGAGAAGGGTTTGCTCCTGCCAGTGATGGACTACGTAATAGTAAGTGCTTGTTATTTAATGTCTTTGTTATTAGAATTTTAACTCCATTGTATTATGAATACAGGTTCAAGGGGTACAAAAAAATCCCCATATAAAGTTTAGAATTGTTGGTAAAGGGATTTATTTGGTTAGATGTTATCATTCATTATGTGATTCTGAGAGTTACTTATATTGCCTGGTACAAGTTGGTGTACGTTCCCCATGTGCATGCTTATCCAAGGTTTCATATTCCAGTACATGGCTTTGCTTTCCCTCCTTGTGTTTGGATTTAATGTTTTTACAAGACTGGAACCAAGTCTGATATGGCTGATATACAATGTGAGTTATTATATGCATTTGGATATACTTATATGTAACATTGTCAAAATGTTAACAATAGGGGGTTTGTCTATCCTAGACACAAAAATGTGATGTTCCTCCTGATGACACATAAAGTGTGAAGCGCGTCGGGTATCACATTGAGCATTGAGAAAAATGTTTTTTGTGATAGTCACATTTTTAACATTGGCCTAATGTTTGTAAATGTTATTTTTGTTGATTGTAGATTGATTGTGGAAGTGTAATTTGATGTTTTAATGTGAATACCTTTAAAGTTCCATTTACTGATACTTTTCTGTGTCGATGTTGAATAGAGGTGCGGTATGAAAATTTAAGACTCTATATTTTATGTCTTGTTGGATCTAAGTTTGTTTAGCTTGAACAATGTGCATAGGTTGCACCCTGGTTATAAACCCCTTCTCGGGGAAAAAAGAAAATTAGGCATCTGCTGCATTTCATGGGATACCAGATCCTTTCCTGATATAAGCCTGTAGAAAAACCTAACATTTACATTCTCAAAAAGAAGATACTTATTAAATGCTCTTTTTAAATGAAAGTGCTGTATTATTATAAGAAATTCCACTCTTTCACTTAAGGCAAAGGCAAAGTTTTGTGCTGTAGACCATTCAAGAAAATTCTTTCCAATAACATTCATAGAAAATCACATTTTGCTGCTGGACGCCTAAAATAAAGACACATGCAAAACAATAATCCAGCTATATTTACTCAATGGAACATCCAAGAAAGAAAAAAATGGTAACAGTTCAAATGACAAGGTATCCCTTATTTACTTCAATAAAGAAAAAATGAGAAAATAATTCAGAATCACTGAAATGGATAATGGATCACTCCCATGAAATAGTTGTAAGCTCACGCAGGTTTAACTAATCATCTTCTCTATTGCATGTCAAAATATGTAATAGGTTTCCACCATCATCCAGAAATTATTCATTTAATAATTTCTGTAATCATTTTGATTCATAGCTCAGCATACAAACAGCTTTTGCTGGAGCATTCTAGTGCTAGGTAGTGCAATTGAATGCAAACAATAAACTATGGGTGGCAAGGCATTGTCAAAGTATCACAAGGTTGGAGTTATGGACAGGTACAAATCTTGAGGTGGCTACCAAAGCATTTCAAAAGCCTTATCAATCCCTAGGAGCACAGTGTTGTCTATAATAAGGAAGTTTAAGTGTTTAGTACTACCAGCACCCTCCCCGCCTCCAACCATCCCTCCAAACTGGATGAAAGAGCAAAGAGGAAACTGGTAAGAGAGGATACCAAGAGGGCTATGGAACATTTAAATCAGTTACAGGAAATTACTACAATGCATGGCCAAATGGATATTATTGGACAATATAAGTGGAGATTACAAATTGCATTGAATGAATACACAAGGGGTGATTCTTTTCTAAATCCACTGTCACCCATTCCAGTTTAGGCCTATACTTATTTTATGGTGTTGGTGTATTTTTCACCTAAAGCCCAGAACACCTACCAAATACTCCTGATATACTGTGTACTTACACTTGTAGGACTCCCTGCCCTCATACCTCTGCCAGAACTCCATCACTCCAGAGCTCGCCTCGAAGCTCCACTCAAAATCTCAGTTCTCCATTTATATAAAAACTTTAAAACTTCCCACCCGAAAAAAACCTTCAAAATATCGCATAGGTCACAAAGGTGGTGCAAATGAACAGTGATTTGTGGTCATCTACACCTGAATCGGTACCACCGAGGCAGCACTAGACAACCAACCACCACTTCCTCTAGAGCAGGGGCACCAACCCATATTTTACTGCCCACTAGTGAGAGGAGCCGTCTGACAGATGGGCCACCTCTCTGGCTAGTGCACCCCCCAGCTTGGGGGCGCACTGGCCAGAGCCATGTCCCCCATACAGATCGTAGGCTCAAAGTTGTGCGCGGCTTTTGTCTCTGGAGAGTGGCCAGTTCTGGCATCATGACGTCACTCTAAGGGGACACGGCTCTCCGCGCATGCGGGGTCTAAAGTCATTTAGTGGTCCGCGAACTACAAAAGGTTGGGGATCCAGGGAACATGCACTAAACGTATGTTACACATTTTAAGAATGTACTAGTTTTAAAGCATATTGGGAGTATTAATGGATAGAACTGTTGAGCCCGTCATGGGAAGACCGGACAAGATTTTTCAAACTCCTAAATACAAATGACAGCCATTATTTGCATAATACAGAAAAGCTTCCATGCTAAACTCTAGTTAGAAAGCCATCTTTTAGCTTGGCCAGTCCTTCACAAAACATTTTAGAAATCATGGAAGGAGAATGAATAATAATGTTGTGTCTACTCTGCAGAATTTTAGACTGTGTCACCATCGATAAGCAACAGATATCCGCTTGATTTGACCCACATACCAAGGCCTACTTATTCCAAACCAATCTATATTCCTATGTTTTACTCAGATTGCAAGTTGGATATAAAATATTAATAACGCTGTAAACTATGTTGACTTTATTTTATTGAACTGTTTCCCAAGGTGTTTATTCATTACATGAGCACAGTTGGTCTAAACTTTATATACTGAACATATCCAGTTATTTTTTATGACCTATCCTACATAAAAGTGCTACAAAACCAAAATTGGTAGGTGGATTATAACTTTGTCCCTGCCCTGGCTCTAGCGGTACATTTGATCCTTGACATAATCCATCTTTGCTATATATTGGCTATATTTATTATCAGATTATCCAGTGTTGTAGGAGCCATCACTATAAAACACTCTTTGAAGATCAAGTGATACACTAGAAACTGCTCAGTCTATATTTTTTTTCTAAGCTGTCCTTATAAATTTGTTGAAGATATTATATTTGAAATTGCATTTGCTGTGCTAGGTACAGCACTAAAATATAGCAGCCAAGGCTGTCATCTTAACGAAGGCATCAAAACATTTTTGTCAGTTATTGTTGAAACATTTATCTGTGAAGGCTGTTCAGGACACAGAAAATTGCCGCTGCTTAAAAATTTGAGTCATCCCAGTTATGTTTAGCAAAATGATGTTTATAAAGGAAAGATTGGCATTCCACCATTATATTTCTAGAGTCTGCAGTTAAATCTTAAAAAGGAAACCTAAATGATTTAGGGTCAATTTTACATTTTTTTTATTATCTTTATATATCTGAGTTTTTAAATTGTTTTACAATGTTTTGAAAATATTAATTTTACAAGTAACAATTAATAAAACATGACAGGATTTCAGACTACTGGAATGCAGCAGAAGCTGTTTGCTTTCAAGAGGAACTAAAGCTCCGTTTTGAAAATTATCAGGCAGGTTTTTATTGCAGTAAAGTAATGTCTTTTATATCAATAAAAAATACTAACTAGACTGTTGCATGTCTTTCATGTTGCATGTTGCATGTCTGTCCTTTAAAAAAAAATGGTGCAGCTCATTGTATGCTACGTATCCTGGCATATCCTGGGGATACCAGGACTGAATGAACTCCTGTGCACCTGGCCAATCAATCAAAATGGCAGAAGATTACGACACACGAGAGAAAGAAGGAGATAGCGGGACCTGCCGAAACAGGGACAGGTGAGTGTATTTAAAAAAATGGCGATCAGGTAGGTAAGGTTGTTTTGTTGCAGAAGCGACTTTGCCTTTTCCCTCTGCAATAAAGAACCTGCTTAATTTTTAGCTTCAGTTCTGCTTTCAGATTTTTTTCTCTAACTGCAACTCCACAAGAATCAGATAGAAGACTAACCAAAGATTGCTATTCACAAACAAGAAGTCATCAGTACTTTGTAAGCACTGCATTTATATTCTAACACATGATTCAAGGGAGCATGACAGTGCCTTGACATGTTTTGTAATATCAGTACTTAGTCATACCTATTGCCAGTCTGAAATGCGTCAAGACACTGTCATGCCCCTTCAAATCACCTGTGTTGGGATATAAATAAAGCACTTGCTGAATTTGGCATACCACTGGCGACTCCTTGTTTGTGAGTATTGTTTTAATGCATTGGGAATAATCAAGGTCCAATGGGCTGATGGCATTGTTTGGCCTAAAAAATAGGACTAGTGTTGTTTGGAAAATCATTGATTTCATTTTACAGCTTGGCTTTACCCTGTATAAATATGTTCTACTGCAAAGGACAATTTACTTTTTGCAGCCCCCTGTAGCACAGTTTTACTTGTCCTGCCAGTAGGTTTGTTATTTTCCACTAAAGTTTATGTAGCTGGACATTGTGGAATACAAAGTAGATAATGTTAAGTTAATTTTAATGTTGATTTCTTCTTCTGCAAAAAGAAAAACTACAAGTGGTAGTCTGACTGATGAAAATTCTATTTAAATCTTGCCCATAGTAACATTTTAGGTTTTTAAAGAAAAAAACACCCCAGTAAGGGAAGCAGAGGAACAATGAGAACCTGAGCCAATCAATCAAACAGGATTGCTAAAGCCCCAGTGTTGCTGCCATGTTTGTACTAAAACTTGTTTGTATTTTTGCAAGTTTTGAAGAAAAAACATAGGAGGTAACAACATAAAAAAGAAAGAGCACTGTTGTTTTGAATTTAGGCTAAAGTTCAAACTTAGGTCCACCTCTCCCCATTTAAAGCCGTCAATGGAGTATGCTCTGATCGGGCTTTGTCTCAAGATCATAGATAAAGATTGTCAAACTAAGACATTCAATTTCACATTAATCTAACAAAGATTCACTTCTACCATTCAATTCACTGAAAAGGTAATTGCAATGGTATGTTCACCAAAATTGTGGGTGGTGGTTTTGGGGAATCTAGAGGAATATATTTCATGTGAGAAAATTTTTAACCACTGCTGGTTTAAAAAAAAAAAAAAAAATAAAAGATTTTGTTTTATTTGTAAAAATTTTTTTTTATATTTTTACCACAGTCATGTTTCAATCAGTTGCCCTGCTTATTATTTTAGGGAGCAGGATCTGTTACTGTTTTTTTCCCCCAAGTAGAATTAGTCTTTCACCTACAAAATGGTTTGTGTAGCAATTGCTATAAATTTCAAAATGTAATCTGTGAGAAACTTATAGTTTATAGTGTCTAGTAAAAAGTTAACCTGATCTAAATTTCAGATAACAATAGCAACAATGGTTTTAAAAACTAGGGATGAGCAAGCGAGTTTTTAAAACTCGATCTCATGGTGAATTCCTCCATTCTCGCTAACCGAAATTGTAAGCAAGAATGGCCAGTGTAAATTCTCCGATTGAGCTTGAATTTAAAAAAAAACATTTTTGTCAAAAAAAAAAAAAAAGATTACTGGCTGCATTCATTGATCAGCTCAGTGTGCGATCCCCGGCACTAAGAGTTAAATGGGGACAAGTCTGCCCATTCAAAACCTCTACTGCTTTCTGATTGGCTGAGGAAAGCTTTCTCGCCATTTAAGCTCTAATCCCCATTTAACCTCTAGTGCCACGAATCACAAACTGGATTCTCAGGACTGCAAGAATGATTGCAGCCCTGAGAATCCGCTGCGATTCTGGTGCACTACAGGTTAATTAACCTCTACTGCCCGGGGATCACAGTGGAACTGCAGAAGAACTCTAAATGGGGTTTCTCCATTGAGAGTTCATCTGCAGTTCCACTGCAATCTCCGGCACTAGAGGTTAATTAACCTCTAGTGCTGGGGATCCTCTCAATGAATGTGGCTGTGGCGGTATTCATTGGCAACAGTGTGTGATCCCCGGCACTAGAGGTTAATTAACCTCTAGTGCCCCGGGGATCGCAAACAGGAGGATTCCCAGGGAATCCTGTGAATCTCCTGTGAATCCTCCTGTTATAATTTCCTCAATCTTCCAAAGGTTTCGCGAAATGCGCGTGCCGAAATTTTGCAAAACAATTGGAAGTTCGAGGAAATTTTTGCGGGAATGCCAAAGGGATTCTCGCTCATCCCTATTAAAAACAACTGTGAAGAATTGTTAATTCCATTTGGGAATATTCTTTATTTCAAGTATTATTTTTTTTCAATTTGTCTACAACAACATCTGATATATGTTTTTTCCTCTTTCATTATTTTTGTTGTCGCTTGAAGGCCCCCTTGTATTCATCCGACTTACTAATTTAATTTGTATTTTTAATGATTGATTGCCTTTGTGATACAGCGAGTTTTATTCGGGGCTGAAGAACCATCAAACTCTTCTTCCATAGAATGTATAACTCCACTTTCTAACTCTATTCCACTCACATCCAAAATCTATTAATTCTCCCTCTCTTCTTATCACATTTTCTACCAGCTAAATTACAACTGTGAAAGAGAAGAAATGGAAATGAGCCTTTATTTCTGTTTTTCAATAAGCTAGCAAAAATTGGGAGGTAAATAAAACCAGACTTCAATTATTGTTTTTTTCGGATTGTGAAACGGGATAGTTTCCTGCAGTTGCAAAGATCGACCTGATACTTGTAGCTCAATCATGCATTTTGTTTTATATTAATGCCTATTTAATCGCCTTTGTAAGGAGCAGCGTAATCTTATTAATATCTAATTTTCTTTTATGTCTGCGGATAGGCTAGACAGAAACAAATGTGATGAAATCTCTCTGCTCTTGTAAAGTCTAGAAAACAAGGCAAACTTAGAATTTAGAAAGCTGAATATACTTAAAGCACACCACTAGGACGTTGGAGCAGGTAGATGCAAACGTAAGGTGTGAATGTCAGGAACAGACCAATAGCAAGGAACAAACAGGATTTAGGATTTTAGAGAAAAAGAAACACAGGAACATAGGGGCATGGGATCATGGGGTCACAGGAGCACCGAAAAATACAGGGATTACTGGAGGCACAGGAGTGACAAGAGCACAGAGGAACACTGGAGCACAGATGGTTATTGGAGCATAAGGGTTATGTGATCACAAGGGTCACTAAGGTTTAAGGGGGAACTGATTCAATTTAACAACAAAACAAGTAATGATATAAGTAAGTCAAGTTTGTGCACAAAACTAAAACTAAAGAAAAAATAAATGCAAAATAAAAAATGTGGCTAATGCAGCTAAGACAAGTTGTTAAGAGAAATAAAAGTTAAGATTTCTGAGAAACGCCTATTACTCTTCTGCCCGTAGATCATCTGTCCAGCAGCCTGCAACATCCCCCGCTTCTCTTGACAAAGGTATCCCGTAACTTGCCTGTAAGATATCTTCCCCCCCCCCCTTAACCACCAAACTATTAACTCACCCACTTGCCAGCCCCCTCCCCTTTCCCCTCCCATATCTCCTCACCCAAGAAATTGCAGCATCAATGGACGTATAAACCACTGAACAAGCTTCAGGCTGAATCCCATCATTTACTGATTCCCCCGGCGGAAAAGATAAATGATGAATCAAGCGAAACTTACCTGGCTCCTTTTTAGGCACCAGTCCCAGCGGCGACACAATCAAACCTTCCAAAGGCGGTTCCTTGAACGGCCCGCTCATCCTTCCCAAACTCACCTCCTTTGCCAACTTGTCGGCCACGACTTCCGGATGCCCCAAAGCAGATTGCAAATTCCTAGCTTCCTTAACCGCCCAGCCTGCAGTGCTCGGTATCCAAAACCCCTCCACAAACCCTTCTTCCAGTATCCTGGCCGCCGCCCTGTCCGGGTACTTACCTAAAAAGGGGCGCATCTTTTCTATGTTCACTGGCGTCCGCCCCTTTGCTACCACCCTCGCCCCCTCTACTTGCCCCTGCCTTGAAGCATCTTGAGAGGCCGTGATTACCGCCACACCCTGAACATTCATGTTTGAATCTGCAGCTCCCCCCAAATTTACATCCACCCTCATTAAAGAGCCAACACAACCCCTTCTTTCTAATGGCCGACCCTCCAGCTGCTGGCTGAACGCCGGCCCCCCCTGGAAAAGACTGCGACCCCCCTCCTCCCATCCTAGGACCAGACATGAGCTTCATCCAAAGCCCAATGTCCTTGTGGTCCCAGCGCAAAGTTTGCCTGACTGCCTTCCGCTGGCGAAACTGCTCATCATAGCGCAGCCACGCCACCCCTCCAAACATTTTATGCGCTTCCCTAATCGTGTCAACGTAACAGAACAGAGAAGCACACAACTCAGGTTGTTTTTCCCCCAACACACTGGCCAAAATGCTAAATGCCTGTAGCCAATTAAAAAATGTTCGCGGTATGAGCCTGTGCCTACGCGCCTCGCTCTCTTCTTTGCGCCCCTCCCCCCCCATGCTCCTGTCCAAATTAAACCTCTCCAACGGGAGCAAGGAAAATATGTCAATGTACTCACCTTTTAGGATCTTCTCCCTGACTTCCTCCTTCAGGTGCGCTCCCAAAGGTCCCTCGAAGCACACATAAACCTCTCCCTTTGCAGCATCCCCCACCTCTTGCTGAACCGCTGTTCCACCGCCGTCCAATCCCCCTTGGCCCCCCACTACAGTACCTGCACTGACCCCACTAGGACCCGCCCCTTCCCCCATTACCATACCTGAACCCCCTTCCGCCCTCCCCCCACCCAGTTCCCCACCCCGACCATCATCCCCCTTTCCCAATCTCCTAACCACCTCCTGCAGCCCTCCCCTTAAACTTTTCACCTCTCCTTCTCTGTCCCCCTTGTCTGTTTATTGAAATCCAATCCTGACCTCCTCCCCCCCTCCTATCTTCTTCAGGCATACGTGCCCTTTGTCATGCCGTCCCTCCGCCTACTTTCCTGCTTTGGGCCTCTCTTTAGCTGTGCAAGGATGTGCCTTTTTTAGCATCCCCTGCACCTTCCTTATCTATTCTCAGCTGAAGGGGATTTCAGGAAATATGCAGCAGAATAGTTCCTGGTTCCAACCTTCTCCTACTATTGGCTGCTAGCTGTATTTATACCTCCCTGATTCCAGGGTCTGGTTGCTGGATCCTCAGTCTTTTTACTTGTGAGTTGCTCTTTTGCTCTTCATGTCCTTTTAGATTCCTGACTTGTCCTTGTACCTGGATTACGCTTGTCTGCCTCGTGCCCTGACCTGTGCTTGTACCTGGACTACGCTTGTCTGCCACCTGCCCTGTCCATCAGTCTGCCTGGACTATACCTCCTGTTGTCATCCAATTAAGTACCTGATTTGTGCAGTCCCTCAAATCAGAGCCCCCTGTCCCGATCGCCCCTGGTAGGGAGAGCCTAGGAGCCGCGACCTGGTGTTCTCCCTGCAGCCATTCCGGTCCGGTGACCCATCATCCCTTTGCACGGTGCTCTGGTGAAGCCCGCTAGACACTTAGACTCTGCGCTTCGGGTAATCTTGTGTCACCTGCCAGAGGGTGCAGCCCTAACAGCCTTCAGATAGAACATAACATACAGGCTTAGAGTCTAGTGATCCAATCCCTGAAAAGTCTGATATGGTGAAAAAGCTGCTGATTCACCCTGTGGAGTGCTGGCATGTCAAGCAGAATGATGAAGCTCCGGTGGCAATGCACCATGGACCACACTCTGGATCATGCTAATAGTAGCTACACCAGCTATTGATCTTTGACAGTTAATAGACATGTGTTTTCAATATTTTTTTTCCAGTTAAATAACTGCATACAAGCTTTTTGGCTTTTCTAGCTTCCAGTGGCTTTAAGAAAAGGATTATTTAAATGAGAGATTTTTAGCCATTCTCATACACATCAACTTATAAAATCACTGCTGGTTCCCCTTATCATCCTTGGATCTAGAGCCATTTGCCAGCACTGACAGCCCCCTGCTTGTACCATTTCACTGCCCAGCAAATCCCAAAATGATAGCCTCCTGCCTTCACCCCATCTGTTATTTCATACCTTCCCTATTTCAGAAAAATATTGCTGTGAGTAGATTGCCTGTCCCAACATGACTTATATAAAATGAATGTTATACAGTAAAGAAATACAGTATTGTATCCATTGCAACAATTACATTTTGAGGTGTGCTGTCTGTTTCCAGAACCCTTTTAAAAATATGATTATTCAGAAAAGTATTACAATGCTCAGTATTACATATAAATATTAAAAAGTCAATTTACAATATTAACTCACATATTGGTAAAGCATTTTTAAGGATCTGTAACTCTCTCCACAGGTGCCAGCAGCCATTACCATAACCCTGTAACTTCCGTATATTATTTAAATAAGAAAGCAGATAACTGAGCCTGAGTAGTAAGAGAAACAAGCATTAGATGGACAATGTGGGCGTAGTGGCTATGTAACTGCTGGCATTTTTTTTATGCAAGGGATTACTATTTTTGTACTTAACCGATCTTCAATTATATTCTATTTCTGTTCTTCCCTATGAGTCTCTAGCTTTGTAACATCTACTTGTGCATCAGCCATGCACACAGTTTTTTAAACAAAGTCTCAGAACCCTTTAAAGCAAATACACATGGAGGCCACAATGGTCACAGTGGTTTGGTAATGGGATGTTCTGATACACTATGGGCCTGATTTATTAAAATTCTTCAAGACTGGAGAAGATAGATTATCACTAGAGAACTAGGGTGATTCACAAAATATTTGCCAATAGTAATACGTTTTTAAGAAATCCTTCTCAGGTTTGCTGGATCACTCACATCCTCCCCTGAAAGTCAATCTTCACCAGGCTTGGACAGCCTTAATAAATCAGGCTCTATTGACCAAAGTTGGTGAATAACTATCTCAGCTTGCTGGACATCCTTTTCCTAAACCATGGTCAGTAATATGAAGATGAAACTACACCAACCTCCACTCTTCTGAGAAGAGTTTCTGGCGAATTTTGGTGTTCATTTATAGGAATGTGTGCCCATTCTCACATTCAGCAATTTAAATATTCCCAAAGGTGTTCAGCAGGATTAGGCCTCAGGTCTCCAGTGTATATAGTTACATATTTGAAGGCAAAAAAGAAGCCTGGTCTAATTTGCTTTACCAGGGAAAAAAATTCCGAGGCAATTGGATATTCCCTGGATCAAAAGTCTGTTATCTTTTCTTTAAAACTTTAGGTGCAGGTCACTGGAGATTATTTACTAGACTGGTCAAACCATCCCTTTATGGAACTGGGGTTGTTTTCAGGTGTATAGGGATACTGAGAATAAAAGATACCTTCACCAAATTGCTGCCCCAAACTTAAAAATGCAGAGTGAATAATTCATGGGAGCAACAACATAGCATAACAATTTAGACCTCCTGCGGGTGTATTGTGCACATGTGGTAGACATGTAGTTATATAGTCACCTTTTTTGCTGGTTATCACACAGCTCCAAGACTTTTCTAGAGCTACCCCAACTCTCTGGAATAGTCCTCGTCCTATCCGGCTTGCTCCTGCTTTCTGCTCATTTAAAAGAGCGCTCAAAACCTATTTTTTTAAACTTGCCTACCCGTCTTCTTCTGTCTTCTAAAACCGTCACTACTTCCCACCACTACATATCTCCCCTCCTAATGTAAGCTTTTTGGGGGCAGGGACCTCTCCGCTTGTGTCTGTATGTCTGTCCTTTGCAACCCTTATCTAATATACAGCGCTGTGTAATATGTTGCCGCTACATAAATCTTGTTTATTAATAATAATATTAATAATAATAACAATAAAAAATTAGTTGACCTGTTCACCATTACAAAAACAATCCTTATCTATGAGCAAATAATAAACTAAAATGTTTTTTCCTAAAAAGTGGTTAATAATAGGGGAGAAGCTCACCCTCTTATTCTAAATATATAAAATATCAATGGCTACTTATGGCTGACCAGGAAGTGTCAGATTAAGAATTGTTAGAAAAGTTAGATCACAATATTATAAGAATTATGTTTTCTATCTTCCTCTGGATCAACAGAGTGTTTAGGGTTCTCAGGGTGCAGGGTCACTTTTTTTTTACGACTACAATAACTACATTACTTTACCTGACATTTATTAGTCTGACACAAGATAGCCCGGGAAAAAACATGTCACCCACAATGACTTCATCTCCAAACATCTGTATTCTGCTGTCAATTATTTTCTGCAATAGTCATTTAGCTGTTTTAGGTTGTACATTTTGAAGGTGTCAGAACTACTTAACACAGGGGGAAGGAGATGTAACAGAGAGATAACGTGATAACTTCAACAGAGCTGTCACTGTCATCCTAATGGAAAACTTCTGTTTTGAAGATCTCGGCTCGGAAATAACATTTATTTTTTCTGGACCAAAAAGTTTTATTTTAGCATTAGTGTCTCTGTAATCCTAAAATTTGTATTGCTTTTATGTCAAATGCAACCCCAGGGAACAAGCAAAACACATAATCAATGGGCAGCTAGTGCTGCCATTTAAACATTTTAACAGAAGGCTAAAGCAGCTTATAAATTGGGAGAAATTATACTCCACTCAGATATGCTTGGGGGCGTACTTTTTGCATGTGTTTATTTGGTACAAACAAATTCAGATTTTTATTGTAGTTCTTTTTGTCATGATAATGGTAACGGAGAGATCCAACAGTTACCTTTCAGTTCAGATTTGTATGTGGAGGGGAGGCTGTTGTTTAGGAGAAGGATTAGGTCTACTGGTGGGCCTCAGCCTGATTCACGTGTCATGTTGAAATACAATTTTTTCTTTAGTTTGCAGTATCAAAGCTTCAAGGCACTTTTCAGAATGGAATCCCTGGTGGTGATAAGAGTGGACCATATTCACATAATTTGTGGTTTTGCCTCAATAGCAGTGTGAAAAGATAATAATGCACAAATAAGGGACAGGGACAACGTGTTGTTACCTATACCCAGGAATTACCTTCATGGCAGGAGACATAATTATTATAATATAATATTAAAAGATGCAAAGTTTCTCAGTATCAATTGGGCCTTTTATCTGTTAGTGGGAGTGCAGATAATTGAGTTACCTTTATTCCCAGGTAATTTCTACCTACTGAAAAAGACAAAACTTGATAGTGAACAAAAAGATTAATTATTTTAGTTACTTAGAACTATGGGCCTGATGTATTAAAGCTCTCCAAGGCTGGAGAACATACACTTTATTTAGTGAAGCTGGGTGATCCTGCAAACCTGGAATGAATATGGTCTAGGATTGAAAACATTTGCTAACACATAGTAAAGTACCTTTTTAAAATCCATTTCAGGATTTCCAGGTTTTCTGGATCACCCACTGAGTAATCTGCTTTTAAATACCGCCCGGGTCCCCACCACCCCGATGCATGCATCTGCAGTTAGATGTGATGCACCATGCAGGATTTCTGCATGGTGCATTGCATCTAACTGCAGATGCGATCACCAATAGTAAATCCAGGGGGTGATGCCAGCGGAGATTTCCCGCTGGCAGCAGCCCCTGAATCTACTCCGGCTGCTGTCCTGCTCGCATCTCCCGGAGGCTGATCTCCGGGTGATGCGAGCAGGAGCGTGAGCGGGCGGGGACATCCCCACCGCATTACTCAGAGATCAGCTGGAGAGTGAGCAGGCGGGGACATCCCCACCGCATCACCGGGCAAGATGTGTGACATCTTCCGGGTGATGCGGTGGAGTGATGGATTCTGGGGCGGGAAATTTAAAAGCAGATTACATAGTAATAGTAATTTTTTTTTTACAGTAAAAAACACATCAAAACATAAAATAAAAGTAAAAGTACATATTGTAGTGCACCAAGCATCATTGCCCAGTGCCCTGATTTACATTTTGCCCACTATTAGCCCTGACCTTGATCTGACCTTTTGATGACTTTTTGATCACTTCCTGGGGGTGAACAACCCAAAAAGATAATAACCTGTACTAGGCATATGACCGCAGTAATTCAGTAGTTCTAGTGTTACTCAATTGTTCCAGCTCTATCTCCCTCAGCAGAACAGCATGGGTAAGGTTGAAACTGGATTAGGGATCTCCCCCATTATGCCCAGATGGCTGAACATTTACGAGCTGGACTCACGTATGGGTTTTCCAATTGAGGCCACAGAGTTTAGTGAAAGGGCCTGATTTATTAAAGCTCTCCAAGGCTGAAGAGGATATGCTTTCATCAGTGAAGCTGGGTGATCCAGCAAACCTGGAATGGATCTGGTCTTGGATTGAAAACGTTTGCTAACAAATAGCCAATTACTTTTAGGAAATCCAGTCCAGGTTTTCATGGATCACCCAGCTTCGCTGATGAAAATGTATCCTCTCCAGCTTTAGAGAGCTTTAATAAATCTGCCCCAAAGACTCAACCAGAAGTTTTCCCCTTGAAAATATTTCCAGTGTGATGGCAAAACATGCAGCTCGTGAGATAGAATATTAATATGAATTAGAAAATAGAATAAAAAATCAATTAAATAAACAAAAATAGGTATATCTAATATCTAACATTTCAAATATAATTATATTATATATTTAAATTATGACTTTTGTATCTTTTCTATATGTCACTACATGGAGGTCCTTATATGAATGGTCTCACTTCTCTCAATTTTCAGCAGAATGTTGAATGTTCCCATGTTTTTTTTAAGAATTTTTTTTTTTTTTTCTAGGAAAATTCGATCTTGATCTGCGAATTTACACCGGCCGTTCTCACTTATAATTTTGGTAAGCGAGAGCGGCCGAACACGCTGCGAGATCGAGTTTAAAAATCTCGCTCATCCCTATTGAGCGGGGAATTAGGGAATACGTCAGTCCTTTGAATCATTCATGTATGTGTGTTTATGTGTGTAAATCTTAAGCTAGTGTGCTCTGTGCTTTTTTTTGGCAACCAAATAGTGATAGTGTTTATAGAATTTACAGTTTATTACTATTTTCAGGATATTGAATTGTTGATTGGTTGGTAATCATGAAGAATAAAGAGATACAACATTGTTGGATTCAAGTTCCAAATTCAGTCCTCCTACTTATGGCATTGCAGGTTCCACATTATTTTGGCCAGTTTGACATGCTACTTGACAAAATGTTGGTATGATTTTTTAATGCAATTTTTTTAATGAATTTATTATGATGGTGAATATGCGGGTGTATAAATACATACCTTTGTATTTTTTAGAACACAATCCCTCAAACATTACTTTCCACAATCACTTTCATGTGTCCGTGTAAAAAACATAAAAAAGACTTACATTTTCCCAGAAGAAGGTAGTGCACCTTTCTTGATGCTTCACAAATGGATCGCCTGCGGGGCCCAGGTGTTGGCAGATAAAGCTGTTAGGATTATGGATGTGATTACAGAGAACAGAGAAGAGAGACAGATTACGCCTTGCAATACGTTCTAGGTTGCGTTAACAGATGTGAAGAATAGCTATTGTGGAAAAAGAAATCCAAGTTATTTTGTTCTATTTGTTCCCAGCATCTATCCTACCCTTACCTTACTGTAATGTCTTCCTGAGATGCATATATCAAATAAATAATTAGCCAAAGAGATTGTATTGCTGGAAGGTATGTAGGAGAATTATCTAAGGCTACAGTCTCCAAGGCTGTTATCATGTCATCGGGTGATTAGAAATCGAATAAATGGGCTATTACACCTAAATGAGAATTTTTTCATAAACTGGTTGATGTAAGATATATTTAAATATTTAGAACAGCCAGCCATATGCTGATAAGACTAAAAAGGATAAACCTTTATTGGCTGTAGGTGGGTATTATGAGTCTGGTAAAATTTGTTCCCTATTCTACAGATTGCGGAACACCATTAAAGGTTTCTCAGCATCTATGAAGAATGTGATTCTAATCAGCCAGGATAATAAAATCTATGTGTAATGGATTTTTAATATAACAGCAGTCTTGGTCATATATGAATGAATGCTCTCCGACTCTTTTATATTTTTTTGAATGAATAAAGTAACAGTGAAATCTTCTACAGCAGACACATTTTTCTAAATTTCCTTTTATAACTGTGTGTGAGGCAAGCACAAGTATTTCTTTTTTTGGGAGTTCTTAAACAGTTTGGGTCTGGTGGTGTAAAGCTGAAGTTGGTTAGCCTACAAAATACACATTTGGGCATCCCAACTTTTTAAAGGTTTAGTACAGGGAATGTAATGAAGAAGAATACTTATTCCTTGCTCCTCCAGTAGCCAGATCTGTGCCCTTGCCCGGAGTTTAGGTGAACTTTTGAAACCCCCACACACTATTTAGGACTATAGGAAGCAATTCATTGGAATGACCCAGTATTGAAAAACGCGTAGAGGCTTCCAATGAGTCTACTAATGTACAACTCAGCAGAAATGCTAAGGCTTGTGTAGACTGTAGGCAAAACTTTATAGCCAAGCAAGTATGCCAACATCTTCTAATAAAAAGGACTTGATCAACTGTATTTCTTGGGCAAGTTCATGCCATATGGCATAGCAACAGAGCCACATGCAGGGAATGAAAAACAAATGTTTGATTGTGTTTAGGGTTGGCCTATGGGGTGAGCAGATACAGAGGGTGCATTACCCTAGTCCTATTGGGGTCCACTGACCTGTTCCATTTTTATGTGTACATATAGTACAAACCTAGAAGCTAACTTTTCATCTACGGGAACCAGACCTTCTCCCAACAACTTTTCCCACCAGCCACCCTTGGGCTGCTAGACACAAGATACCTTCTGTTGGGCAGGTGCAACAGCAATATAAGAGACATACCCACTTCGTCATACGTCTCCTAACCTAGCCCAAAGATATGGTAAGTTGGGGTAAAATACTTTTGATTATGTTTGAAAAAATTAATCATTTCACTCCTATTTGTAATAAAAACCATGTGTTATAATTCATTGATTTTGTTATGGACATACAATACTTACATAGTATGTTACTGTCTACTAACCCTTGCATCCTGCATTACATCTTTTGTGTTGCTTCACTCAAATAAAGAAAAGTTACATCACTAGTTAGCCATATGGTGTGGCAGAATGTTCCATCATCCATGCAATTTTTTGGCAATTAAAACTGCTCACATATGTACTTGTTTAGTCAAATCCAACTTTCTTAAAAAAAAAATTATATTTTGACTTGCATTTACAATACAATAAAGAACCTTTCATTGTTACACCGCAACTTGCTAAAATGTAAAAATAAAATATAATAGCATTTAGCTGGGGATCGAGAAACACCAAATAATGTATTGTGTCAAAGAGAATAGCAAACTTTCAACAAATTGACACTTTAATAATGCTTTAATGAGCACACTCTCTGTCTGTCTGCACAACATTCTGGAGTATCTGAAGTTTATGAGTTGTAATTATTGGAAAAAATTATTCCTTTTCCATACCTGGAAGTTGTTATTAGACTCATTGACAGTGTTAACGCCACAATTTTTCTGCTAGGGTTATTTTTAAAAAATAGTGTACCCGGTAGATATCTAGAAGCCAAACTCGGGCCATGATGGCATTCACTCAGGTAAAAGATCAGATAGTTACTAGATCAGATAATGTATACTATATTATGTATATTTACAACTAACTTCATTGGGTACACCTTGCAACTACCATGTTGGACCTCCATTTGCCTTCAAAACTGCTGTAATTCTTTGTGGCATAGATTCAACAAGGTGCTGGAAACATTCCTCAGGGATTGTGGTCCATATTGACCATATTGTAATATTATGCAAAATGTCCAGTGAATACACATATATATATATATAAAGATATAAAGATAGATAGATAGATAGATAGATAGATAGATAGATAGATAGATAGTTTTTTAATCATCCTTGTTTGCTACTCACCGGGAGTGGTATATTTTTTTTCCCCAGAAATGGGCTTTAAACGATCACTATCATAACCTTCTGTATCATTTTCTGATAGTAAATCATTAAAAAAAAAGATGTAGGCTTCTGGATTTACATTTAATCAGCTAGAAATTGTATAAAGATAGAGATTTATTTATATTAGAATCTACAGGGCGGGTGAATGGTAATGGATTCCCAGAAATGGTGAAGCTGCAAAAAGTGCCGAGCAGTAGATGATTCGTAGCTTGTTTGCAATCAGCAGGGACCTAAAGGTTCTTAATATTAGAACCAGAAAGATAATTCAGAACATTACATTTAAAAGCAAGAGTACATTTTTAATCTAAAAAAAAATATTACAAAAAGATCAGTTAATTCAAATCCACAAAAAAGCCAACACTTGGCATTCTGGAATTGACCCCTTTATAGTGAAAAGTCATACCTTCTCCACTCTAATGCATTTTAATGAAAGAGAACTACTATTTGGGGTATTTTAAAGAAATTTTAGTGTACTTTTTTTTAATTTTTATTAATATTATATAATTATTATTCTTTAACTATTCAACTTTGATACAATACAATTTTCATTCATTTTATTTTTTTTTATTATTTTAAATGTTTTTTTTTTCCTAATAACTTTTTATCTAACTCATTTCCTGTAGGTCATCACTTGCCACTCCTGGACTGTCTCGTGTCAATACTAGTGCCATACAATCCAAAAGGAAAGACCACACATCACAGTGGGGAAGATCATGAACCTGAGACATTAAAATAAATGTCAGGGGAGCATTTAGGAGAGTTGTATAAAGGTTAAAAATAAACCTTTTTTTGTATGTTCATACATTTAAAATGTATTTTTAGCATACTTATTTATATACTTTTGAGCAAACATTATGGTAGCCTAGGTCATCAACTGGTTTTTCTCTGTTCCAGAACTTTCTTTTTAAGCCTTGGGTGGTCTACTTTTACATGGGCACAGGATATACATAGTTCCCCACACCAGGCTCTATTTTTGGCGTGCCACAACTTTGGGATTTGTAATTGTACTGAGACAAGGAAGGAAAAATTGCTAGCAGCATTGAGCAAAGTTTTTTATAACAGAGATTATGTATGTCTTTTTGCAATGTTTTCCAATGGAACTATTTTTGGTTTAATTTCATCAAAGGTTATTTTTATGAAATTTAAGCTAAAAAAAAGGATCAGACACATGGCGAGAACAAGTTCCATGACAGCTACTCAGCCAACAGCACCACAGCGCTAATTTGAGACAAAGAACCCCATTGGCAGAAATACAACAACTGGATCTAGAGCAGTGCTTCTTGACCTTTTTAACATGAAATAACTTTCAAGTCTTCAGGGAACCACTGCTATAATTACTATAGCAGCAGCTCACAGTACATTAGTGTAAAGGTCAGTAGGATGAAGTCCTCTTACATTGCTGGCCATTGGGAAGAATGTCATCCTTACAGATCGTTGGTATCAATTAAACTGACCGGAGAGGAACAAATCACTTATTGTTCGAGGAACCCTTAGCAACCTCTGGAGGAACCCTGGTTGAGAAATACTGATATAAACATTTGTTTTCCATATTAAGACAATAAAGAAATACTTTAAAAAACTTTTAGGCAAAATTTTTATAAAATGTACAGAACACAACCATCTTTTCTAGGAAGTTGAAAGAAAAGATGACTATCGTAAAATACCAGCTTAACCTGACTTTAACACATAAATATATATTTCAATAAAAAAATCATAGCAAATAACAAAACGTTAGATTTCAAAGGAAATCTGATAGAATTTTATAAATGCCTATTCTTTGAAATAACTCCTAAAATGACAGCTTTATACAATAAAATAATCACAGATAGCACACAATACAAATGCCTACACAACCCATATCTTGTACACGACCATCAGTCTTTCCGATTTGTTTGGATTCAGCTCTTCCAAGTGAAGAACCTGTAAAGCTGAGCTCTGAACACACGTGTAGCTCAGTGTAGATTGTCAGGATATGTGGGGTATCCTAGCCTGGCCAAGATTACTGAAAATTCAATACCCTTTATTTTTTTTATGTTCAAAATTCAGATAAATACAAGAATAATGTCAGCTTCATATCATATATATCTTAAAGAAATAAAAAGAAAGAAATCCTAGCCTGAACAGACTAGGAGACAACGAAAAAGAAAAGGAAAATAGAGAAAAGAAAAAGAGAACAGAAATCATTACAAAAAAGAATACAAAACAGGTATCACATATAAAACATAAACAATACCAATCCAGAGAGGCACGTAGCCGTAAGAATTAGGCGCAGTGCCACATGACCAGGTGCGAGGCCTAGCCCAGAGCTTGTAAGGGGTTAAGGAAAAGGTAGTGTTGTTAGAGGGGGCTGGGCTAGTATACAACGTGGGGTAGGAGGAGATTAGGAATGGGAGATGTTAAAAGGGGTTGGATGATAGTGAGAGGCCCTCTTTGCAAAAATTTTTTCAAGAGAGCATTGAACATTAAGGTTAATTATTTCGGATAAATTAGGCATTCTATAGTTTTCCATTTTCTAGCAATTGCCAGTTTTACACTTAAAAAAATATGTACAGCCACTGATCTAGCCCCCAAAGGAAGTTTATTCAAATTGAGATGTAGTATAGCCATTTCTGGGTTTGGGCGTATATGACTGCCACTAAATTCAGATATCAGATTAAACACTTGGTTCCAGAAGGAATGGACAGATTTACAATACCCTTTATTTTTGAATTACATATAGTTTTACACTGCAAGCAGGCAGGATGATTGATGCAGGGTTGGGTTAGGGGACAGGTGTCCTTTCTGCAATATCCTAGCCTGGCCAATCAAGATGGTTGATCCAATACTATTTATTTTTTAACTTTAGTTCTGCTTTAAAAACATTACATGTATGTTAAAGTCTGTATGTAATATCGACACATATGTTTTTTTTAACTTTGTTCCTTCTGCAATCTGTTGTCTGTTATCTGTTGATACTGACAGTAGGTCTATTCTTTTTTTGTACAGCAAAATTTTCAGTTACAGTTAAAGATGAACAATCTTAAAAAAAGAAAAAGGAACAAATTTCCTTTATAGGTGTAATTCCATCAATCCCTCGGCAGTCCAGTCAGTCCCATCTTCATTTCCTCATCCCGGTGCAAACCGGTCTCGGGGTGCTGACATCTTCTTCATCTTCTTCTGAGCACTCTCCTCACACTGCCTCCAGAAAATGTAAAAAATGCCAATCTTACTGGGAAAACATGAGATTGGCCATTTTTTTTATATGTAGTAGAGAATTATAGTAGAGGAAGCCCCTTTTGCATATGCCCGAACCATGCCCGTCCAGCATTAGCTTCCCCTGGACTCACGTCTCCAACATTCACACGGCAGGGATGCAAATGCCGCCTGGCATCTGTGTAGCCTGTCGATGCCGGGCATCGCTGGAGGACACCACGGGCACTGCTGGAAGATGCCGCTGGAACGTGGGAACCAGGTAGGACTTGGTAAACTCCCAGGCAATTCCACCCTGAGTGTGACTCAGGGTTACTGCTTTTGGTATGAAAAATCCACCCTGAGCCACACTGAAGAATACCACCAGGGAGGTTAAAGCTCTCCAAGGCTGGGGAAAATACACTTTTATCAGTAAAGCTGGGTGATCCAGCAAACGTGGACTGGATTTCTTAAAAGTAATTTGTTTGCAAATGTTTTCAATCTTGGACAAGATCCATTCCAGGTTTGCTGCATCTCCCAGCAACACTGATGAAAAGGTATCCTCTCCAGCCATGGAGAGCTTAAATAAATCAGGCCCCATAATTAGAAGTGTTTCTAACAGCCGGGGTAAATCAAGTAAATTCACATCTCTTCACTCCACCACTTGAATCGCTGCACAATACCTGTCGGTTCCCACAGCGGTCCCTACTAAACCGTCCTGCTGCATCCCGTGTCTGTGTACCCTGTCGAGTTGACAAGCGCAGCACTCACTCCTCGCCTCTGGCTGACAGAGCATTCAGCACTTCCTGTCTTGCTCACACTGACACAGCACAGGGAGGAGGAGCTTCTTAAAGGGGCAGAGGCTATTTAGTCTCAGCAGTAATGGAGGCTGGTGCTGTGACTTTGTACCAGCTACTTTGTTACTCTATATTGTGCCACCTGTTATTTCCTGACCTGACCTGACCTGTGCCTGGACTCTGACTAAAGCGTCTTGCCACCTGCCCTGACCTGTGCCTGGACTCTGACCACATTTCTTTGCTGCCTGCCCTGACCCATGCCTGCACTCTGACTACATTTGTTTGCACCTTGCCCAGATCTGCCTCTGGAATCTTCCCCTTTGGTTTGCCACCTGTCTCCACACAGATGCCGCTCCTGCTTTGCTCCTCAGTAAGGGTGACCCTTGGGGGGAGCCTGGTGACCCCCCGGCAAGGAGCCCAGTGGCCTCCAGGCTACTGGCCCATCACCCCTTGCGGGGTGCCCTGGTGAAGACATGGTGTCACTTAGACTCCACACCTTAGGTGATCCCATGCTACCTGCCTGGGGAGACACTGACAAATCGACACCTTCACCTGGTTCTCTTCCAAGTTCAGGTCTTTTGCCATCTCGATTGGCAAGGCCAGAAAAAAAAAATACTTTTGCTCATACACGTAAGAGTTCATTCATTCCTGCCACCTGGGAAATATGCAGCTTAGTGTACATTTAAAACAAATTGTGAACAGGCAGG
Organism: Pyxicephalus adspersus; assembly: GCF_032062135.1. Lineage (NCBI taxonomy): Eukaryota > Metazoa > Chordata > Amphibia > Anura > Pyxicephalidae > Pyxicephalus > Pyxicephalus adspersus. Next base: position 145,788,795 of record NC_092860.1, on the reverse strand, counting down.
CAAGTTTGTTTTATCATAGAAAAGATATAGTCTGTCCCTTCTGCATTAAGGAACCCGCTTGTCTGCAATTTTTTTTTTTTTTTTAGTTTAGTTCCTCTTTAGTATGATTTAAAACTAAGGATAAAGGATATTTGTGTGGTCAGAAAGACCGTGGCATATATACAGGAAGTTATCCTATATATTTTGTTTAATGGTGCTCCAAAGCCCTTTCAGCACGATGTAGCCACGCTCGCCATTTTCCCACAGTACCATCCCCCATGTGCCCAAGGGTACTACTTCACAATCCTGGAAATGCGATAGACAGTACACCAGATTGTCTCCAATTGCTGGCCCTTCCTCTGCCAGTACAAGTATTTACTCGTAATAGGGGTATCATGTACACATAGTTTTTGGAACATTAAATCCAGAGATTTTCAGCCAATATTTGTTTCTAAAGAAGTTTATTACTAGAACCTGATTAGAACTTACCTACTAAAGCCTGCTTGAGCAATGCCAGCTTTCCTTCTGAAGCAGTGAACTTTTTAGTTTTATTTTTACACCTGAATATTGCTGTTGTACTAAAAAATATTAGACAGCATCTGTTATACAATATGCAGACTGTCAGACTAGCATGCTGTGTCAATAGGCACAGTTATCATTCCTGATAAATTGATTCTAAAATTATACATAATGATGTGTGCACACACAGGAGGAGATTTCCATATTAAAAAATAAAGAGGATGATTTTAGTACTCTTTTAATGTATTTGACTTAAGTTATTAGAAGTGTAATCTGCTGAAGTATGGTACATTTATTAGAAAGTACACTGTTAGGAATGTATGAAACCTTAATGGCTGGAGGGGAAAAATTATACCTTTGAAAACGATTGAAATAATCAAAAAGTGAATAACCATAAAGAAATAATTAGACAAGTAGAACAAATCATTAGGAATCCCATTGATAGCCCCTCATAACATTCTCTTTTTTTCTAAATAATATACCATCAGAGAAATATAAAGCCTTATTTTAAAAAATATTAACAACTTAAAAAGTAGGAAAGATTTCCTGTAACATGACATGGATAGGTGTTTTCTGCACAGGGGGCAGCCGGGGACAGGTCGGTTCCTGCGATTATAAAGAGAGTAACCAATGCTGGAGAGAAGCTTCCATTGCTGAATAGATCATCCATAATGGTCTTGTATATACATTCTTGATCTTACAGAGTACAGGTAAGTATTAGTTAAAAATGAAAAAAAAAAATATTTTAAGGTGTGGTGTCTATTTTTAGTTTGTATTTAACATTTTCTAGAAGCAGGTAAAGGGGTACTTTGAACCTCTGTTCTCATTCCTCAGGCTGGGGGGTTGATATCTGGGCCCCCCTATTAAAGGCAGCATTTAGGTTCCAAACAAAGCTCCCCAGCCGCAGTCCCCCACAACAAGGGGGTTAGATTGTAGGGATGAGGCCCTTGTTGGAGGGAATCGGGGCTGTTTTTTTTCCAAAATGGAAAAGGTCTACACTCTCCCTTCTTTCTTTGGCAATCCAGATTCCAAGGGACCTTTTATGGATAGGAGAGGGAGCACACATGCTTGCTGACCCATTTCCCATTCAGGAAGGGCCCATGCCTAGTTAAGGGTTCGGTTTTAAAAAAACAGAAGGCACTCTACACTTTTGTTTTGTGGGGGAGAAAATGTTTTTATTTAGAATAAAAAAAACCTAGTTTTAATAAATTCTTTTACAATTTGTTACTATTCACACTGTATTTTATGCTATAGCTATCTCCCCAACTCATGGCAACACAGTATGTTTTCCTGCAGTTGAATTTGGTATTGTGTAAAGTGTCACATATTCCAAAAGGATTTTTGATTTACTATTGTACATGCAAGCATTAGGTAATGGTCATTACAGTGCTTAGTATCCCTTTGATTGCTAAATAACATGTTTTGGTACCTATACCTATAAAGAATACTTCACTTAGAAAGTGCTCCTACAGGTTCCTTCTGACCACCTCTTACCCAGCATTTTTGGTGACAATACTATATTCAAGGGCTTTGCAAGAAATTGGCAAGCAATTCCTGCCTATATACCGTGTTTCCCCAAAAATAGGACAGCGTCTTATATTTATTTTACCTCTGAAAATCGCATTAGGGCTTATTTTCAGGGGATGTCTTATTTTTCTCACCAAAAATCTATATTTATTCATGTACAAAAATCTGTATTTACCAAAAAGGGCTTATATTTCACCCTTGCACGATTAGCATGCTAGGGCTTACTTTCAGGGTAGGTCTTATTTTCGGGGAAACACAGTATCAGCAATAATTTTTTGGACATGGTCCCATAGTTTCCTCAGGCATTCCCAATATGTTGACAATTTAACCCCATAAACTAAGAAATTCCAACCCTACCCGCAACATAGCATTGTCTGGCTGGAGAAAAGACCTGTCTTTTCTCTTCTTCAGTTACAGGGTTCCTTTCCACCCCCATATTGTGATTGGACTATAAAACAGAAAAAACGGACTGATGAGCTCTGCTTTAAAACCCCAATGGAGCTTTCTGTTTAAATCACTAAAGATACACTTAGAACTTTTCTTCAGGCAATATACTGTAAGAAAGACATCTACAGTACGTGATCCTGAAAGCTTGCAGCAGAGTAGAGGGTATCTGGGTGGACAAACTGTACCACTACACAAGGGCCCTGGACCCTCATTGGCTAACAGGGGCCCCCAGAGCAGGCCATTCTTTTCAGCCTGTGTGTTGTGTCTCAGCCCACCTCACTGAGTTGGAGGAGAGGACCAGAAACTTTGCAGAAGGAGACGTGATGTCAGGGAGTTTGACAGCTGCCTAGCAGACAGAAACATGCTACTGCACTACAGAAACAAATTAACAACTAGAAAGCTTTTCTTCTCTAAACAAAGATCAGTGGGAATTACCAAACCTAGCTTAATGTCCATATTATTTCCTGGATATTCAACTATAAATTAAAAGTACTTGGAGAGCACACTTCTTTTTTCTACACACCACTATCTCAAACAGGATCAAGTGATCATTGATTTATTAAGTGTCGCTAAACAATCCCCTGAGGAAGCCTATCAGTGAAACGCGTCGGGTTGGATAGCAAGCTGTTATGGCGGATCAGAGTGAAAGCATAGAAAGGGATGGTGCGCAATAACCTGTGTGTGCTTGAAGCTGTAGAAAAGATTTGGGTATTTGTGCCCTGGCATTACTGGTACTGGAGAAAAAAATGGCTACCTCCACCACTGGAGGGTATCATCATTGGCAATTCCAATGCATTCTTCATCAATTTATGACTTTCATAGTACAATACCCTACTACTAATATAGATCAGCAAACAAAAAATTCTAAAACGCCCCTTCCAATTCAAACTTACAACTCTGCATTCAGCAAAAAAATTGCTGTTCAATAGATAGATATAGCTCTGACATCTGCAGAGACAACACATTGAACATAGATAACAAAGACATGCTTTTCTATGCAGCTGTAAGACTTTGCCCACCTTGTATTATTTATACACCGGTTATACATTAAGCTGAAATAAACTGACAGTACAGTTGGACTTTAATGTAAAAAGTAAAGGCACTCCGTAGATAGACCTCTGTCTCAAAGAATATTGTTTGCTTTGAGACATCTATGTTTGACGGGAAAGTGCCTTTGTGAAAGCCCAAATGCACCCTGGATTAGTGTTTCACTGGGAAATGTCATGATAAGACTTTAATAGTTCACTTGGAAGCCTAAAAACTAATAAATGCAACATAGTTTAGCTGATAACTATGGATTATATTTCATGGGATGGCATTCAGAATGTATTCACTGTGTCAGAATTTGCTACAGGCTAGTCATAAAACTCTTATAATGGAGTATAATGGATACACTACAGAGCTGTACCGAGAGGCAGCACAGTCAGCTTACATTAGGACTCGTACCTAATGGAACAGTTTATGTTCTTTGCATTTTGTTCTGGATTAATCCAAACTAGGGGAAAAATGTATAATTTAGAAGTTGCGAGTTATTACAGCATGCTGTTGCGCTGAGAACTGAATTCTTAGTAGTTTAAAATGTTATTTTTTATTATCTATTCATACTTTTATATAGCGACGACATCTTCTGTAGAGCTTTACAGTGTCCATAGTCATGTTAATGTCTCAGAGGACCTCACATGATGTCCTTACCAAATCTATAGATAACAATGATTTAACCCACCTCATATCTTCAGATTAACATATACAGAAGTCTTACACTTGATTATAAATGCACATTGTATAAAGAGTCCCTGTAAGGAGTATATATTGTATAGCACATTGAACATATTGCTTTTGCTGGTACATTGCGGTTGCTGTAAGGGGTATATAATCTATAGGACATTGTATAAAATGTCCCTGTAAGGAGTATATATTGTATAGCACATTGAACATATTGCTATTGCTGTTACATTGCGGTTGCTGTAAGGGGTATATAATTCAAAGCACATTGTGTGTTGCTGTAAAGAGTACACGTTGCTCTTGCTGTTACATTTCTGTTGCTGTAAAGGATATATAATGTATAGCACATTATATAGAGTGTTGCAATAAATAGTATATAATGTATAACACATTGCACACAGTTAAGCAGTCTAGTGCAGCATGCACCATAGTATAACATATATTTTACATCATAGGGTCCAGAGTGAAACAATAAGGAGAATACAATACATATTACATGTACAGAATGGTGTGGTGTGAGTACAAGCACATTCCCTTGCACATGGATGTACAACACAGTGTATAGACAGGGGTAATGTGCAGTATACAATGTACATCACAGTAATGTACAGTAGTGTAGAGAATGAAGCAATGTGGAAAATATAATTTCCACCTTAAAACCCACTAAATCCTAAAACACCTTTTTAGTCATTAGCATGAAAATACAAAAATATGATGTTATCATGAAAATAGAGTCTACACTCTAACTATGATTGTGAAACTCAAGTATGGAGTTTATATATAGTTATATATAAGAAAGAATATAAGAAAGCAATTGGCAATCCACCTTTAACAAATTCCTGAACATGTTTGAGTGATGTTTCTGTCTTTTAAATACATGTTGCCATTTAGAACATGTTGTTTATGAAAAAGTCTTCAAGTAAAATATTAGTATTTGTTCCTTACCAAATATAATATCTGGGCGTTTCTTTACATTGTAAACCTCACTGTCTGTATTGTAGTAGATGTGATTTAAGCAGCTGTAAGGCCACACTTATCATCAACAAATATTATCAATGTGAAAATTGAATGGGAAAATTAACACGGGGTAATAAAATAAAAGAGTCTGAGTTCTTAGGGCTTTAGTATTTTTTTCACTTTCTTGTGATATGAAAGTTGGAAAAGTATTGTTGGCTTTAAATGTCGGTGTTGGTGAAGCATTCTGAGAATTCAATAGACAGCAAAGACAACAAAGTAATGAACTCAGGCTCATCCTTATATCAGAAGCCCAGGAGACCAGGCTGAAGTTGCCTAATGTTTGGACAGGAACCCTATCCATGAAGTCTGGAGGCAACATTAATGTGAAGTACTAATCACCAGTGGCAAAATGGCAATTACTGATTTCAATTGCGATGTTTTATATATGAATATAATCTTGGGAGACATTTTCTGGTCTAATCCTAATACATGTTGGGCTACTGGCCCTATATGTAGATATTGTACAGTTTATGATTGGAGCAGGACCTCATTCAGTTCCATAGTGGTCATTAGTTAGTAGTTACCTGCTTTCAATTCAGACCTGGGATCACAGTGTCTTCAATCTGACAAGGCGAAGTCTTTTTTTAGCCCCTGAGACTCATGGGATCAAATACAAGTCAGTGCTGGAAGATGTACAATGGTGCATCACAAATAACCACCGTGATCTCTAAGAACACTTTTGGCACCATTGTTCTCTTTCTTAAAGCCACAGAAATCTGACCCTACCATGAAAGGGCTAGTTCATTGGATTTTCCCCTAGGTTTAAGTTTTCCCATCTTTTGCTCATTATGATATCTTGGAAACTATCATGGGAAGCACAGGGCAAGGATAGAAAAAGAAGCTGTATGGGTAACTTTGAAAAAACCATGTAAGTGTTACAGTTTAGCAGATATCAGCACCAGAAAAATCCCAGCCAAATCCAACCCCTATTCCTGTAAATCAAAAACAATGATTTATTCATTGAATTACAAAACACAATCCAAAAAGTCAGCAAATGTTGATCAGAGCTGCATATTTCCATATATCCTCTATCTTCTGAAGGCATGACTTAATTTACAATTGTTTTCATTTATTTGGCAAAAAACTCAGTACTTCCCTGCCTGGGTTTGGATTAGTTGCCTGTGTGTGATTTTTCATGTACAATCCTTTTTTATTTGCTTATGATTACTCAGCTTGTTCTAAATATTGTAAATATCAGCTTAGCACAAAGTTTTGGGAGTTTACTGCATTGCAGCAATAAAGAGTCCCCGTACTCACCTGGGTGTGCGAAAACTGCAGAACAGGATACATTCTATAACAAGAAGCCTTTACTATACTCCAAAGATCCACAGATGTAATGCTGATATGTTTGGTTTTATATGATAGATTATTGCTTTTAGATTAGGCAGGGCTTCTATCCAAACAAATATATACGCTATAAAAACCTATTTATTAAGCATTTTACATGGCAAAACATTTTTATACAAATACATACTGTATTATATACCAACCCCCATAGGTGATTACATTGTACAGTCATTTAGACCCTGCAGTAACCTTGGTGTTCAGGTTGAGAATATCAGTCATTTGAGCCGAACCAAACAAATCCAAACACCGCTGATGTTCGGTGGTTAGATTCAGCACAGAACAGTGTAACTGTCATTGGCGGTATAGCATGGCTCTGTGAATTCAGCCAGTGGGCTGTGACAGCTGTCATAGTCAACCAGGACGATTTTAAAAAATGTCCCCCGAAAAACCTTTCTTTCTTGCAATGGCTGTCAAACGTCAGAATTTTTTTAATAACAACAAAGATTTAAGGCTCAGCAAGTCTAGCTGGCAGACTTTGACAGCTGTCACAGGCTGGCAGCTGAATTAGCTGAGAAGTGCTCTGGTAATGTTGGATTAATTTGACCCATTGACTGCAATGGGATTTGAGTTTAAACCTGAACACTGGGTCCATTCAGTGAACTGAACCAAGACAATTTAGACCAACAATAACCTGCTGGGCTCTGCTCCACCTGCTACCTGTTCATTGGCCCAATAGTAAAATCCTGAACTCCTAAAATTTATGAATTTCCTCCTAATTAGGAATTTCCCAGCACTATAGCACCAAAAATACTTCTGGTTCTATTAATCAAAAATCAAATAAAAAAACACATTCTACAAGCTGTAGAAGTTGTATGAATAGGTAAAAAAAAAATCCTTTTTTTCTATACATTTATTGTTGGGTTCCAATTTGAATGATTTTGAAAGTGAAGGTTGCTAATCGAATGTTCATGTTGGCCGTTTTTCTGATTGAGTGTTCTTATCTTTTGTCTTAGGATTCTATTTTCAATATATCAATACAATTACATGAATTATTATTTTTTTTATAATTGAACAGGCTGTGTGTAATTCATTCTGTGTTCACTATACCTGGTTCAAGTAAAATATGATCACATTCACTGGTGGTTGTTAGATTCCAACCCCTTGCAACCAAAAGCCAATGGGAGCACTTTACTTTCTGTAAACTTTACCAAGAGTTTAAAGTTAACATTGTTCAAACTTAAGGTATAAAACAGGAATATCACTGGTTGGTGTTTACCAAGCGCAGTTTCATCCCAGATTTCCTTTTAGTAATTTTAATAACTCAGTTGATGAAATGGGCTGAAATACCAAGCTAAAAGACTTCAACCTGCTGAATGCATGCAAAAATAAAGATATGCGAGAACAATGTTTTACAGATACACCTATTGCCTATCACCATGTACATACAAAAGATCACCATAACCATACATTCACAGTTCTCTCTCTTGAGTGAAACTGCTATATGGTTGCCATTCTGATTATAATAAGGTGGATAAGAATATCTTTTGAGTAATAGGAGGTGGCACTTTTTTGCTGTGCCCCTTCCTTGTCTTGATCACTAGTTTTGATTTGAAGATGCTGTAAACACATTTTCCTTAAAATACAACTTTCCTGTGACACAGCAATGTGTTGGGCAGAGAAATCTGCTGATTTGTTGATCAGATAACTAAAGGAGTATGAAATAGAGAAGTCAGGGTGAAAGGAAACAGACCAAATTCACCCAGTGAAAAGGAGATTTTTTTATGGTATTAGGTCAATCAAATGATGAATATGCCTATTAGGAAACACTTATCTGTCTGGTACTTAGGTACCCATGCTGTGCACTATCGCTGTTCATTCTGTCCAGTGATGTCATTTGCAGCAGCCAGGAGAACCAATAATAGCAGCAGCCCCTGCTTCCCTTTAGTTGCGCAGGCTGATGTATTTTATCGGCATCCCCAGCACATACTCTGAGGCTGTGCACAGATTTTAGAGGCTAATTAGTTCCTGACTGCCATTGGCTGCTGGGACTTTATAGCCTCTCCCAGTCACCTGCTCCCAGTCACCAGTGCCAGTTGTGGCTTTAAGCTGGGCTAACTTTCTGCTGGTGTGTATTTGTCTGATTTACTGTTTCCGACTTTGCCTGTTTAGGACCCTGTGAGTTTTTGCTGTCTGGACCAACCTTTTGCTTGTCACCCTGACTCTGCTTTTGTCTTGCCCTGGTGTACTCGTCTGATGACAGATTACCTGTGAATGACCTGTGGCTCTGTATTCTGCACATGTCTCTGTTGGAATCTTGGTACTGCTTTATCTGTGGGCTCCTGGTCCTCTGCCAGCCCTTCCCCAGACACCAACCCCTGCGCACTCCTGGGGGCAACCGAGTGCTGGGAGACACATCCAGTCACCTGAAGGGGGGGCTTGCTATTGGTGAGGAGTGCGGCATTAGATTGGCTGACTGGTGTCTGGTGAGTACTGCTTCTGAACCAGGGCCTTACAATGGTT
>NC_092860.1:145706173-145778748 GCF_032062135.1 Pyxicephalus adspersus | reverse complement strand
ATACTGTGCCGTCTCCAGTAAATATGAAGCAAGGTCAGGTCCTAGATTATTTACAACAAAACTGCTAAAAAAGCACAAATTATAACACACAAAAAAAGATATCGATCTTTCATAAACCAAGTGTGTGCCTGAAAAGGTTTCTTTAAAGGTGAACTCCAGGCAAAGAGAAAAAAAATACATTGAACAGGATAAATTATTTTGCATCGATATTCCCCTGCTATAAACTCTTTAAGGAAAGTGCGGAGTGATGAATTCATCGGTGTGCTGCTTCTACCTCTTATTGTATAATCCAGCCTTTACCAATCTTTATAACATGGGGGAACCCTTGAAATAACTTTAAGGTCTTTAAGGAACCTCTGCTATATTTACTATATCTACAGATTACAGTATATTAGTGTGGTGGTCAGTGGGAAGAATTCCTCTTACATTGCTTGCTATTGGGAAGAATGTCATTTAGTATTATCAATAGAAAATGTTTAGAAGTCTGTGATCACCATTCGCTTCCAAGCTGCTGATATACTGAACATTAGGAAACATTTTGTCAATGGAAGCTTTAGCATTCTGCATCTTGTGGAAAAGGGTCCTCGTGGGAGGGCTTATTCATCCTTTACATAATGCATAATTGCTTGTGTTACTTGCAAACCAAAGTTTTCTAAAAATAGTTTGTGTTTTTAAACTGTTGATATTGTTTAAAAGCAATATGATTCTGGGAAAAGTGTGGCAAATACAACTGTTGATCTTGCAAAGTATGTTATAGGTGTTGGCAAGTCCTGGATATGAAACATGAACATAGCCTTGGGCTACATACATGTATTAGATAATTGTAACCCAAGACAATGTGCTTATCTTGTGTAGAATTGATGAATGACTGAGCAGTGAAAACACTGTATATTCCTATAGAAGAAAGCACCACTGCTGCTTGCCTATTGCCCCCCTATTCCATAGAAACTAACAGTATTGTGTGTGCAACACTCATTAGTTCTCCTGTCACAGGAAATGATCACGAAAAATGTTTCCCGCAACGGAAATCTGACAACTTTTTGGGCTTTTGTTGTCAGTGTATGCGACACACTGCACACCCCCGGTTGTAGAAAGGGAGTAATGTAAAATTTAAGCATCCCAGCATCTCCTATATATCAGCAATATATTTGACATACTATTGTAGTTGAGAATTTTTACTTTTTTAAATCAATCTCTCCAAAACTTTCATCATGTGAAAAGTAAATTCCTATTTATTTATGTTATTTGCACGTCCGAGTATTCCAAGTGAACCAAAATACAAGTAACCGATTTAAAACAGAACTAAACAAAAACAAAACAAAAAAACACTGTCCTGGAATTCTACTTCGTCCCAATGCGGAGGAAGTGCCAGGCACCGACATCTTCGTTTGTCTTCTTCCTTATTCTGGCTACAGCACCTGAACTCTTGCAGGTGCAAGAATGGGTGACAAAGCCCGAGGGGAAAAAAAAGAGAGACGATCCCACTATGCAAGCATGGGATTGTCATCTTTTTTCCCTTAGTGAAAGAAAATGCCCCTTATGTGGATGCTCGAGATTGGGCAGGCAGAGAAGGAGCAGCCAAGAGCCTCCTTGGATGCGTGACGTAGGTATCCCATGAGGCTATGCGCACCCATTCAGTCTGATTGCTGCAGCAAACAAGTCAGAAAGCTGAGGTGCTTCACCTTTTTTTTTTTTAATGAATTTAAAAAAAAAGAATATTTTTACTTAAAGAATTGTCTACCTATTTATGTAAAAGTAAAACTTTGAGTTTAGGTCCGGTTTATTATCAATAATAGTAAATCAGCCACAATGTCTCCTCTCATTGGTGATACAGATGAGTTGTGCTAATTGTTGAGGAAGAAAAGCAAAGCCAATTGGGATGTGGTTTAGAACCCAGAACCTAGCCTGGCATGAACAGTAATATTCACCTCGGGCAAAAATGCAGTCCCCCAACCTTACTCAATAACCCGGTGAAGTGATGAATTCCCAAAAACTGTTGTTCACTCCTAAAAAGCTGCTTGCCCCCCCCCCCCACTTTCCTCTTTATAGAAATGAGCAGCATTGTGTGTACAGCTCTCGTTTATTCATCACAAATGATTGTTTCCAGCTACTCAGTTGAAGTCCATTGGAAGTCTGTACAGGGCTTTAGGGAGCAACCATAAATGCATTTCATTTTCCCGAAGTTTCAAACATGTAAAACAATATTTTTTTTCATGGATAGGTATGCCTAAAGCCTAATTAAATTTCAGCAAAGTAAATAATCTTTTAATTTGCATTTTGCAAGCGCTGGGACATTGATCTCTGAACTGTGTACACTTTAGAATGGGTCCTCTGGCACCGCGGATCTAAACGTTGTGTTTACGGTTCCATTATCTGATATCTTCGCTAATTGCTTCCACTGCTAATTAGTGCGCAGTACACAGATTCTGCCAGCTGCTTGGCTGATAAAAATGATTATTGACCAGCACCAAACCTTCCTCTCTGTAGACACAAGTTTGTTTTAGGCTTTTGCTGCTGTCAAATGAGTTTAGGTGATGTTTGCATTGGAATGTGTAAAGCCTTGATATCAGCCGAATATTTTTTAAGCTGAGCTCCAGGCAAACAGCTAAATACATCCACAGGAACTGTTTTATATGTGAAACAATTAATTATTCTGTCCAGTAAATTCTGAAAGTTACACAATAGACCTAGGACAGTCACCTGACTTTAATGCAGCTGAAGTGGACCTTTCACTGAGGGATTCTGTGGACTGCCATTGGTGCCTGGTTGATGCTCTGATCATCTGCCTTATTATAAATAATATTAGTAAACAGTATTTTTATAGCCCCAACATATTACGCAGCACTGTACATTAAATGGGCTTTCATACCTTCTCAATCACTGACCCAGAATACGTATGCAGCTCACATAATGGTCATACAGTTATTCGCATTGTTTACCCGATACCACTGACCCCTAAACAATATTTTCACATGCACGCAATCAGCATTTTTTTTTAAGTTCAGCAATGGTGGCTTCCGTTGTCACCCTATGGGAGGTCCATATTTAATAATCTCTCCCCTAGTCTCTGCCCCTAGTCATCCCACCCGGATAGTTTGCCCCTCTACTATTGACCTTCCCCTCCTGAATGAATTCAGCAATGGTGGCCTCCATTGTCCACTTTAAGTAATCTCCCCACTCTGCCCATAGCCTTAACTGAACTACAAAAAAAGAAGCAGCTTTGAAGACTGATGACCTCAGCCCTCTGCTCACCCTGCCTTCTCCTCCAATCTCTCCCACTTCCTGCACACATCATTTGCTGACCTTCCCCTCCTATCAGCACTTCCTCTCTTCTTTCATTTGCCAGGGAAGGCAGCAGGCAGCCTTCTCATTGGCTGGTGGTTGTAAGGGGGTGGTATTTCCTGTGTGCATTGAATGAGCTAATACAAGGTAGCCCAAACAATTTCTAATAGAACCAAACCTAATGTTTTTTAAATAGCCCAAATTAAAAAAGCAACACAAATGATATGTAATAGAATTAAAGTGATATCAAGCCCTGGCAGCAAGACAAGTGTGGGGTGGTATGATGGCTGGATGGACTGGAGGGCAGAAAAGGTCTGTCCTAGGTATATATAAAGACATATTTTTTAGGTTGGCTAGCGCAGGGGTGGAGTTGACTCTTTGTCAAGAAACAAATCATAAAACTTGGGATTGGAGGGGAGAGTAAATCCCTTGTTGGAGACACCTCTTTCTTTGACATCTTTATAATATAATTTATTTTTATAACAAGAGATTAAAATGTCCCATGATTCCTTGCATTGTGTATCATAGATGTCAGCTCTTTACAGTACAATGGGGTGGCTACAAATGAGGACATTGTGAATGGAGCATGAATTGTAGCCAGGAGCATTAAACATATGCAATTCTCTGTAAAGGGCCGAAGGATTGTTTTAATTAAACACATATTTAGAGAACAATATGAGGAAGGAATGTATCAGTAAGTTATAAAACAAATACAAGTTTTACATTTGGATTTAACACTTTAACTAAGCAAGGGAAGCTATAAAGGATTGTTTGGATTGGCTGCAGGAACCTATGTGGCTGGCGGACATTTTGCCAGCCTTTGGCCACTGCACTGTTCTTAAAGTGGAACTAAAGTTCCATTTTTAAATTTGTATGATCAGGCAGATCAATATTGCATTTTGTCCTTTTAATGTGGGCAGTGCTGACCTGCTTACTGCCACCTCATTCATTCTCAATCCCTAGGAGTGGGTACGGGTGAAATGCCTCATGTAGCATCTCATCCATGGCCATGACATTAGATATAAAGAAGCAATACTGCACTGCAGCCTCATCACCATTCCCTAAAGGTTTTGGGTCCATTGTATATTTTTTACATACTTCATTTGATCATTTCCAGACCCCGATGTATTTCAAGCTAAAACTTACTAGGGGATCCATTATGGTGGCCAAATCGCACATTACAATTCTCTGCCATGTTTGTGTAATGCCACCTGGCAGCTTATCAAGTGCAAGCCATGCGTACCTTATACCCAACTAGAAATAAACAAATTACATGTTCACTACCAGGATATTAGGAATAAATATTTTATTTTTCCCTAAATATAAATATGTCAATGTTGTGAAGTTTTGCCTGAAAACAGGTACACTTTATATTGGGTTTTTAATAAATATAAAGATATGGTAGTGATTAGCCATATAAATTCCAGCTTATTCATCCTCCACAGTGATTGTTCATTGTGATTCAGAGCGACTGATTGAAAGCAATAGATTTGCTATGCGACCTTACCTAAAATCGATTTTGAGGAGCTGCTCTGTAGGGATGACAACTACACTAACAGGACTCCTGACAAGAACATGAGTGATGATACACAATCATTTAATGGAAAATATAATGACGCAGGGCTCAGTCATATCACAGTTTTTTGTGTGAAATTGCGTGTATTTGGTGTGACCACCCTTTACTTTCAAAACAGCATCAGTTCTTCAAGGTACACAGTTTTGAAAGGAATTCTGTAGGCAAGTGGTTCTAATCATCTTAGAGAACTAACCACAAATATTATGTGAATGTAAACTACCCTAAATACTTCTATCATTTCACATAATCCCAGAGACATTTGATGATGTTAAGATCGGGGCTCTGTGCGGGCCATACCATAACTTGGCCTAACCAGGATTTCTTGTTCTCCGTTACATGGGCAAAGGTTTCTAATCATATTGCCTGCGTGTTTGGGGGTCCAATGATATTCCCTTCCTTATGGTATTACATGATGGATAACTATCTTTCTGTACAGTGGGCACATAAAAAGATAAATTCTAGTACTTCATGGAATATCTAAACAAGTGACAATGTGAGGTGTCTGGTCGAAATACCAGCTACAACCATTGAGTCCTAAGAAACAGAATAAAAAAATATAACAGGCATCATTTGATCTGGATTTGCAATCTATGAATTCAATGATTTAATCTGAATTTCGGGATCTCAGGGTACAATGATCTACAGCAGGGGTATCAAACTCTGGCCCGTGGGCCAAATCTGGCCCGCAATGTCCTTTTTTTTAGCCCCCAAAGGAATCCTAAATATGAATTGCAGCTGGCCCACTGCTGGATTGAAATAGCGCCATTACTACAATTCCTGGCATCACTCGCGTTTATAATCCAGCGTCCTCTCGGCCTATATGTGGCCTCGCATTGGACTATTTTATAGACGCAGGGAATTGTAGTAGTGGTGCTATTTTAGTGAAGAGGCGGGCCAGCCACTCATAACCCTAAGCCCCACATTGGACTGTTTTATAGACGCAGGGAATCGTAGTAGCGGTGCTATTTCAGTTTCAAGCTTGGGCCGTGACTTTGTCTAAGTTTTTAATTTTGGCCCACTGTGTATTTGAGTTTGACACCCCTGATCTACAGTTTCCTGTGTTTATGTTACAGAGTTACTAGGGACGCCTATTTACCTGTGGGGGGGAATGGGGGGTGACAAGTTTGGGGTTTACAAAGGATTCTATTGTGAATTATTATTATATTATAAATAGTTTCTTTTCGTATCAGTCATCTGTTGATACTACCTGGGCACATGTAAAAAGACATAGCGATCAGATAATTATAAATTATAATTATAAACTATAAAAAGATGATTGAATTATTGCGGAGGTGATCAGTGCTTCGATCATCATACTAGAATTACCCTAAAGAAACTCCATTCTCTTGAACACAATAAGTCTCCATATTTATAGGTAGCATACACTGCCAAATTATTCAATATCACATCAGTGTCTGACACTTTTGAAATTAGCTATTAGCTTAACAGATGTGGTGTTGGGGTTTGAAACAGTAACCGATCTTTATTATATCTATTTATTGTGGCCTATGGCGTTTGCCACTATCAAAGTGTCATATTCTATGTGGTAATCTGTAAAGTGGGAATGATTATTAGAGTTAAAAATGATGTACAAAATTATTTGTAAATGGCGTACAATATAAGAAAAAGATCCAAACATATAATGAGGACGATCACCACTTAAACGTGATGGTAGTAGTAAGTCTATTAACAACATTAATGATCTCCAGCTAATTCATGAAGTGGCAAACACTTATAACTGGGATGACCATATCAGCTGATACTTCTAGGAATGGGGCAATGTTAATAATGTAATTATTTCCGCTTAAATAGTGGCACTTAGATGGCAATCACGTTGCTCACTAGCTTTATAAAGGGGCCCTAACATCTTAGATCTAAACCTGATGAAGGACATGACAACAAAAACTGAATATTTTGTGAAGAGCCAATATAAAAAAAATTGATGAAGCATTACCAAAGTACTTTGGGTTAGTTAAAAAGCACGTCAGATAAAACTTGCTTTTTGGCTCCATTTGTCTAATTGAAACCATGGAATAATCCATTTGATAAAGCATGACTCACTACTGAAATAAATTCTGCAAACAACCAGCTTGTATTAGCACATCTAGAGTAATAATTACACGTAAAAAGAAGCTTTTCCTGCTGATTGTATAAAAGGATGCCGTAGAAACCATAGAAACAAAGTACAATAATATAAAAATGAATTTTATTTTTTGTATTTTTGTGGAAGCATTTACACAAGTTTTTTTTTAAACCATTCCCATGAGTCTAATCTAAGCTCATACAATATTATCCGCCTCACAGCATTTTAATATTGGAAATGATTTCCCTTACGATTATTAATTTCTATGTTTATAAATTGAGCTTCTCCTATTAACGTTATCATTTACCTTTTCCCTGTTATTACATTTTACAGTAACTGAAAAAGACAAAATCTCTGAAATTATACATCACATCCATTTAAAGGTTCACAGAACCTGGACTGAATGCCGGGGCTTAGATAATGAAACAGCAACCTATGTTTATCTGGGTCTGCCATTCTTGCACCTCTAATTTGCCCCTGCCATTAAAATGCTTTGCATGCATTCATTATTCAATGTGATGCATTAAGATTCAGCACCTCCTATCTGCTTATCCCAATACAGAAATGAACCTTCCTTTATTAACTATACTTCTCATTTTATTTTTATTACTATGGAACTATGGTCATACTAATAAACCACATATGTAATGTAAGCTGACAAGGCTAGTTATATAAGCTTCCCATACTAATAGGACTAGTTAAGTACTCCCAGAACATTTTGCAAATAACCATATTCCTGGCAATAAAAAGATTTGTTTTTTAATAGGGGACAACACCTTTTCTGCCATTGCTGTAGCATTCTCTCCATTACTGCTGCTGTAGCTGATTAAATATTGACAATGCTGATAAACATATCAGTAAATATCCACACCTAGCTCTGCACTAATTTTTTGCAGGAGTTTAGGAACATTTTTAAAAACACTCCTACTAAACTCCCCCAACCTAGAATAGTTTAGTAGGTAGGTGCATGATAATGAGTTTGAACAGTTCCTAAATACTAATAATCCTGCCGATAGAAAGGTTGTGCAGGGCACAGGAGTTGCATTTACCATTAAAAAATAATTTGTAAATAAGCCAATAGAAAAGTATATTTTAAAAGAAGGACAACATCCTTATTTCTGTAGAATTATTTCCATTGTTGCTGCTGTAGCTGCCTAAATAATGGCAATGCTGACAAAGCAATAAATATCCACACCTAGTTCTGAGGTCGGCTCTTTAACAGAACTTTGCAGAAGAAAGAAAACTTTTTTGGCAGAACAGTATAGCAGGGTGCAGGAGCTGCATTTGTTACTAATAATGTTCCTAAATACATAATAATTCTGCTGATAGAACCAATAGAAAGGCTGTGCAGGGGCTGCATTTACCAATTAAATTTATTTGATTTTTTTAAGTCAGTAAGCCTACTAATAAAATCAATAGAAAGGTTCCATTTTGAAAAGCGGGCAACACCCCTTTTTTTTTTTTTTCAGAATGTCGTATTTTTGTAAAATCACTGTAGCATTCTCTCCATTGCTGCTGCTGTAGCTGCTTGAATACTGGTAATGCTGATAAACCTATCAGTAAATATCCACACCTAGTTCTGTCTTCAGCTCTTTAACATTATTTTGCTTAGGAAAGGACCTGAATTTACCATTAAAAAATAATTCAAGACATTTACCATGGTAGGAATACCAGAAGAAATAGTGTGTGGTATTCCAGAGTAATGATGATATAAAAAACCTAATTTTACACTGTGGAAAACACAAGTTTTTTTTATATTAGCTCACATGGATTGTTAATGCTACCAGGAAGGTGTGTGCTCACAATATACATTGAAAGAAGCATGTAGCCTTGTGGGCAGGATTGTATTTCATGACATGGCACTCCCAGTTAATGGCATGAATGATAAACAAGCAGAAGAATAAAGCAAAACCTATATAAAAAGCAAAATCCGCAGCACAAGCAGTATTTCAAGAAGAGTCTGGGTCTAGGCTGTGGGTTGGTCATCATAAACATTCAAGGACAGGTAATCAGTTATAATAAATAGAATAAGAGACGTCAAAAATCTTTAATCAATCTGCAATAATCCAACACATTTCGGGGGTCGCAGATCACACTCTTCATCAGGGCTTAAAAGGCGAATAAACAATGAATACTTGATTATAAAAATCTGCTATAGTAAGTAATTACTAATTATCATCCATTCTTTATTTTTGATTAAGCCCTGGAAAAGAGGGTGATGTTGAACCCCCAAAATGTGTTGGATGGTTTCTGATGGAATAATAAATTATTTTTTTTCATATACTGAGGGCTGTTTGTCTTTCTTTCCTTTCTTTGATTATGGTCTGGGAATATAGCTTTGGTATACCTGTGATTTGAGTTACTTTACTAAAGCCAGGGAACCTGGGGGATCATACAATTCCTTACATAATAGGACCTTGAATATTTGAAATTTCACTTTTTTTCTTATACAAAAGAAGATACAATAGCATGGATTGGAGATGAGGAATGGTGGGGGAGGAAGCAAAATAGTTGCTGTGAGTGCCACAAAGGAACAAAACACTCCTCTCCATTCATAATCAATTTTTATGGTTTATTTAAAGCTTTTCCAATATAGAGATCTTTCTTTTCACATGAATTAATTTAGGTCTTTGCTGCATAAAAGCATCAATCTACTTCTCTGAACTCTAGCAAAGTCTTTTTACCATCCAATGCAAAGTGATAAATAGCTGTACTGTCTGTGTTTTATGAGTCGTGCTCCCCGGCTGGGTATATAAGCACTGCGGAATAATTGGAAAATAAAGTGATATGAGCCTCAGATTCTTCTGTATTAAAATACTGTATAGTACGGTTACAGTCACTACTGGAGAAACATAGCAACGCAGAAGTGGAGGGGGGGAGCAATTTATATTGCCTTTTACCAGACTTCACTCAGACAGTTTAAAAAGCAACTTGAGGCAACACATGAAATGAATCAAAGAAAAGCCGAAAGTTAAACAGGAAACACTGAAACGGCATTGAAGTCTGATAATCCACCCGCCTTTACAGCTGAACTTCAGACCGAAAAGCTTTAATTTTAACATATATTCCTTAATTGTTTCAAAGGATGTAAATCAAATTTGTACGCCTTTCCAAAGCCAGGAATTTGTAACAT
The DNA here is from genome assembly GCF_032062135.1 of Pyxicephalus adspersus. Taxonomy (NCBI): domain Eukaryota; kingdom Metazoa; phylum Chordata; class Amphibia; order Anura; family Pyxicephalidae; genus Pyxicephalus; species Pyxicephalus adspersus. The sequence goes on along the minus strand of NC_092860.1, from coordinate 145,768,674 downwards.
CGTTGCTGGGCTGTACAAAGAAGAGCAAAGCTATCGAAGTGACCCATCTGGCCCGTCCACGATAGGCTTTCGGCAAAAAATACCAAGAATGAAATGGACACCAGAGCAGCCATTCTCCTTAAGGAGGTCATTGATTTGCCTATTGATGAGCAGGATTTACATTGTCGAGGGCATATGGCTCTATACACGTTGGTGTAGAGTAGGCCATACAGAGCTGAAAAAAAACAAAACGTCACTAATGATGTCTCTTCTTCCAAAAACCTCAACCCCGGTAACAATTTAAAGTGAAATTAAGTTGTATAAACTGGTGTATACGGTGGAATGTCATGGTGGTCCTCCCAGTGCTGTTAATTGCTCTTGGGCTGCCTGGTAGATTATCTCACAAGTTTTTAGCCTATTCAGATATGTCTTCCATCATAGATGTGCTCATAGTTGTGGTTAGGATGTATTTACCCTCCGCCATTAATGTAGGGACCCCAGAATGGGGTTTAATGAAGGAATATGGTTATCTGTTTGCTTCATGTGAGTTTTGAGCACAGGGTTCTTTCATCTTTTGTTATGGCTAATTGTCCTGCCCTTATTTTGTTCCTCATTTGTAGGTTGTTGGATACCACTATATTCTTTACATTATATTTTATCACCCCAGAGCACATATGAGCTGATAATAATCTTACAGGTATGCACATACTGGAAGGCCAAAAGCAATGCAAATTCAGCAGCGGTCTTGCTTGAGTAACCAAGCAGCATACCCATTAAATACTTGGGGATGAAGAGGAGTTTAAAAATAGAAGATTTGAAGGCATTATAAAGAAAATATAATTTTTATTTATGTTAAAAATAATAGCTAATAAGGGCAGAGATATATGTCAAATGGAAGGCTTGTTTATTTTCACCTTATGGTGCCTACAGACATTGAAGATTTTTTGCCCAATGTGGTTCCTTGATAGGTGACCCTGAGAAGTGTAATCAATTAGTTGCCATATATTCCTTTTCCATTACCAGTGTTGTTTTCCTTGCACAGACAGCACCTGCAAGGCTGTTCCTTCCCCATGCACAATCATGGAAACATGTTTGTAGCTTTTGTTAGTAAGATTGTTTGGCGGCCAGGTCATGCGTGCACAGATTACCACCACTAATGTTTGTAGGCGGCTTTAAAGAGACAATTATTTTTGAGCTAGGAGACATTTGACTGCTGACAATTTTTCCTGTTTTTCATGCACCTGTTTCAACTAATGTTACTTTGCTGTTCTTTATTGTTTGCTGTATATTTTCAATGCCAAAGAGTGAAATTGGTGTCCCTGAATATTTATAGATAATGTTGTTTGGAGTCTAGGTGAATTTTTTAGAACTATAAATGCACACATTTGAATGGGAACAAAAAGCCTTTCTGAATTTTCTATTTTAATAAATGTCATTATGATTGGCAACTTCTCTTTGTCATGGTGGTGACAAACCGAAGGCAAAAGGAAAGAAAATGCCTTAATGGTACAATTTGAAACATAAAAAGGACTGAGAGTATTCTTTTTTATTTATTCTTTTACAATTTCTTTCGGCTCTGGGCCGCCCTTCCACATTAAGATTTTTATTAGTAACAGTGGAAAATGTGCTTGTTCCAGACTTGGTATTGTCAGGAATATTAAAATATAACGGGGTTTGGATGGTAGCAGAGCATTGAATACTAACATTAATTTTTAAAACAATGACTGGTTTTAAAGAAACAAATCTATTGAAAGGGTATGGGAACTTGAAACATTTGTAAGAGTATACAAATAGATCACAGAAGTGACTCCATGGAGAAATAAAAACTGAACACAAGTTCTGTGGTGATATTAAAAATTAAGTTGCTAAACCTTGTCAAATGTCAGGTTAGTATAAGCACTTGGAAAGTTAATAGAAGGATTTTATAGAAGAAGTGCCATGCTTGGAGAGAAGGAGCCTGTAGGGGGAGCTATGGCTTGTTCTGAGAAGGGCCAAGGTGCAGAAATTAAACAGAAGCCTGGTCTTCTCCAGAACCTCTAGAGGTGAGTATGTTGCACTGCAGGCTGCTGACAAGTTGGGCACAACTTGGGCCCAACAGGATGGGGAGAACATTGTGTGGTACCAAATCACCGCAGGGGAATAGGTAAAGAAGGCTGGGCACTTAGCAAGCAGCAAACAAGAGAGGTCAGGAATAAAGCCATGGGTCAAGAACCAGAAATCATGAAAATAGACACCGGTGACAAAGGGGTCACCAAAGACGCACGGGAACATAGGAGACACAGGAAGAAATAGGAGACACGGATGACAGGGGGGTATGGCATGGAGGGGGAAGCAAAGAGTACTAATCTTTTCTATGCAATGAATTATTCGGCTCATGCACATAAATTGACATCGGATTACCTTCAATATCCAACGCATGTAACAATCCATGAAAGTCAGTACAGTACTGGCATGGGGATCCCTAACAGGGTATGGAGACCAATGTAAGAGGTATATATATTTACCTATAAGTCAAAACAACAAACCACTGACAGGTAAAGAAAATAAAATTGATTACCCTGCTACAATGGCAGCTGATGTATCGGTTAAAAAGTGAACCATCAGTTATTGAAAGTGATAAATTTAAAACAGAATGAAGCATAAGGATCAGGTGACTTTTACATTTTAATGATGTAATGCAAATTGTAATGCTAGGTGACCAAGTCAGAGACCCTCCAAAATGACAAGATCTGTCTAGTCTTTCTGGTATGCACTGTTTAGTAGCTACCAAAAGTAGTCCACAGAAGGACAGATGAAGAACCTGTGACACGGTCATGGTTGCCTAAGGCTCATTTTTTGGGTCAGAATCGAGGGACTGGTCTATGTTATCCAAGCTCACAGAAATGTTAGGACAGGGTCAGACCTGCCTCAGGATAAAGCAATCCTGCGTGACTCCCCATATCCAGAACTTGCCTATTAATTAAACTTGTCTGAATATTTGACAACTGGGACTACCAGCTCATTGCTACCCCTCATTGTTCCCTATGGAGCTGCTGCGGGAAGATGCTACCATGTATTGTCTCCCAAGAAGCATCAGTTCCTTTTATGAGGAAGCGGTAAATGGACCTCAACCACCCCACCAGTGTGACCCACCCCACCTGTAGCAAAAATTGCTGAAACACCCAATATTGGCTATGAGAGAAAGGTGACAAAACATACAATGAAGCAAAGCTTTTTGTGAATGGCCAAAGCCAAGGATCGGTAATAGCAGAGTACCCATGCTGACTCCTTTCTACTTCCAAAATGACCTACAATGAAAAGGTTAATGTTAAAACTGGACCATTGAGCAAATCTAAATAAGAATTATGTTTTCTTTTAAATGGCCAGGTGTGTGTGCCTTTACCTAGGGAAGAGATGGCAGCAAGACGCACTGTGGTAAGAAGAAAGGCCAGCAGAGTCATGTGACTTAAAGCGGAACTAAACTGAAAATAAAAAAATCACACTTACCTTTATTTCCGCAGATCCCTGGATGGTGCTAGTCCTTCCCACGATCCTGTCCTGCGTCGTCCTGAAATTCCTCTCCGTCCCGGCGTCGCCATCTTCTGTCTTAACTTTTATCTTCTTCTTGTCTTCTTGCTACGCCACCCAATCTCGCACTGCGCAGGTGCCAGATCAAGTGACGTAGCAACTGTTAAGGAGAAAAATGAAAAAAAATATGTTTCTTCTGCGCTTGCTCAAGATCGGGCATATGCAGAAGGAGCAGCCAGAGCCTCCCCGGATGCATGACGTAGCTATCTACGCTCTCCGCTCCCGTTAAGTCTTGATCGCTAAGATCAAGATTTTTTTTGTATTATTTTTATAAGCAACTAACAATAAGACAAATCTCATTGTTTCTTATATGCTTATCTTATACAGAATTATGCAAACATATGATACAAAACCAATGTGATACATAATACAGATCATAATAAAAAGCACGGCTCTATATATACAGACCGACAGAGTATCATAAAACAACACAAAAAAGAGAGTGCAAAACACATTTGTTTGGTGTCAGACATTTATATACCAATCATCTACCAGGTAAGTGCACTAGTCAAAATTAGAACTTTGATGGTTCCTTTTTTTTCAAAAAGAGAAGAAGAAAGGCAGAAAAGAGGAAGAAAGAAGAAGATAGTAGAAAAAGAAGAAAAGAGAAGGGGGGCACGAAGGGGAAGGCAGGGAGGGGCAGGGGGAAGGGGTGGGCACGAAGGGGAAGGCAGGGAGGGGCAGGGGGAAGGGAGGTAGGTGCAGGAAATGGCCCAAAAACCTTTGTAAATTTAGCCAGATGGGCAAAACAACTGTCTATAGTCAACAGAGCTCAATACATGAATAGGTTTTGTGAACCGGCGAATAAAAAGTGTAGTCGCGGTCCGTGAGGTGTCGATAAGTTGATGTTGATGTAAGAGAGTTTTCAGCCGCCGCAAAGTGCAGTAGGAAAGGTGAGAAGCCCCACGAGACACATCGTCTCCTACCACCAACATACCTTCTGTAAACGTATTTGCAATATCAAGGAATTCATCCAAGCAAGATAGTTGGTTGGTGAGATATAGATTGACCAGAGTGAATAATTGGGACTGTATTTTCCCTTTAACTAGGAGATATCTCCCTTCAGGGTCAGATTGTACAGCAACTAATGTCCAAGGAAGAGACTTGTCATTCAAAATACTGACACTGTTAGATTTAGAATCAGGGCAGGAGCAATGGTAGACTGTTAGGAAATGACGTTTTTTAAATGATGGCACCTTGTCATGTAGAAAATGCGTCTCTTGGATAAAAGCCACTTGGCATTTCAAATGATTAAATGCATTGAGCACCACTGATTAACGCCCTAGGCATTAATGGATGAAAATTTTAACGGCATGAAGGTGGTACATTATTGCCAGACACACCCGCCTGTTTCACCAAATTAAAGACTGGGTCTGGAAAGGGAATAAAATATGTGAGGGGGAAAAGGGGGGGGGCATTATTAGAGGGAGTAAGAAAAAAAAAAAGGAAAGGACAGCAAAACAAGGGAAAAGGAGAGAAAGAAAATGGAAGAGAGACAGGAAGTATCCTCGACTCAATGTCGGGTTCAAGACAAGTAATACTACAATAAGTAGGTACCTAGCTCCTATTCACACAAGAAAAGGGAGCAAACTAATGAGGGAAAGTGATAGGCAAGGCAAGCATGGTAGTGCCCATCACTTCGGTATCCAAATATATTAACCAATAAAAATATGCTATATCAGCAAAGGTAAAAATAAAACACAGGAGGTACTGCCTCCCCTAATATACAAAACAAACAAAGCCGGAACAGATAAGAAAAAATAAAGTTGAAGGTGGAAAAATAACAACCACATTGTACAGATACACATATAAATCGGTGGGCCCGATATATCAATAACACACTGTGTAGCAGTGTAGAGAATGGAAACAAAGACCGGAGTCCATGGCTACAGTCATAACCCTATCTGTTGTAGCATAGGACTCCCACAGCACATCACTACCATCTGAACACTGCTATCACATTTGCAAATAACTTTTTAACAAAAATATCCTCCCGCCTCTAGGTTATGAATAAAAATGAGCTTTTGGGCCTACCAGGATACTATGGAGACCCTTATCCACTCTCCTGATTATGTGTAGCCTGCTTCTCTGAAAAGGTGTGTGAATACAGAGGTAATGTGGTTAAACTAATACCACCTCAGGATCGCGGGGACATAAAAAACCTACGTAGGAAAGCCCCCCACTGCCTGCTATGTTTACTCAGTGACCCACAGGGCTAGGAAGCACTTACTCACATATCAGATCCAGAATAACAGTATCAGAAAAAGAGCAGTAGCATAATATTCACATAAAAAAACGTATATTCATGCAATAAAACCGTATAGCCATGAGTCATTGTCAACAGTAGAACATCAAATAGCAATTTCAACAAGTATCGCCCAAAAGGAATTGGGGGATCAGGCTTCATTAGACATAGGTGCCGGGGTAGCCCGCACACCAGGAAAATTGCTGCGTCAAGGCCTCTGTGGGAAATCCAACCAGCAGCTCCTCTGCAGAGAGACATCTGCATCCATCGAAACATCAAGCCAGTTTGGGATGTTAATAGGTTCCACTCCTAGCATGGTAAACAGCGCAGGGAGTTGTGAGTGGAGATGTTGCCCAAATGATTCACCTCCCTTCCATATAACCACATGAAATGAGGGACCCCATCTGTAGTATGCACCAGCTGAAGAGATCAGTTCCAATAAGGGACATAGTGTACAATGCATATGTAAAGTTTGCGCCAAGACGTCTGGTAACAATTGTATACTTGCTCCAACAAGTCAACAGGGCCACGGTGCCATGCTTTCCTCAAAACATCTTCTTTCAAAGTGTAGTAACGAATACGGCACAACACATCATTAGGCAGATTTGAGCTCCTATTCCGGATGCTACGAACTCTGTGCACCCAATCATCTTCAATGGCTGTGTCTGTTGGGCGGTCAAGAAGCGTGTTGAAAAAGGCTACAACAGAGGCACGTAGATTAATATTAGCTGTGGCCGTGGGAATACCCCTCAGGCAGACATTATTTCTGTGACTGCAATTTTCTAAGTCATCATTGTGGAGAAACAAGGAAGTAAGTTGTGATCACATTTTCCCCATAGATGAATCTAGGGTAGCTAAGGATGACTGTGCAGTAGATGTGGAAGTTTCCAGGGTAGTAACCCTATCAACCACCGCAGTCACATTGTTTTGCACTGTTTCCAAATCTTTGCGCAGGGAACTTTGAATATGTGAAATCATGGCTTCCAAGTCACTTTTAGTAGGCAAGGAAGAAAAAAGTTCCTGCAGCATGGCATGAGAAACATAAGCCTGCAAGGGGGAAGCAGCTGCGCCTGATTCAGGAGACCCCCTGGAAAAATAGCAGGGCTCCTTGGGGTATCCAGCAAATAGGCTATGGGTCTGGCAGAGCCTGTGGCTCGGGCTCCTGGACTGGTGCTTGGTGGTGAGGAGCCTGAGGAAGCCATATTGGATGCCTCATGGTCTGAGGCTGAGGAGGTTTGTGAAGAAAAATAGCGGCTAAGATCAGCTTTCTTACCCGCTCGCTTGGGTCCGGGTGTTTCCTTACCGCGCAGCATGCGGTTTGTTGAGGGGAAACACCCGAGTAGAAGCTGCCAGGTCTAGAGATGCAGTGGAGGTGGCGGGAGCTCTCACAAAAAGCTTCTTTATGCCGCCATTGTGTAGCCACACACCCCTGCGATCTAGATTTAAAGGAGTGGTGTTGAACACTTTTGATAATAAAAAAAAAGAGTGGTGCTTTAAAAAAAAAATAGCAACAATTTTACTTTATTTAGAAGGGTTGTCTACTCTTCTATATAAAATACAAATATTGAGTTTAGGTCCACTTTAAAAGATTTGCTGCTAAGCTATCTTCTTGGTACCAAATACCACAGGACGCCTTCAAAAAGTCTTGTTGAGTTCAGTCCATGTTGGAAAGCACTATGACTCCCCCACTTTTTGGCTCCTAGGTTTTTCTTTCTGCTGAGTCATCCTATGTGTTTCACTAAATACAAATTTTTTTTAAACAATAATTGAGATACAACAAACCCACATTTGTACTCTCATTTTATCACAATATTTCAATACTTTGAATAACTGTGTTACTTTAAAAGCTTTTGCCTGTTGTAACCAATAGAGTTAATAATCCATTTCCATTTAATCTGAATACATGGATGTTAAAAATACGCAGATTTATAAAACTCCATTTGATAATGGGTGCAGAAATTACTGAACACAATTGGCCTTTATTTCACTGCAATGACTATTGTTCTTGTAATTGGGCTTGCTCTTACAGAACTTTTCAAACTGAAGGCTTCTTTTGTTTAAGTCTGTGCAAGACTGATGGAAAAGATAATTTATTTTCTGTTATACCTTCCAGCTGGATGATGGAAAGCGGGTTACAAATTGAAACCGTTTATACACAGTGTCACTGAAACTCATTGAGATGAGGGAGTCATACCCAGATTTTACTGATTTATAACAATGGCAAAAAACAACATAGCTAAAGTACAAAAAAAAAAAACTCAGAACTCCAGACAAATAAACCAACCATTGGAATTAATATGGTACATGCTCAAATATAAACCAATCCAAATAAAGCAAAGGTACTAATTTTTATTGGAAAAAATATTAAAATCAACATATGACCATCAATGCTATCATTCAAAACAGTAATCAATAAGATTGCTGCAAGTGCCAATAAAATTATTCATTGCGTGGGGTTTTTTTAATTAAATTTATTTATTTTATTTTTTACATTGTCAAAAAACTAAAAAAAATTAAAATGTATGATATTGATATTTTGAAGGGAAAAATAATGTTTTCTATAGTATTTCCACTGCTGTGAAGCTAAAATAAGTATTAGAAAAGTTTTCTTCCAGCAATGCAGTTTAGCAGGGGTGTCTTAATCATAAGATTTGCCTCAGGGATTTGCAAAACTTTTGGTTGCACACCTTATGATGTAATTCCAATTAGTATTCAGCAGTGTGTCTGCAGTTTATATTCACAGCTTAAATATTTGAAAAATACATTACTACGATTACATATGAATATAAAACACTTATATACCACAGCTGTGATTTAGTCTTTTGGGCAATATGAGGAACATAAACAACAGAAACATGCACTCTACACTATTCCTGGCTAAAGTTATTTGGGGCATTGAGATTATATATTAAAATGGAATAGACCTTTAAGTTTAACAAATAAATTATGCTTTAGGGAGGGATACTTCACTTAGCTTTGTGAATGAGATAAAGAACTGTTAACGTCAATCTCCATCCAATCAATCAATGCGAGTATAAGCTTTTTTTTTTCTTTTACGATTTTGTTTTATGTAATTATCATTGCAAAGGGAATAATCATGATATTCACCAAACCATGTAAAGTATTTCTTGCCACGGGGAAAAATTCACTTTGCTGAGTAAAGAGTCTATATTGCTTTAGAAAATCAACCTTTTTGACCAAGATAACAGCAGACAGGTAAAATCCATTTTTAAAAACAAATTACATAGCTTTATGGTATTTACTGCATCATCTCTGCATGATAAAGTCAAATCTACATGTAGATTAGCTAAACATGTTTATTTTATTTATCAAGCTGTTATGAAAATTAGAGCCATTCTGCTTTTGCATTGAAAAACGTTGCTTTTCCAGACATTATAAATCATTATCCCCCTGTGGTTAAACTGTTGCTTCTTCCACTAACTCAACTTAGAATTTATTTTAATTTATTTCAGCAACAAGAAATGTCTATATAAGAAACTAAGTCACAGAAGCAGACAAGGAACTGGAATGTATACATGTGGGATCACTTTTCTAAAGGTTTTTATATACTTGTTATTTGTTATTCTTTGACCCTTACAATCTTCCAAGGGAAACTACTTTTGCAAAAACAATTTATATTATAAAAATAATAATAATAATGTCGTCCAAAGACTCAGAGATATACAAAAGCAATCATTTTTTAATGAAAATGCTGAACATGTGTTTAAATGGAATTCAGCATCTCCATTCTTAGTTGTTTTGCTTTCTAAATTTTATTTCAATCAAATTGCTGTAACACCCCTCTGCACGCACCTTACTTTTCTACGTTTTAGCACTGTTCATCAGTGTGCGTATTTGTCCTTCCTGCTCCTACTGCCAATAAACATTGCATACTTCATGCATTTGGGCACAGATTGTAGTGCACTGGAAAATAATTAGTTGTGATGTCATTGATCATATTTGGGTCCCTGGGCACTAATAATTAAACTCAAACATAGAAAGTTTCCCGTTGTTTTGAAGGGAGAAGAACAAGAAGTGTGCGCCATCATCCTCCTTCTAGCTGACTTGAATCAGATACCATGGAACATTTTATTATATCACTGGAACCTGGAAAGGTAAAAATTAGCTACAATAGGTTAATAAATGTGTTTTTGAATTTGTTCATGTGTTCATTGGTAAACTGATTTCAAGGGCTTCCTATAACCAATTTCCCAGGTACGGACAACCATCTACTTGCCACCATCGGACAAAACCTACACAATTATTATTATTATTACACAGTATTTATATAGTGCCAAATTATTATAGTCCATAGTCATGTCCCTCAAAGGGGCTCACAATCTAATGTACCTACCTCAGTCTATGGTCAATTTTTGAGCCAATTGGCCTAACTACATGTTTTGGAATGTGGGAAGAAACCGGAGTACTCGGAGGAAACTCACGCAGACATGGGGAAACCCTGTAAATTCCATGCAGATAGTGTCCTGGCCGAGATTTGAACATGAGACCTAGCGCTGCAAAGGTCAGAGTGCTAACCACTGAGCCACTATGCTGGTTAATACGTTATTGACACCCTTTCCCGAAAATGCCCCAGTTGGACAATAAGCAGCAGTCTCAACACCACCATGTTGAACCATATTACTACAGTAACACTGCTGCTGGAACAAGTTCATGTCTAGGAAGGTTTAAAAAAGAGGTAAACATGGGAAGAAACAGGTAAAAAATCCACCAAAAAATGTAATTCACTTATAGTCTTTTATAGATTTATTATTAAGTTTGACATTATTTTATTATTTACTGACCTATATTTTGGTGACAATGTAGGACTATATCTTACAATGTTTCCTGTCCGCACTTCTTCTGCCAGCAGGAGATTAATGTCACCTGTCAGCCCCGCTTCCCATCATCCTACAGGGCAGAATGCAGGTAGAAAATCCACAGTTTACTAAACATGGCCAAAATCGTATATTTGATTACTCCTGAGAACATATAAAACTTTTTCTTTTTTTTAGATTTAATCCCAAAAAAGCCTGTAGGTGTTGTAAGCACTATCTCCCGACTGATGTCTCTGGGGTGATGCAGATTGGAAGGCCAACACAAATTTGGTTTATGGAAGTTTACTTCATTCTAAATTTTTAGGCATGATATCAGCAGATGAGAAGATCAGTACCAGACAAAAAATATAATGTATATGTGTTTTTTATAATGCTGGATGTTTTGTGTGAATGTTACTGCACCAAAAATGATCTGGATGAAAATAAATATAAGAGTAAAAGAGGAATAGACTGCAGAGATGGAGACATTATCCCGCCCCTGCACAAAGTATTGGTCAGACCACATCTGGAATATGCAGTCCAGATTTGGGCACCAGTTCACAAAAAGAACATTGTGGAATTGGAGAGAGTGCAGAGAAGGGAAACTAAACTAATAAAAGAAATGGAGGAGCTCAGCTATGAGGAGAGATTAGCTGAACTGAATCTATTCTCCTATGAGAAGAGATGTATAAGGGGGGTATGATCACCCGGTATAAATATATAAACGGTCCATATAGAGAACTCTCTTCCCAATTATTCACTTTGGGGTCATTACAAAGCACAAGGGGGGCACTCTTTGCCTCTGGAGAAAAAGAAGTTTAAGCTCCGGATAAGGAAGGAATTCTTCACTGTAAGGTCTGTGAAAATGTGGAATCGGCTCCCTGAGGAAGTAGTTTCAGCAACTACTATAGATTGCTTTAGGAAAAAGCGGGATGTTTTTCTAGAAGCACAGAATATAACTGGGGATTAAGGATTTAAAGTAAAAATAACAGTGACTGTTGATCCAGGGAACATCCAATTGAATCAGGGAAACAGGAAAGAAGTTCTTTTCCCGTGTTGTAGCAAATTGTACCAGGGTTTTTTTTTTTTTTTTGCCCATAGAGTTTTATTTCTGGGATATGTTTATTTACCTAGTGGTTGAACTTGGTGGACTTATGTCTTTTTTCAACCTGACTGACTAACCATGTAACTATGTAATGTTGATGGCCATGCTTTTAGTTGGCCAACAGTTGGCCAAAATAGAAACTTATTAAATGGAAACTTTTTTTACGGAACAAAACAAGCTTATTCATCATGCAAGATGATAGTAAGATTGTGATTGACTTTACTGAGCATCAATCAAGGATGTTCTATCATCGAGGCAAGGTGAGAGATTTGAATAATGCCCCTAAAGCAACAGGGATGGAGGAGGCTTTAAGGCATTCTTTAAAACCTCCTTTGATCGCTGCTGTTTAAAGAAGCACAAAACATAAATGATTCTTGGCTTCTGCAAAAAAGTTTTAAATAATGTTTATACATAGTTATACAACATTTCAGCAGGTTAACTAATTAATTTACTGAAAGTACGAGTAAACTCAGAGGTTGCCAATTAATAAGCACCCCATACATACTTGTTTTTATTCATTGTAATAAAAAAAAAATCATAAATGCAGAATCATGAATACAGAAGTTTTCTTCAAATCTCAACTTTTCTGTAAAGGATGACCTTGGACCCAGCCAAGAACTTATCTTACCCTGCAGCCATTCTTCTCATAGGTTTTAACAAATACATATCTGTGAGCTGCTGTCTATTCAACTTGTCACATTTTTACAAACACTTAAGTGTTCCTCCTGACCTACTGTAAATTGCAGAACAATCGCATCAGCAAAGACTAATGCAGCCTCTAATTAGATTGAAGAGCAAGTAATTATGAGTTTTATCAGCAACTTTAATGTATTTATATGCTTGATTTAGTTTCAAAGAGTAGATAGAACATTAACTTCCCTCAAGTAAATCTGGTTTACCTTTATTCTGCTTGTCATGAACCAGACAATGTAAGTAACGAACTGATGTAATGTACAAAGCGGGTTTAAGCCTAAATTAGATTTTGTTCATTATTATTAATCAATCTATGACATCAATATGTTTTCTATGTAGCAACACCTGCAGATAAAATACAGTTCTGTAATATGACTAGAGATGATTGATGTGTTTAAATACAGATTGAGCTTTGATTTAGTGGATTTGATTAGACCAGTGTTTCCCAACTTTTTGACATGGTGGAATCCTTGAGATAATGTTCAAGTCTTCAGGAAATCCCTTTTATAATTGCTATATAACTTTTATCTACTCACTAACAATACAAGCAGCATCCTTATTCTGTCTAACGGGAACTTTACCCAAGGATCAGCAATTCACAGGCCATGATTTTTCTTACTAACCAGCAAAAGTTTCTTACAGACTCAAATCGCAAAGATCACTGTATATTAAATAGGTTTTTGATGCAAATGACAGACAGATACAGACAGTGACACAGGAGGAGGAGGGGACCCTGCCCAGAAGAGCTTACAATCTAAGAGGTGGGGGAGTTATCACACATTGGCCCTGATTTATGAAAGCTCTCCAAGGCTGGAGAGAATACACTTTCAGAAGTGAAGCTGGGTAATCCAGAAAAAATGGAATGGATTTTTAAAAATCAATTGCTATTTGCTAGCAAATGTTTTGAATCTTGCACCAGATCTATTCCAGGTTTGCTGGATCACCCAGCTTCATTGATGAAGTATATTCTCTCCAGCCTTGGAGAGCTTTCATAAATCAGGGTTAATAGGAGCGGGAGATATGGATTGGTGGGTGAGTAGTGAGGGTTTTAGGAGACAGAAGAAGATAGGCAAGTTTAAAAAGATGGGTTATGACGGGTTATAAAAAGATGGGTTTTAAAGGAGCAGAAAGTAGGACAAGGAAGATCATTCCAGGGACCATTCCAGAGAGTTGGGGCAACTCTAGAAAAGTCGTGGATCCTTGCTTGTGATGAGATTATGAGAGAGGAAGTAATTAGTAGGTCATTGGAGAAGCGAAGAGAGCGACTAAGGGTGTATTTTTCTATCAGGTCAGAAAGGTAGGTTGGACTCACTAGAATTTATAAAGCACTGCTCTACCAACTAATCATCAATGTAGGAAAGTTTTCCCTATTTCCATTGACCACCAATGAAAGGGGAGTTGTTAAAAATTTCATGTAAATTTACATTTACAAAAGCCTTTACAAAATTGTCCCATTATTACCATGTCAAGGACAGCTGATTTCTACTTTACAGCCTTTATTTTTGGCTTTTTGCAGTAGAAACATAAAATCTAAAATAATACAGACTAGGTTGAACTCAAGCCAAATTATGTCGCTTGCTGCCTACAAATGAATGTATAGCATGCTCTTTTATTAGCTGACTCCTTCTAATCCTGCTCTGTTCCTATATCAATCATCATCATGTTCATGTAATTTATAACATAATGCATTTAATTTAATAAATTTAATAATGTACAAGTACAAGTGAATTGCAAGCCTGACCTCAGACTGTATTTTGAGTTCATTTGTGATTAGGAGATCATAGACTCCGTCAGTCAGCAACATGTCATTATGATATCCTTTTATTCCATTTGTAAAAACCACTGCCTCTTCCAAAGATGTAGACAATTCCTTGCTATTTATTTGGTGTGATTGATGGTCTCAGTGCATTCCAGCCATTAGCATGCAGTTATAATTAATAAGAAAAGAGAAGCACCATTTCATTTTGGCAGAATGTTTCCAGGTATGGGATAGCAAAGATCAGTGAACTGTTACCATCTAAGAAATATTTCCTCTAAGCTATAATCAAAGTCTGCTGTTCAATTTAAAGTAAATATTTTTTCATCATATGCTCAGTATGAACTGGTCAGGTTGGTGACAGGTTTACTTCAAAGTCACAAGCTTGGCCAATTTAAACAGCATTTGATGAACAAATTGCATAGGCAGGGGTTACCTTCAGCGAAAACAGCACGTCAAACAATAATTTGATTCAGAAGTGTAGGTAGCTATGCTTTGATGCCAATCTCCATTTTGTCCTGATGAGCACTGCTGTGATCCGTCCACTCCTGCCTTTCAAGCCTTTCTTTTGGCACTTTAATGGATATCTAAACCTAAGGCATAAAATGTAATATATTGCTGCATACTAAGTCCTTAGGCTACGTACACATTTCAGATAATTCTCGTCCAATAATTGCCTCTGGGTTAGTATCGGACAAGAATCTGGCGTAGGTACAGTGCTCGTCCAAAGTCGTTCAAGGATCCATCCTGGCGGATCTATGGACAGTGAGCGATGAACGATTGTAATACGAATTGAAGGGAAGAGAGCGCAACGGGTGCTGTCCTTCTCCTCCCTCCCCTTTCCATAGAGCAAAACTGCGCTGTATGTAAAGCGTACGTTCAGTCTTTTGCAGTTGGAAAGGATCGTGAAAGATCCTTTCCAATGACAATTGTTGAACACGTGTTTATAGCCTTAGATGTAGTGGGTGCATTAGTTTACTTAAATAAATATACCTGACAATCTTGCTAGAAAAGCCTTGTATTTTCCTGTGCACTGAATTGATATCTCATCCAATGTTATCTGCTTTCCAAGCTATCTTCTGTCAACAATGAACACCTCTCCTGTCTATGTAATAAAACTAAAAAAATGACAGCAAAGAACTTAACCATTTCTGGAAGACAGTCTGCTTTAAATCTCTGAATATACAGATTGCTTTTACTCATGTACTTTGCATAGGCATTTTTTCTTTTTGCTTGATGGCTCAGTCAGAAACAGGTATTTGTAAGAATCTAATATGAAGTTGTTGTAAAAGTACAGATTGACCTCACAGGAAACACTGTGTGTGTCGTTTCCTTTCCATCTTTCCCTGTCACAGCAAAAATGTAAGCCAAATGTTACCACTCTACTCACAGCTCCTCTCTTTAGGAGCTTGCAGCATCCCCTGCCTCCCTTTAGTCTATGTCCATCTCAGTATCCCCAGCACACTGTGAGCAGCTGGGGGAATTATAGAGTATGCCCTGCAGCCAATGAACAGATTAGTTCCTGGACATAATCCTGTCCTACCATTGTCTGTTAGTCCTATTTAAGTTCCAGGCACAGGTTGCTTGATCTTCAGTTTGTTACCTGCTACATGCTCAGAGATATTCCACCCATTTGATTTCTTGGATACCAACCTGGCTTGACCCTGACCTCACTTCCTGTTTTTCTGTTGTTCTGACCTAAATTATTGTTTGCCACCTGCCCCTGCTTCGAGAACGTCTTGACCAGGAATATTGTCTGCTGCCTGCCCTGACCCTGGACCATATTGACCATGATAATTGCTCATTACCAGCCTTAACATTTGATTTTTTTGACCATGGCCAGAGTCTATACTTTCTGCTCTGTTCTCTGCTTACCCCTGGTGGGGAGAGCCTGGAGGCTGTGACTATGTGATCTCCCAACAGCAAAGCCGTCCAGCGGCCACTAAGGTTACTGCCCTATCACTCTTTGTGGGGTGCTCTGGAGAAGACCAGGAGACACTTAGACTCCATGGGTCTGATTTAATAAAGCTTCCCAAGGCTGGAGAGGATAAACTTTCATCAGTGAAGCTGGGTGACTCAGAAAACCTGGAATGGATCTGGTCCAGGATTCAAACATTTGCTAGGAAATAGCAAATTACTTTGAAGAAATGTGTTCCAGGTGTGCTGGATTACCCAGTTTCACTTGATGAAACTCTCCAGCCTTGGAGAGCTTTATTAAATCAGGTCTCATGCCTCCGGTAATTGTGTGCCACTAGTCCTAACGCCAAGTTTGTAAGGTCATCATGAAGGATGCCCAGTCTCCTGTTGGTAATAACCAATCTCCTGGCTGCCGTAGGAGGGTAAACTGTAAATGAAAGTAAAACTAAACCTAACGGGACTGCTTTAAAAAAAGTTTGTTAATGCAATGTGTATCAAACTGTTGACATTTTGTAATTCTCTTTTTGTTTGTTTTGTGTTGTTTGGTTTTGCTTGTGTCACAGCTCCAGGGGGCAGAGTGGTGGACCCTCTGTGTCACCAACCCAGTGGGTGGAGATGTGCATGAGGTGCAGTAGATCGTTTTTATACAGAGCTTCTGGAGGTGAGGTTGTTGTGCGGCGAGCTGCTGCCAGGTGGTGGCCCCCGTGCCCGCCAAGGCAGGCGACTGCTAACTAGCAGGAGCTGAAATGTAGTGTCCGGGTGAAATCCAAAGAATAGTCGAACAAGCCCGAAGGTTACGACAGGCAGCAATCAAGAGTCGCCAGGAAACAAGCCGGGGTCGGTACACGGATAGATCAGGAACAGAACGCAAAGTGGAGCAGTAGAAACCTGGGAGTAGAACCAGAAAGAACTCCTTGTCCATTCAACTACAGTACAGAGAATATAAGGAGTTGGAAGTGGATGGTATAATATGTCATTCTGAAGAAGCCTACGGGTGAAATGCGTTGGGGACCTAAAATCCTAATATGCATGAAATATTCAGAATAACATGATCTTTTATTGAAAATCATGATAGCAATGTAATACGTTTATAGAAGCTCTATGTTCCATAAAGATTAATTTTAATATTTTGTAAATGAAAAAAATATGTAAATTATTTTAATATGTATTGTATATATGCTTTATTATTATTATGCTAAAAAATCCCAAGAAATAGGTGTTTGGATTTTCGGAAATTGTAATTTTCACCTCAAAACATGAAGAACCTGAACCTAAACAAGGACCATAGCAGGGTTTACCATGTCTTATTTAGGGAGTTAAAAAAATTGAAAACAAAAAGGTATACGAACGTGGTAAAAGCTTTAATAAGTTTTTAGTTATTGGATTAAGATCTATTTTTTCCTTTATGGTATTTTAACCTTGATTATATGACTAGTATCAGGTCAAGAAACAAATAAAATGTCTTTACAACCCTAAACGTAGGTTGACAACTCTGCTTAGACTGGGAAAAAAGAAAAGATTGGAGAGTGAAATAATTACAAACGTCCATAAGTGACTATTTCTTTTTAATTTTATACAAGATTCCTTCCAAAAAATAACACTTATACCTTTGTAGAACACTGCGCCTTCTGAACACCAGGAACAATTTAATCCTTTCATACATCCTATGGGTGGTAGTTTTTCTGTAGCAGAAAACATACCTGGCCTGCTTTGAATACTGATGAGTTATTGCTGATTGAACAGTTCAGTTTATGCCGTGAGTATATTGTATGTCATGCTTTAAAGCATCTGAAACATTATCTTTTTTTTTCCCGACATGTGGCAATAAATTGGAATAACTAAATATTTCTCTTTCTGTTGACGAACTTCAGTTCTCATTAAAAGGATTTAATTTGAAACAGAGTCACTGAGGTGTGAAAACTTTGGCAATTTACCTGACCGCAAGCAATGAGCAGCTATAATCATGGTTTCATCGCCTCAGTTCAGAACATAATAAAAAAATACAGAGTGGAAACATAAAGTGTGTAGTGTACCCAGTAAAATGGAAAAATAATATTTTTTCAAAATGAAGACCTGGGATCATTTTTCAAGGGTTTATGAGAGGGAAATATACTTTATACTTAATTATGTTAAAGGTCAGACTGCACAAAACTTTTATTTAGCAACACAGTGATGAGATAAATTGCCTACCAGCTCTTTTATATTAGTCAAAAGCAGAAATATGTTGGATGGCAGGGGCAGTTTTAATGTAGGGCAGTCCAGGAAATTACTCATCACCCCAATTGATAGAATGACATTTGAGGCTCCCACTCCAAATTTATGCCCTGGGGCCCTATTTAGTTTAGCGCAGGGTTTCTCAATCAGGGTTCCTCTAGAGGTTGCTTGGGGTTCCATGAGCCATGAGTAATTTGTGACTCTCGGGTGAGCTTAAGTCACCTCAATGATCTTTCTGGCAAACAATCTATAAGACATTCTTTCACCTGACCATCACACTAATGATTATTTGTAAGGGCTAATTGCTGTTACTATAAATCCTAATGTGTAAATTGTATACACATCTAAAAAGACATTAACAGAAAAGATATCTTAATGTGTTTCCCACCTAAGGTCCATATAAATAAGCACTTTCTGCAAACTGCATCAAGTACTGTATAATTTTGGATCTTTATTGTGTGGGGACCAGGTATGTTCTGAGATTTGGTGTACGTAGACTACCCTGTGGCAGTAGGTTTTGCTACTGTGAAATTTGGCTTGCACACTATCCTTCTGGATGTGCAGTATTTAAAAAAAATTGGCATTAAATATTTATAACATTGGTAAATGTAAAAATGGGTTTTCTTTTACATTCCTAAATTTTAACAGTTATAGAATATATTTGTGCAAATCCACAGTAATGGTGGTTTAGGAAAGAGTGCATGGATTAGTTTGAGTCTTAAAAAGAATAATTTTCTCCAAGCTCACTGTGACGCATAGATTCCCTTCATTGGTAAACCTAATTTACTCAAGTAATAAGGTATAAAAATGCCTTTATGCCACCACTACCCTAAAATAAAAGTACTAATTAGACCTGCATCTAAAAATAAAATATGTTACTACCTTGCTGCAGTCACCATTGACAGGATATTTTCAGAGCAGCTGCATTAAAGCTGGAACAACGTAAAAGAAATCATTAAGAAATAAACGTCTACTGTGGTGCTACCCATACACTGCATCAGTTAAATGCTTGTTCAGGTCTGGGGGGAATATAAGAAGGACTTGTACTTACCTTTTCTCCCACTATAACCATGACCTGCATGCTCCCTACCATCCAATTGTAGACAGAATGGTTATCAGTTGCAATCAGGCCTACAGGTATACAGGACCAGCTTAGAGATGAGAGTGCAGGGGACTGGACTGGACATAGGAGAATCCTGTGGAAGTGGAGAAAATGGGTGAATGAAATTTCTTTTTTTATCCTCCTTAGACCTAAAAAGAGTATTTAGCCCCTTTAGTGCACACAAGCCTTTTGTATTGCATAAAAAAATCTAAAAACATGTTTAGACTTCTTCCTTTTACCTTTTAATGACTGTGTCCCACCAACTTTAAAGTAGAAGTGTGGCAAAGCTTTGGGAATTCAAATATTTATTTATTCAAATATAAAATTCTTATGAAGCAGTGAATAAGCTTTAAAACACATATGCATTGATCTCTATAGCTGAAGTTACTGTGAAGAAATTCAGTCTCAAAGAGCTACAACAAAATCATACAAGTCAAGACTCAGCACTCTGTTTTCTATCTTCTTCTATCTCATTACACTTGCAATGGAAAACCATTTGGTTGACCACCCCCATACATAGATGCTGCTATGTGACCAGGAGCGACAAACCACACTGCAGGTTAATATTTGCATGCATTGACCTTGTGTTTATGTTGTCCCCCTTTGGAAGAGAAAATGCAACCACAGGTTCTAAAACAACTTTTAGGAACTGCACCATAATAGTGTGCATATGAGTGAATGATTCCCAATAAGCCCTATTCATTGAAATGGAAGCTGTTAGGACAGAAGTGAAACCGGTGGCAGAACACTGTGATCAACAGGCACTACTACTCTGCATGTATGTAATATATTATAAACTGCCAAGCGGAAACTCACTACAGAGAAGGGAAACAAAATCAACTGTGCCATTAAAAACAAAGTTGTTTTTGCTTTGGGAATTGATTCCTTTACAATACCCACAGTTACTTATGTCAGTGGGGCTTGTTTTAAAGTTCACATACTGCTTTTTAAGATATTTGAATATTAATAACCATGTCACAGCTCTACTTATAATCCGTTAATCTTTGAAATAGTTAATACTTTTAGCTACAGAGAGACCACAATCAATAGTAATGATTGGCCTGGTGTTACTACGTAACTCAGATGTATCATGGTAGGGTTCCTATTTTTGTCTTTAGTAGCTCATTCGTCAGAGGTCCCTGTGGAAAATGTGCCAGCTTTTATTTACAGACTATAATCAATACTTGTTTTTTCAGCCATCCAAACAAAACAAGAAAGCAGGACAAATGTAATCTGCTAACATTTGCTCAGTAGAGTTGCTACAAGAGAAAAAAAGTGCCTGAATTACAATTTTTATACATACTTTTGTTAAAGTATGTATATATGCATTGGTGTATTCATTTTATGCATTTCCAGATTCTAGTTATCTCACTCACTTATGGGGTCAACAAGTATGAACCATAAAAATGTGCATTTATCATTTAAGCTTCTTTACAATGTGCTGCTCTGGGTAAATTTCTCAGTTTCCTGCTTTGTGCATTATTTATAACACAAATCTTTTATAAATATAGGAAAAAATGAGAAAAACTTTTTTTAGAATTGCACTAATTTAACACAGGCAACCCAAAGGAAGAAAGTTTGAAAAAAGGGAGTTTTTGTAGAATAAAGTCATGGCAGAATAGTTGAAAAGTTTGTGAACAAAGCACAGCGATGCAAACTACAGTCAGCTGAGACATCATGTACAATGCTCAGACTTCACAATAGAAAAAAAGGAAAAAAAAGTTTGCAGCTATCAGGTATAAATTACTGACATCGGCATAACAATAAAATGTTGCTTATGTTCTCCTGGGTAAGGGAAGAGAAAAAATTCTGGAGCGGCAGTTTGACTATAACATTTACTGCTAGTCAAACATTACAAGAATGCAAAACAAATAATCCATCTAAGCAGATCAAGACATTGGGAACACAACAACTGCTGCTACCCAGGGCCGAGAGACATCGTCCATGGAGGCTCCAAGACAAAAAGAGAGGAAAGGTGTTAGGAAATACCTATTGGGCCGGCAATTCTGTGCTGTGTACCACCATAGTTGTCCAGTAGTGTCACTTGCAGCAGCAAGGAGAATAATGAAATAGCTGCAGGCCCTGCTTCCCTTTAGCCATGCAGCCTGATGTATTTTATCGGCATCCCCAGCACATACTCTGAGGCTATGCACAGATTTTACAGGCTGATTAGTTCCTCACTCTATCCTGTGCTGATCTGCTGCTGTTGTGTATTTGTCTGAAATATTGTTGCTGTTCCTAACCCTGTGAGTTTTTGCTGCCTAGACCGAACTTTTGCCTATGACCCCAATTCTGCTTGAGTCTTCCCCTTGTGAACTTCATCTGGTGGACAGATTACCTGTAAATGACCTCTAGCTCAGTATTCAGGACTTGTCTCTGTTGGAATCCTGGTATTGCATTCTATGTGGGCCCCTGGTCCTCTACCAGGCCTTCCCCAGTCACCAATCCTTGTGCATTAAGTCCAGGGGGCAACTGTGTGCTGGGAAACACAACCAGTCCCCCGAGTGGGGGTTTGCTATAGGTGAAGAGTGCCGCGTTAGATTGGGGGACTGGTGTCTGGCGACTACTATTGCTGGACCAGGGCCTTACAAAAGCTTTTTTATAATATATAGATCAGGACTGCTGGGATAGGCATAAGATGTAACTCAAAATACCAAATGTACCTAATAATTTGAATATTTGTAAATGGAAATTGTTATTGTGTTGTGCATCACTTGTCACATGTTGCTTGATATTTTTTTTAGGAATTCAAGGTGATACTACTTACCTTTTCTGGTGTCTTTTTCTAACCACAAGTCTTATCTTTTACGTATTACAAAATAATTGGGGATGGTAAAAAGTAGTGAAAAACTGAAAATAAAGCTAAAAAAGTTAAAACTCATAATGCACCTATTGAAATAGAACCCCTTGTTTTAATTTTCCTTTCTTGTTTCACGGTGGTTACTAGACTAAAAATTGGGGATGTCCACTTATAATGGGAACAGACAGTTATAAAAAATTGAAAAACAGCTTAGATAATTCCCACTCTATTCAAATACGTTTAAAACGTGCAGAAAATTGCACTTAAGTGAAGTTCATCAGATGTTGTCACAGGTTGGCTACATGTTTGTATGTTACAAATGTATGGGCTCTCCCATTGCCATCTTGGCATATTTTGACACAGAAACGCACAGTGCTCATATCAACACAGCAGCCACCATGCATCACTGATGAATTTCTATTGGAAGAACACCTTCTGCCATTACAAATAACTTTATTGGATTTATTGGAGTTTATTACAATGCAATCTGTGTTTCTACCTATATTTGATAGCCATGTCTGTACATACAAAACAAATTTTTCCCAAACATATTCAGGTTCTGCTGCCTATGTTGCACTGGCACATAGCATAGCTTCTTTTCACAACATAAAACTTTAAGCCAAAACCAATATGCTTAGTCTCATGGTGGCATATTTTCTGCTGAAGAACAGACTAAACTGATAATAATGGCCTTGCCTTCTGTCTTTTTGTGACAACACCCCAATGTGTTTGTTTCAGAGAGGCAAAAAAAATTTATTAAATTTATTTAATTTATTAAAGCTCCTCAAGATTGGTGAAGACTGTCATGGGAGAACCGGGGTCATCAACAAACCTGGAATGGATTTCTTAAAAATCATTTGCTATTAGTTGGCAAATGATTTTAATCCATCACAGGTTTCTTGAGTCCTCCAGGTTCTCCCATGATAGTCTTCACCAGTCTTAGAGATCTTTAATAAATTGGACCCAATAGGTGGCATCATTCGGGCCAAGCAGCTTTACTGTTCTTCCATCTTCCAAAATAAAACAAAAATGGCAGAATCAGCATTAAAGATCTTAGACAGCTAATCCATAACAATAAAATATAGCCCATGTTATTTGCTTTCATAATAAATGTTTATAATTGCACATCAATTTACAGGTATTGCAATGAAACAGAACTTGCACCTAGATTACATGTAGTGCTATCATTCCTTGTCTCTATGCAGACCAACATACTCTGGTATAAAAAGGTTTCTGAGTGTCTGATGAGACATGTGAAATGAATTGCCTCATCTTTCAAAAACAGTTAGAACCATGACATGGGTCCCTGGTTATTACATTTTGTGGGTACACGTGACATAATTTCCATGGCAAACCGGTTTTCCCTATTTTTATGTTGTGTTAGCCACGCAGGGTTGGAGAAGATATAACAAGCGGCTAGCAGCATAAAAGGAAAAAGATTCCACAGAGGCCAACTGTGGTCAGGTACATTTTTACTGATACAAATATATAGCTCAACACAGCACAAAGTGTCTTTTTATGTAGCAAAGCTACTTAAATTCAAACATAATATTACAGGCATTAAAGTAAGTATGGATGGATTTCAGCAAAATAGCATGGCTCTTAAGCAGCCACAAGTAAATAAAGCTTTTCAGCAATTCAAGTGAAGTCATGTAAACTTAAATCCATTTTGCAATTACCCCTCCACATTCTCCTACAGACCTTTTCCACTATAATCAAGAGACACTATGTGATCTATTATGCTTTTTCTTTCAGAATTCTCTAAGCTGTTAAAGTCAGAATTCAGGTTATTCATAAATGGAAACCGCAGGAAATCGGCCTTGTAAAGATGAACAAAATACTTACTGTCCAAACATCCAAGGCTTTTCTGATGACAACCTTTTGTATATTCAGATCGCAGATAGAACAATTAATAATGGAAGTCTAAAAAGGACAGATCGTCCAAAACTGTTGCTTCAGTGTGCAATAGATCCTGGAGGACTAAATAACCTAAAGGACTTTTATTTTTCTCAAGGACTTAGTTGTTGAGATCATTGTGCTGAGTTCTTGGATCTGAGTACATGATGTTTCCATTATGAAAGATTCAACTGTATCTGTTAGATAATTATATGTTATGAGGGCTGAAACTGGAAGAGCCAAGAAGACCCAAAAAGTTGGGAATCACACCAGGGACAAAGTTGGAACATCTAACTGCCTCTAAGACTTAGCTAGGGGCTGGCACAGGTCACCAGAATCCACGCAAAAGAAAAATATCAATTTTGGGTGATCGTACCAATATATATATATATATCACACTAAACATAGACACTGGGACTACTTTGGTAAGGATGTGGTCCCCAGGTATGACCCTTTATTGCTGTAGTCATTCCTCTTCTTTCTGTAATGTGTGTGTATGCAATGTTTTTTTACACTTTTGGGTTTGGGTTAAGATATCTTTATATAGTGCGATTTTGTTTCAGCAAAACACTGGAAGCACGCTAACAGTGCCAAACCCAGAACATAGCTGTCCTGCAGACTTCCTAGGCACTGGTCGATGGATCACATCGGTATTGATGGCTCTCCAAACTTACAACTTGCCAGTAATATCTGAGATGGAAGGGTCTTAAGAGAATAATGATGGCATTGCTGTCAATGAGGGTCTGCATGGAAGAAAAAAAACATCATCTTTTTTTTGCTATACCGTTAATTACTTAAAGCACAGCTTTAGCTTACTATTTATTTATTTCCTTGTACTTTTATAGTGCCAACATATTACGCAGCACTGTACAAATTCCATAGTCATTTCACTAGCTCACAATCCCTACCATAGTCATATATCATGAACACAACGTAAGGCCAATTTTTTTATGACAGGAAGCCAATTAACGGAACTGCATGTTTTTCATATGAGACTTTGGGCAGAAGCAGTGATGCAAACTGATCTAGTTCTATGCTTGGCATGTTCGACAAGCAGAAAGGGCTTTTAACACAAAAGGACTGGCAGGGCCACCAAATGTTAATTGTGTCTTATACAATTTCCAGTGTCTAAATAAAATGCCAAAAATATGTTTATTGCAAGGAACAGAGCAACTCTTGCTGCCTTTCAAAACTGACATATTGGCAACTTCATCTTCCTAAATGAGCAACAATGGACTTTCATTCTTATCCTCCATTCTAACCCAGGACATGTTTTGTGACTACACCACAAAAACAAATGTTCTTTATGTATTTTCCAGTTCTAGCGACACCATACTTACAGTCTCAAAAATACCCCTGAAGAAGCCTCTTGGCGAAACGCGTGGGAAAACTAGCTCGTAATACCTTTTTAAAATGTTTTCTTTCACCTCTGAAGTAATGAAAGGGGATTAAGCTTCTGTTTTTTATGGCTGAAAAATAACTGTATAGGAAAAAGCCCCTCATCCCCCATGACTAATTATTCATCTTTACTAGTTGTACTGTTTTACCACATTATTATTGTGCTAACATGTTTTGTGTTATGTTTTTTTTCATTTTGAGAGAAGCTGAGTCCCCATCTTTTATCATTTAGGTTACCTTACACTTTAATGCTGGAATGCAACAAATTTGCCATTTTTTATTTTGACAAAAACTTACATTTTAGCTGCTTTTATTTTGGCTTTATTGGTTTCATGATTTAGACCCACTTATGTCATCACTGGGTCTCTGTGTCCAATTCAAACAGATCATGGCTGGTGGGGAGGGCTGACAGGGTGATGTACATAACAGCCCCTTGTCCTAGTGATGCAAGCAGCGGCCTGACTAATAAGATGCCTTTATGTGTAAGCTCTTTGGGGCAGGGTCCTCTCCTCTTCTGTCACTGTCTGTATTCGTCTTGTATTTGAAACCCCTATTTAATGTACAACGCTGCATAATAAGTTGGTGCTATATATCCTGTTTATTATTATTATTATTATTAATAATAATAATAATAATGTGTGGATGTCAGTCTGGAGACGTTGGAATTTATAGGCCGGCTATATTACAAGAAATATCAGCATGCAGATTAGGTGATACCTATATTATTAACATAATAATAAAAATAATAATAATAACACAATCCACTGAAAAGTAATCCCTGGAATCCAAAGGAGAAACGAGTAGGCAGAGAAGCAGCATGAGCGGGTGTGAAGGGGGAAAGGAAGAGATAATCAGGAAAGGGAGAAGAGGAGGGTGTGGAAGGGTCAAAGGAGGAGGGGATATGGAGAAGATGGGTTAGGAGGGCAAAGAAAAGTTAGGGAACAGTCTAGAAGGCGTGGAAAAGCAAAAAAATCAGTGGGTCTAAGGTTGGTGTCCTGGAAGGTGGTTGTGTTGCTGGTACCTGTCAGTGGCATGGGTTACCTATTTTTGTGGCTAAAATGTTGAGGAGCTGTAGTTGGCACCTGAGGCAGGTTAATGCGCCTGGGGGCCAAAAATATCATTCTGCAGCAAGCAAAGTTGGTCTGAAATTTTGTTTTGGAGTTTGGGCCCTCTGGGATCAGCAATCGTGAAGTGTAATTCTGAGATTTACCGGTAACATAGTGATATTAAAATAGTGAACAATTTTTGATGTTATTTGTTGAGTTGACTTGTTTTATATGTTCAGATTTGTATGTTCAAGTTAGTTTTTTTATGGTATAATAAAATGGCTGCATCCACCATATTGCTCAAAGAAATAGTAGCAAGTGTAGTCATTGGGGTGGAAGGGAGCAGGGAGGTTGTGGCAGGGGACAAGGAAAGGGAGCCACTAAGCTACCATAGAAGAGGCTGCTCCAGGGACAATCAGGTTGGAGAGGGAAGGCCTTAATAATGGTAGACATTCTCTTGCAGGAAATGAGGCCAAACCTATCTGGCTTGCAGTAGCGTTTATTGCACACTGTGAGCAAGTTTGGTACAGAAGAGGAACTTTTACAAGTAGAAAATGCACAAGTAAAATGCAGAATCAGACTCCCATCTCCCAGCTGCATAATACTAGGCAGATATGATGGGTTTAGAAGCCATAGCTTATGTAAACACAGCACTATTATGCTATGGTCTAATGTCATCTATGTTATATAAACCACAATTTACTTACACTATGCACAGTTGTATGGCGCAATTATCCTTCCAAAATAGATGTAAAAAGATGATGAATCCCTTTGAAGCTTTAACTTTCTTCCCATTGTTACAGCTAATGATCCTGGTTCTTTGTAGACTTTGCTGAGTGTTAATTAACTGTTCTTCCATCTGGGGAGATATATGAACCTGTGTTCACCAGAAAGCCATGTGAGAGACAGTTAATAATTAACTATAATGTTCAGCCATCGATAATCCGTCTCCTTGTTAAAGTTTGGAGACCAAAGAGGTACATTGCGCATTCATGGCTTCATATTGAGCTTGGGAAAACTTTACTCTGTTGGCAAATTTTAAATGAGATAATAACAGTATGTACGCACAGAAATTGTCTGTTGCTTAATTTGTTGGTTTTACATGAAGTTGGTTAATTTCATATAAAAGATGATTAAAAATGGATAGTTGCTGAATGGCACACTGGGCCTTATTTATTAAAGCTCTCCAAGCCTAGAGAGAATACACTTTATTCAGTGAACCTGAAATTGATCTGGTCCAGGATTGAAAACATTTGCTAACAAATAGCAAATGACTTTTAAGAAATCCATTTCAGGTTTGCTGGATCACCCAGGCTCACTGATGAAAGTGTACCTTGGAGAGCTTTATTAAATCAGGTCCAATAAATCTATCCATTAATCAATCCATAAAATAATCCATATGGTCCTAAATATTTTCACCATAATGTTCCTCAAAATAATCTTTATTATTTAATGTAAGAGCCTTACAGAGGCAGCAAATTGCCTAAACAAATCCAATTCAGCAGCCAATATTGACTTCCCTTATAAAATGGAGAATTGTAAAGATTTGAGTTAGCCAAAATATTGTAGCCTATGTACAATGCACAATTCAGATTGAAGGACTTTCTTGAAGCAAAAGACAGGGACTTTTTTTTGGCTTCCAGGAAGTCCTCCAACCCTATAGTACTTGAAGATATTGAGAGCCTCATTTAATAAATCTCTCTGAAACTGGAGAAGATAGACTATATTGGGTGAACCTAGATGGTTCAGCAAACCTGAAATAAATTTGGTCTGGGATTTAAAGCATTTGTCAACTTACAGTAAAGGAATTTTAAGAAATACGTTCCAGGTTTGCTGGATCACCCAGGTTAAGGCAGCTATATTCTATGGCTTTATTGCATTTTCAGGAAAGACATACATCACAGTGTTCAGTGGTAACACATGGATAACACACCTAAGATGTGTGTCTACACACACCTAAATGATCAGATATGAATAGAGCCTTAATAGGAAAAGATTGCAACTCTTTGGAGAAGCATAAAAACCCTGCACTTTCCATTTATATATCCTGAGAGAAAATTAATGCATTAGAAGGAAGCTGAAAACCAAGTGCAGGGAAGGAAATCAAACCTTTTTATTTTGAATGTGCAGAATAGTAATAACTTCCTCTGTTTTATAGAGAATGATTATTATTTGTATGTTTATCTTCATATTTTATGGCCAGGACTAAAAATACACTTTTAAAAAAATCCTTTGTCTAATAGGTCAGTTCTTTGCTGCGGCATGAACTGCATCTGTTTCAAGGAAATAACAGAACGTTCTCTGACCAGTAGAAACTTACCTCCTGGTACCTAACCTGTGGCCTAGGGGTGGCATTGGACCCTTTGGCAAGTTCTGTGTTTTGATGCTTACTTAGACCAATGAAAGAAAACCTATCTGGACTGGCTTCTAGTAGTGAAATGATTTGCTTTATTTCTTTCACACTATCTTACATTTTTCTATGTGCATGCATTTTTCTTTTTTTTTAATATATTTTTTACCTTGTTCCTTTACAATCTTGGATTTTGCTAGGAGTAATATTGTGGGGCAGGCAAATTGTAAAGATGCTATAGAAATCTTAAATGAATATTATTATTATTATTATTATTATTATTATTAATAATAATAATAATAATAATAATAATAATAAAAAGTGATCTCTATCAGTCTCATGTAACATCCCAGTTTCCAGAAGCCTATATCCCTGTCTCCAACAATTCTTACAGCATTCAAAGTCTCTGACCATCTTCTATACCAGTATTTCTCAACCAGGGTACCTCCAGAGGTTATTAGGGGTTCCTTCAGTAATTAACAATTTCTGTCTTCAGGTCAGTTTAGGTGGCACCAATGATCTTTTTTCCTATCTGTAAGGGTGACATTCTTTTCATTCTTGCATGAAGGAGAGCAGGGAGAGAAGGGTTAAAGAGAATGAGGGGTTAAGGAAGGGTCTGTATGGGATTGGTTGGAAGTTAGGGGTGGAGTAAAATGGAAGTAAGTTAAGGGGTGATGGAAGGGATGGTCCTGAAGTTTCTAGAGCAGTTTTTGGTAAGAAAAAGTTTCTCGCCCGCCATCCCTAAAAGTAGGGGTGGAGGAAAGGGGAGTGGGGGGGGGAGGGGAGCAGTGGGGGGAACCAATTTTGGTGTGGCGCTCCTTAAGTAATTAATAGGTATTGTCCCTAAGGCGGTGCTGAGCTGCTGGGGGCCATTGTGGTGTGATGGTTTGGAATTAAAAATCTGGTTGGGTGCGGACTTCCAAGACCTATAGCCTTGTGTTTGGTTTGGAACAGGTATGTCGTTTTGTTTACAAAGGGGGAGGTAATGTTGTAATATTTGGGGTTAAATTGTTGAATTATGTATGTTATGGTAAATGTATTTATGTGTTTTTAAGGGTAAAGTTGGGGTTAGAAAGGGAAGGACGGGGCTGGTAAGTAGTGACAAAGTAAAGGGGGTAGGGATGATGTCTGAGCTACTCTGGTCATGTACTGCGAGCTGTGGATATAGTAAGTATAACCAGGGGTTTCCTGAAGACTGGAAGATATTACAAGAGTTCCCCCATATTAATAAGTTGCACAAAGACAATTGTATACATTGCTTGCAGTTCCTGACCACCCTGTTGCATGTCTACAGTCTCTGCAGCGTTTTGTAGCATTCCCATCACTGAACATTATGTGCCATCATTTGGTGATATCAAGGGCCACACTGGAGTCTCCTATGTCTGGTAATTTGACGACAACTAATCAGTCGGGGTGTTCTAATGCTTGGGAGCAATGTGGTTTGATAGGATTGATCACACAATGGCAGAAAAGACACAATCAGTACTCATTTTAAGGTCTGTGTTTCTATGGAACAAAAGAAACCTAAACTTTGCACTAAAGTTTGCTAAAATGCTTATAATGTAGACTTTTTAATTTACAATGTGCTGTCTTCTCAAAATTATTTTAGGAGTTTTACTTTAAAACTTCTTTAAGGCAGCTCGTTTGGTAGGCAGATCTAAAAAACGATTTCCTGAAATGCTAGTATGAAGTTTCACCTCAGTAACTATATTACGGTGCAGTGTGTCTGTGTGATTGATATTTGCCCTCTGCTGAAAGCACGGTGGGAGACACTCTGGCACATTTATATAGCCATAAATATTGGTGTACTATGGCTGAATCCTAAAGTTATTTCTGATTCTTGGTAATTATTCTGCTTCTCTGTAGGTGGAGATTTTGTCGCCCTCCCCCCCGCCCCTCCCCTGTGCCCTATGCAATTCCACAGCAGAGATAATTGGATTAAGAAGCAATATTATAACACAGTACATCCTTTTATTTATAGGGTCATTTTGTGCCTAAGCTGATTTACAATTTTAATAATAACATGATTAAAATAATAAAAAACAAACACAGATTATTTTGTTTAAAGGAAACTTCAGTAAAACAGATTTTATTTCGGAAAAAGAAAGTC
The DNA here is from genome assembly GCF_032062135.1 of Pyxicephalus adspersus. Lineage (NCBI taxonomy): Eukaryota > Metazoa > Chordata > Amphibia > Anura > Pyxicephalidae > Pyxicephalus > Pyxicephalus adspersus. The sequence goes on along the minus strand of NC_092860.1, from coordinate 145,737,682 downwards.
TATCTATCAAAATCAGGGGTGTTAAAGTCTTGCCCACAACATCCTTTTTTTTGGCCCCCAAATAAATTGCAGCTGACCTGCCGCTGCATTGAAAAAGTGCCGCTACTACAATTGTCGGCATCACTAACGTTTATAGACCAGCGGCCTTTCTGCCTATACGTGACCCCGCATTGGACTGTTTTATAGATGCAGGGATTTGTACTAGCGGTGCTATTTTAGTTTCAAGTTTGGCCCGCAACTTTTCTAAGTTTTTAATTTTGGTCCACTGTGTATTTGAGTTTGACACCCCTGCTCTAAATAGTGATAAATCTAAATATGTTTCAATATATCTTGAAAAAAACAGATAAATAGATAGCTTCTTCTAAATTTTGTAACTATTTGCATATGAATATTTTATATTCATTACTTGCAGTCAACAGGTAGGGGCACATGCAAGATAATGAGCACTTTAACCTACCTGGCGGTATGAATACTAAGTATTTTTAAATGTAAAAGCGGTACATTTAAAAATAATTAATTTTTAAATGACCACCTCCCAGCCGGACGGTCCCGCCCGTCAGCCACACTCTCGCGAGCAGTTGGTTAGCATCTGCTTCCCCTTGCCTCGCATTCCCAACGTTCACACGCTGGGGATGCGGATGCCAGCTGGCTTAGCCAGGGAAGAAGATGCCAGGCATCACTGGAGGAAGCCACATGCACCATTTACCAGGTAAGTTTTTAAACTCTCTGGCAATTCCACCCAGAGTGTGACTCGGGGTTACCGCTTTTGGTATGGAAAATTCACTCCGAGCCACACTCGGAAATACCGCTAGGGAGGTTAAATGATTTTAACAGTTGTTCTAAAGCAGCAAGTAGCTCTGAGTTTTTCTATTAGAAAGCCCAGCATGATTTATAAATTCAGGGACCTAAAATTCTATCATAATAATGCCTTTTGTTAAAAATGAATGAAAATAAATTATCAGTACTATCTATCTATCTGGTCAAGTCAAGATAAGTTAGTAAGTTTTAAAGTTTGTTTGTCATACTCAGGTAGCCCTCTGAACTTGGGTGCAGACTGTAATGCATGGTTTAACTTTGTTATTTTTCTATAAGGCCACTCACCCAAATTATTCTGTTAAACAATAAGAGGATAAGAAGACAAAAGATACCACAAAGAGTGAATCGTGTGGGATTTTAAAGGCACATATCCTCGATGTAATGACCAAAACAATTTGGTGTTGATAAAAACAATATATATTCATTGCAATGGTATTTAATCTATAAAAACATATATGTTTTGACGTATACAACCACATTAAACATTCTTAGTATATCTGCATAGATTGTTCCAATTGAGATCCTAGTACAATCATCAATTCACATTTGTATATAGATGAACATCAAACTTGTAAATTTTACTCAACGCGTCATTTTGTATTGAATGCAATACAAATAGATTTTGAATTCCCCCCACCGCCCCGCTGGTCATGTACACACACACCGTCGTCACCAGGAACTCCCCCGTAACTCATCGTGTGCAGAAGCAGGATAAGGGAAGAAGAAAGAAGACGGAGATCGCGGCGCTGGACGGCCCGGGACGCTGGCGGATCAGGTAAGTGTTCTATTTTACTAACCTTCCCAAAGGATTACATACCCCGAGTGTGACTTGGGGTTACCACTTTTAGCAACTTTTTTTTACCCCGAGTCACACTCGGGTTTACCTCTAGGTAGGTTAAATACCATTGTATTTAAAATATATTGTTTTTAATCAATCAACACACAATTATTTTGTCATTACTTTGAAGATATGTGCCTTTAAAATTCCACATGAAATCCACTCTATGTGGTATCTTTTGTCTTCTTGTTAAATATATGATATGTGGCACTATTATGGCTAACGGAGCAAGCTAACCTTAATAGATACAATAGGAGGATCTCAGAAGCATATGTATTGATTTAGTGAACATAGGCAGGACTGTAGCAGAGGCTAAAGCCAATACATTGGTAGGAAAGATGCAATATTATGAGAATTGCATAGATATATTGTATGGCCTTTTGTGCCAAACACAGATGTGAACAACGATAACGATAACGATAAGTCAACTGGTAAAAGAAGCCAAACATGACCTTGTTTGTGCTGTGATCTCAATGGCAAAATATCCTATGTCCTTTACAAAATCTTTAATGGCCAGTCCATATAAAGTGGCAATTTGTGGGATGAGTCAACCCTTGCTAATAATATTTCTTGGACATTCCTAGAATATTTAATGACATTTGGAATGAATTACTCTACAATATGCAGCAATATCTTTTCTGTAATGTGTTAAGTATGCATTGATGCATTTTTGACACAAGAACATAAATTTGTAATTTGCAGTGTTCCAACTTTTGTCGAAATATGAGGACTAACTTGTGGTGGCATGTAAGAGATGCAAATGCACCCTCTTCTAGAAGGTGCTACAAAGTTTTGCACTGGGATGGAGAGTATTAGGTCCACCTTACCTGTCTGCGTATACTTATTTACCCTACTCCATGCAATGATGATGACCAACAAGCCAGTTCAAGATATTTAGTTCACCCATGGACAAAAAGCCACGCTTTAAATGTTTGACCCACTATTTTAAAAATAGCAATATTCCCCTATAAGAATACCAATGGGAGTTAAGCTCATGTTTTAGAATGGTTTTCTACATTACAATGAACCGTTATACATACAACACTGTTACACGGTAAGCACTACACTTTCCACGTGACTTTGGGCATTAGCTGCACTCTAAAATGATGCGTCTCACGCTTCACATATAAGCCTCCCCGGTTCTCTGAGCTCTGGATTATGGCTGGCATTTCTCAGTGATTCAATTCAACTGCAACTAAGTCTGCTAATAAAAAATGTATTTTCAGTGTTCCCTCTTGCACAATTTATTGCTCAAACGAGCATGAAGCTTTAGTCACAATGCTCTCCCCTATCTGCCATTTTATATAGCTATCACTCAAATGCGCAGTGAAAGTGGAAAGGAATTAAGAAATGCTATTAGTAGTTTAATGTTATATGAAGGTCAATCAATTAAGTCAAACCTTTGCTAAAGGGAGTTATTTAGTGGTTGAAAATCGTTATTTGGTTTGTGTGAATTAATAGACAAGGGTTCCTTTATAGGTCTCAGCAGGAATAAATCATTGGGGGACCTTCTAACATGAGTAAAAAATTAAGAACTAGAAGGCCCAAAATTAGCTTATCCCACTCGTGTGTATATGTAAATAAAATGATAATGAAAGATACAATTATTTGTCTTATCACTAAAGTGTATGCTCACTATATATTCTCTGGAGTTTTTGCTGAATAAAAGTAGGTATTTAACAATACAAGGGCTCTACTTATTAAACAGGGAATCCGAAACTTTCTCAAACATTCCCTCATGGGAATATTTCAGGTCCATGTGTTTCATTGGCAGTAATTGATTCCCACCAGGGAATGTTTGGTGGAATGTTTAATTCCCTGGTTTATAAATCTATAAAGTCCACAAAGTATGTTTGTTTCTTTTTTTAATTACTTGTCATATATATAAATATATATAATGATGCTCCTAAAACCATTGTTCTCCCTTTTATATTAAAATCTAATATGTGTTACCCACCACAGTTTATGTACCTGTGTGCTTTATACACATGTATTTTCAGGGTACCTTTAACCTTTCTAAATTTGTTTTATTAATTTTAATTAAAAAAAAAACCTTTGATGTTCTCTTTGTTATTTCACAAACAAGAGATATGTGATATTGCATATGAAGTGATGGGTACTCTTTACAAAGGCATTTTCGTCCCCGAATGACTCCTCTGCATTCTGCCCAGCTAGACCAAGTACAGATTGCGCTTAATTTGCTGTGTTCCTGGGTTCATCAGTCGGGATTTGCCAGATCTAAATCAAGAGGTGCTCAAACTGAGACCTTCTGGGTTGATTGCTATGGATGTTGAGCTATGGATTTTTCTCATCTTCAATCCCCTGGTGACATTGATTGATGACCTCCTGTAGAGCACAGGTAAGCCAGGAAAGCATAGATCTCCGTTATCATTGTTTTGATTCAGTCAATCACAAGAGGCCAGCTTAAGAGTGTTGTCCTTGCCCTTGATGAATGAACCAAGTGACTCGGTGGCTGTCAGTGTTTGAAGAAGAAAAGCAGTGGAGGACATAGAGTGGCTCTGTGGGGGACCTGAAACAGAGACCTGTTGTAGGACACTTTACACGTTGCTGGATAGTGCAAAAGGTAAGTGAAATTATTAAAAGAATAATAAAGATCTTTTTAAAAAGCACTTGTGGTGTGTTTATTTTTAGGGGTTTTTTCTTTTATAAGAATAGGTTAAGAGGACTATGTACCCCTATACTTATATCACAGGGTGAGGGGGCGGATATATAGGGGTCTCCTTAATAAAGTCAGCTTCTAGATTCCAAATAGGCTCCACACCCATACACCCCTTAATACAAGGGTTACATTTTGGGGAAAAGGGCATTCTCCCAACGATGCTATGTTTGGGGGCAGACAGTGGTCTGGTTTGGCTCAAAAAGAAAGGGGACTACATGCTTTCGTGTCCCCATCCTTTTTGGGAAAACCAGATTCCAGAGGACTCTTTTATGAATAATAGAGCTCATTATAATACAATATGTTTTCTTGCAGTAGAATTTATGTGTCACATTTACATAAATAATTCTGATTGACTTAAAGACAAAAATCTATTTTATGTGCAAGCATTGATATACTAAAGAAGGACATTCTGATGCTAATTAACCCAATAAATGCATTTCACATATTTTGTCCCTTGAGAAATCCTCCAGACTCCCTCTCACACCTTTCCAGCAATTTTGGTGACAACACTATGTTTAAGTACTTTGCATCCCTGACCCCAAGCATCCCCCAAAGTTATGGTAAAAATGTAACCGAAAAAAACTGCTAAAATTCCAACCTTCTTATTGACTACAATGTAAAAAAATGACGAGAGAATTAAATGCTTGTAGAATGAATCCAAACTAATCCAAAGTTTGAGAGGGCAAATTTAAAGGAAAAACGTAAGCAAAGGAAACTGGATAAACGAGGAAAAGTGATTCTGACAAGGAAAACAAATAAAATGATTGAAAATGGGATGTAATCCAAAAACAAAAAAAAATATAAAAGACCCAATATTAAGTCTTCTTTCATGGTAAGGAGTAACCAGGTCCGATCATCTCACTTCCTTTGGTTGCTCAGAAACCTCATCAAGCTCAGAACCAAATTGAGGCCAACAGATGCCGTAAAAGCAGTGAAGCAGTGCTGCCCTCTCTACCATTCTCTTATGTAGCTGATAAGACCTTGGACCCAGGGGAAACTGATCCTTTTATTTGTACCAGTGACCATTGTCTTCAAGAAAGAGAGGCCTGGTTTCTGTTATGGTTGTTTATGGTTATTCATGTAATTTGTTTATTTAAGGTCAATATTTTGATTTATTACTGTTATTTATGGTTAATTTTCTAGTTATTTATTAAGGAGATATTATTTAATATGTTGTTAAATGGGCCTAAGGGCACTGAATGTGGGAACTCGGTCTTATCCCAATCACAGAAGGTAAAAAAAGGTTGTCTAAAGACAACATATTAAATGTAAATCTTCCAAAGGTGGCAAACCTTTATAGGAGACAATTGTCTTAGAGGGGAATTTTTTTCATTGTGGGAAATTGTATCTAACTTTTTGTTGTATCCCTAAGACAGGAAGTATAGGCAAATTTTCCCAATGGTATACAGATAGAGAACAAATAACACTACTAGGGTTCTGCTCTATCTATTATTAAAAAAGAAAAAGAAAAAAGGACTATACAGGCACTTTAACACTAAGTTAAAGTAACCAATAAAAAGCCATTTTTTTCATAATACCATGTGAACTGGCATGCCCCTGTCTGCCTCTGCCACATTTTATATATTTGGGATTCTGCAATGCTCCCTATCTTCTCTCTAGTAGTTGACCTATAGTTTGACATCTCTGCAGTCACACGACTATGCTATGTGCAGTGATTGAACGATAGACTGATGTTCTATAAATCTGAGCCTTATCAGATGGTAATTTGAACATTAGCACAGAGCAGCATGATTGAGTGAGATCTTTATCGGTCCATTCTTTTTACCTTAATTCTTAGATATGGATTTATAATAGAAAATGTCATGTTCTACTAGAGCCATCATCCATCAGTGAGCTGTCCGGATATATGTAAATCTAGTATTAGAATACTTATATTCTGCTCAGTTCTCTTTTTTTGCAGTCTGCAGTGGGCTGGTCATAAAAGGTGCCAGATCAGACAAAATCCAACCAGTCCTAAAAAAAAGGTTCATTTAAAAGTTTTTTTTTTTGCATTAGCAAACCTTTGAATTTGCTAGAAAATGTGACTAGTCAATGTCCTAACACAGCCTGTTCCTAACTTTGGGCTTATAGCCCTCTCCTCTTCTGGGGGTGTTGAATTGCTCCTTGTGCTTGCCCAGCTACTTCCACCCCTTACATAACTTTCTGAAATGCCTTTCAGGCACCAAGGCTTCTTGATATCTACACAAAAGAAGTAATAATTGCAAATAATTGTTATAGGATAATTGTTGAAGTGATTGGTTTGGTTACTGAGTCTCTTTAAACAAGTTATTGGGGCAGCACTTGTTTACTGAAAAAATATATATCTTACATTTATGTATTAAGTGAGCCTTTCTCAACTTTTTTTACTTCTGAGGAAACCTTAAAAAAAAATTCAGGTCCTGGGGAACCAATCAATTTTTGGGGACAAAAAAGCCTCAAATTGTTGGCTGATGGAAAGAATGTCCTCTGGAATACCACATTCATAGACACCCAAAAACAGAGTTGTATAGCTACCTCTACCAAGTGGTATTGGCTCCAAAACCATACAGGCATCATCAAATGGGAGGTCAATCAGACACAGTTGAGGGACCCCTCGTAAACCCTGGAGAAACCCTGGTTGAAAGGGGCTGATGTAAGTGATCGGCATATGTATATGTTCTTTTAAATGTTTTTAGATAGTTATAATAAATAAAGTTAAAAGCCCTGTCATTACAGAACCAAAAGTCAATAGCTGCAGAAAGAATAGGCATTATACTTACCTTATGGGTGGCTCATGTCTTCAAAAACCAGCTCTGCAGCTTTTATAGTCTTGACACCACCAAAAAAAAGCAATTGAAACATCTGCCATTCCCATGTAAAATGTTCATGTCCTTTGTTTTTAGGGGTCTTCCAATCTGACCATATGCTGGACACATTTTTACCATGCCCAGAGCTGAACCGTGGCCACTACTGATACTCAGTAGTATTATTGAGAGAAGACAGCAAGAAGAAAACATTGGTTTTGCATTAAAAAAGGAAACCATTAGGGTATAGTTTATTTCAATATAAGCTATATGATGTACTTGGACTTTGCTAAAGCATTTGACTCAGTACCCCACCGACGGTTAATATGCAAGTTAGGGTCAATAGGTTTAGAAAAGTCAATCTGTAAATGGATAGAGAACTGGCTTAAAGATTGCATCCAGAGAGTTGTAATTAATGATTCATACTCTGAATGGTCTAAGGCTATTAGTGGTGTACCCCAGGGTTCAGTGTTGGGACCTTTACTGTTTAACATATTGTGATACCAATGTAGGATTGGAGGTGGAGGGGAGATATATTTGCCCGGGATGCCTCCTTATGTGAGGTATAGTTGCCCAAGATTCCCCTCCTATGTGAAGTAGCAGGTGGAAAACTCACCTGCGAGGTAATTAAGGAAGCAGCACTGAGGGTGGGATATAACCCAGAGCCAGGTGCTCAGTCAGGAGCCTAATTTGGAGAGACACAGACAGGGTCTGTGGAGGCTCAGCCTGGCTTAGAGAGACACAGCTAGGCGGACTGTGTGTGAGAGAGAGACCTCAGTTTGGAGGCTCAGAAAGTCGGTCTGCCTGGGGACACAGGAAGTTGAGCTGTGTGAAGGAACTCAGACCTGAGTTGAAGGTTACTGCAAGTTTTGTTTGGAGCTGACAGGGAGAAGCCCTCCAGCTGATAGACAGGAAAGTCTAATGTATAGTAAGTGCCGGACGGGCAAGGTTTTCTTTTTTCTGTTTTGTTATTTTATTTCCAACCTTTAATAAACCTGGCTGCAAGCAAGATTGACACATACCTCGGTGTGATATGAGTTGGATGAATCAGACGTGTCCTTTGAGCAAAGCTAAGGCGATCCAGAGCTTAACCCCTCACACATATTTATAAACAATATAAAGCTTGGGATTAAAAGTACCATTTCTGTGTTTGCAGATGACACCAAACTATGCAATGGAATTAAGTCCATACAGGATGTCTGTAATCTACAAGCAGACCTGGATGTACTGTTTGATTGGGCAGCCAAGTGGCAAATGACATTTAATATAGATAAATGTAAAGTTATGCACTTGGGCGCTAACAACATGCATGCTTCTTACTGTCTATGGGTAATACATTTGGGGGAAACAGAAATGGAAAAGGATCTGGGGGTTCCGGTAGATCATAGACTTAATAACAGCATGCAATGCCAAGCTGCAATATCTAAGGCTAGAAAAGTATTTTCTTGTATTATGGGAGGAATAGTCTGCAGAGATGGAGACATAATCCTGCCCCTGTACAAAGCATTGGTCAGACCACATCTGGAATATGCAGTCCAGTTTGGGGCACCAGTTCACAAAAAGGACATTGTGGAATTGGAGAGAGTGCAGAGAAGGACAACTAAACTAATAAAAGGAATGGAGGAGCTCAGCTATGAGGAGAGATTAGCTGAACTGAATCTATTCTCCCTTGAGAAGAGACTTATAAGGGGGATATGATGCTGTATAAATATTTAAAGAGTCCATATAGAGAAGTCTCTTCCCAATTATTCACTTTAAGATCATTACAAAGAACAAAAGGGCACTCTTTGCGTCTGGAAGAAGTTTAGTTTAAGCTCCGGATAAGGAAGGGATTCTTCGCTGTAAGGTCTGTGAAAATGTGGAATCGGCTCCCTCAGGAAGTAGTTTCAGCAACTACTATAGATAGCTTTAAGAAAAAGCTGGATGTTTTTCTAGAAGCACAGAATATAACTGGGTATTAGGTTATAAAGTAAAAATAACAGTGAGTGTTGATCCAGGGAACATCCAATTGACTCATGGAATCATCAATTTTTTTCCCTTGTGGAAGATATTGTACCAGGGTTTTTTTGCCTTCCTTTGGACAAACTATGTCTTATGGTGTTTTATATCTGGGATATGTTTATTTCCCTAGTGGTTGATTTTGATGGACTTTTGTCTTTTTTCAACCTGTCTTACTATGTAACTTTGCAAGCTAATGAGCTAATATCTTAAATTACTAGTACAATGTTTATTCTAAAGATAATCTATCACCAATCTTACAGTTTTCACTATTGACAGGTGAATAACTGTGACCGCAGAAGCCCTTGTAAGATAGAGTAGTTCTGTCACTGGCATGTCACTTCCTCTCATCCATGTCTCATGAACTGGGCCATTTAAGCGGGTGGATTGTTTCTTCTTGAATCCCCCAGCCTAGTCCCTGTATTTTTCACTGTACAGTCATACAACAAAAGTAAGGAATGAATTTGGGGATGGCATTTTCAGAAAAAAAACTGCTATTTCAGCCACATTACATGGTATGTTCTTGATGGCTGGCTGCAGTTCAGCTGTAAAAGACAATTGATATGACTTTCCCATTTTACACAACACAACTTTCTCTGAAGCCCTTGAGCTCTATTAATGCCCTGATGACACCAATTTTCCACCCTACAATTTTTTTTCCAAGGAGCCTCGAGCTTGCCTCCAGATAAGTATCTGATTCCTAAGGACTACACATACCTTCATGATGCTATGATAAAAGCAGATTGTGAAAAAATGACCAAAATAAGTAGATTGTCCTATAAAAGACTAAATAATATGCTTGTAATGCAAACAAATGGTCAGGCAGTTTTTGCAAAAGTGAAAAATTGAGTCATTTCAGACATTTATTTGAATGGTTTGTGTATTTACTTCTTACAAATATCACAATACTATGCAATTCAATAGTGGATTTTGCAAAATAAAGTATTATATTTATCTAGTTATTATACAGAATATAGCCAGCTGACTCAGGACCTCTTCCCCCACTTCCTGCTTTAAAAAGATGTTTTCCAGCATTTTTTTATCAATTTTATTTACAAAAATATCTTTTTTTAATTGAGGCATATTCTCACAGGTCTCCTGATATCCTCTTCCCCAGCATTTTTGTACATAATGTTAAAAAGAGACATATGCGACTTTAAACCTTCAAAACAATACTACAAATATTTATTGTTGCTTTAAAAACAATCATGAGAATCCCAAAAGGGTACAAGTATGGTTATGATATACCAAACAAAATGATGAACCACATTGACAGGGTGACCTAAAGAGTACCTAAACTCAGAATTTTTACTTTAAAAAAAAAATTTTGTTAGTGTTTTTTTAGGTGCAACACCCTTCCTATTTAAAACAAAAAAAAGAGTGCAGCACCAACCCCTTAATTTGGATTGCCTAGGTCCTAGTCCTAGGTCCTTAATTGCGGACCTTCCCGCGTGCCAGCTGCAAGGCCTTCGCGTGCCACAGCTGGCACGCGTGCCATAGGTTCGCCATCGCTGGCCTAGGAGATCAAAAATGAATAGGAGAGCAGAGCCTCCCAGGGTACCTACGTCATGCATCCCGGGAGGCTCATGGCTGCTTCTTTTGCGCGTGCCCCTCGGGCATTTGCAGAAGGAGCCTTAGGGGAAAATCAGTAGGGGAAAAAATTGCAGATCTCATGCATGTGCAGTGAGATCGGCAAGTTTTTTCCCATTCTAGGCGCATCTTGCGCCTGTGCAGTTCGGGTGGCGTAGGAAGAAGAATGCGGAAGAAGAGAAGATGTCAGCACCTGGCACTCCCTCTGCTCCAGGTCGAAGAAAGATAGCGGGATGACGCCGGACCCGAAGGGAAAAAAACTCCGTCTGGATCGACTGATCAGCGGGATTGAAGGTAAATGTGATTTTATTGTTTTGGATGAGTTTTTGGTTTTTTTTGGCTTTAGGTAGCTTTCCTCTAAACGTTTCGCTTTAAATTCCTTCTTCAGGAGAAACACCTGTATATAGTGCTTAGTCAACATTTGTGGGCAATTGAATTTACCAAACAATCATCATGCTACAAGGATTTCATGGTTTTGCAAGGTGAACAGAAACACCAACAAGACTGTATAAAGATGAGAAGAACAGACGTCAAATTACTGGTTTAGATGCACACAGGATCCATCATATCTTGTGGTACCTTCCTGACCAAACATTTTATGTTGCCCCAGCATTTTTGCCAATACCGTGTTAAAGATCTTTGAAAATTAACTTGAAAAGTCAGGGGACATTTATAACAAAAACAAAAAGGCAAAATAAATTACCCAATTTTATGTATTACAAAAAAAGTGCAGCACCCTAAAATAATCTACAGCTGGCAGGAGAGGTATGTCCTGCTCTCCAAAGCATTATTGATTGGGTTGTTTTCTATTTCTCTTTCATCAGACAAAGTAGATCTTCTCATTGGAAAACTGATGTGACATTTTATCCACTAAGCAGCAATCAGGTGAAATGAATAGGTAGAAGGACAACACGTAGTGATACACATCACAATTTCAAAATAACTAAAGCCATGCAACTGTGCATATATATTAAGTAAAAGCTTTTATTTTTGTGGCGAGTACATCCTTAGGGTATTTTTTTTTTCCATAATTGACTACATCGATCTGATTAATAGATGATTTAATAAAAGTATTTTCAGATGAATGTATGTTCGCATGCAGTTAAAAGATTAGCAGTATGTATTCTACTTGACACAGTTAATGGAGCCAAAGTGGAGTTTACTCATAATGAGCAATAAGATGAAATGAACCACTTAGAATAAATTGAAGGTGTCAAATTACACACCAGCTCCCTTAACCCTTTTTAATGTGCGATTACCACATTTATTTCAACAAGAAATAGATGCAGCTTAGATGCATGGCCACAGAGTTATTAAAGCTCTCCAAGGCTGTAGAGGAATACACTTTCATCAGTAAAGCTGGGTGATCCAGCAAACCTGCATTGGATTTCTTCAAAGTCATTTGATATTTGCTAGCAAATGTTTTGAATCCTGGACCAGATCAATTCCAGGTTTACTGGACAGTTCTATTTTCAGAAACTGTAACTCCCAAAAGATTGTTGAGAGTAAAAGACTGTGTGATAATTTGTTAACATTACACAACCATCTACTATGTGTGGCCAAGTTTAGGCCCAATGACAGCGTATAGCATATAATTGATCATGGTACTTTCTTGCTTGACTTTCAATTCCCATTGTGGTTTATTTATGTTATTGACTTCCAATCATTACACAATTCCTTTTCAGAAGCCATGGGTTTATTTCCCCCGGAATCCATCATATAACTAGAAAGGGCCATTTGTTACCCTCTCCTCTTTGAGAAATTAATTACACAGCTTGTCTTTATTAACCACCTCAAGGCTAATTCATCGACCATTCTATTTGTTTAGGTGAGATTTAATGGACAAAGTGATGATGTTTCTTTAAAGTTAAAATTTTATAAGGAAAACATTTTAAAGTGTGGAAATAAAATGGATTAATGAATTTAGAAAGAATTTTGGCATATTGAATCAATGTTTTCAGTATCCCATAATATATATATATATATATATATATATATATATATATATATATTTATATTATTATTTGTAAGAAAGAAAAGAACAGAATACATCTTTTATGTGGCTTAATAAGTAGTAGTTAAAATTAGGTTAATAGAAATACAGTACCTAACATTAAGTCATAATCTAACAATAAAAGTTTTACACAACATTCACATTACCTAATATTTACACAATATTATAATTAGATTTAACTGGACTAATGTGTGACAGTAGTGTGTAAAACATTTCTTATTATAACCCCAATTTGGTTGTTATAGTTATAGGGCTTTAACATGTCATTTAACCTATGTGTAGCAAAATTATTTAAAACTATAATATCAATGCTTTTGGGTGATGTTCATGTTTTTATTGCTATTTGCCTTAATGCAAAAAAATCCTCTTACTTCCATACCAATGATATAATTACTAGAAATGGGCATTGCTATTACTGGAACAGAAGGACACATAGCAGTAAAGACCTTAGCGATGCTACAGTAATTCTTCATGCTACTAATACATTCATTTTGCTGATGTCTTTACCATATTTTGTCCTTATCCATCTTATTACCCTGTCAATGGGACAGGTAGTAAGGATAAATTTCCCCAATGGGAACCCATACAACAGCTGTCTACACTTAACAAGGTTAAGATGATTTACCAGTTTCTCATTGTAATCTAAAAACTTATTACAAAAGTGACTACTAACCTAGGCCAAGAACATCATTCGAGTTATTTGTTATGTAGAATCAAGGTGAAGCACATCTCTAGTAGATAACTATGATTTCTGTATCAGTCAGATATTTAGGTATCAGCCAATCTGATATCTGGAATCAGTCAGTGGGGGGTAAGCTACCATAAACAATTTCTGTTATCATAGTTGAATGTTCCTGGGAGGAATGATTGTATGTGAATGTAGGGAAGTCAAATTTGGTGGCCATTTAGAGATATCTGTCAGCAAGGGGGTAATTTGGGGCGAGGCATCATCGGTGTCAGTAGTAGGGTGGGTAGGGAATGGAAGTTGAGGTGGGTGGGAAGGGATTTATGTCATCTGAGAGGTGGTGTGGTGGTAGGCATTCGGGGAGGTGTATCTGTTAGCAGGTAGTGAATCCAGTAAGGAATGGCTGTCCTTAGGGGTTTGGATAATTGAATTTAGGGTGTCAAGAAATCTTGACGAGAGCTTTATAGTGAGGGGTCTTGATTGGCAGGGCCATGATGATGCAAGCGTGCAGCCATTCAGTCCCGGCAAGCACAAGGGAAGCCAAGATTGCCAGGTATCATTTTTGTCGATTCCCTGGAAGGTTCGGGCAGGTAAGAATGATTGTTGAAAAAGGAACATCACTTGTCCATTTCGCAAAAATGTCCTGCCTGATTCAACATTTTAAAAAGTGGAGCTTTAGGCAAACTGGGTCTGCACTCCTTGCTGGATTTAATATACATTTTATAATTTGGCCCCGTTTCTCAACCTTTTAAACATAGGTGAACCCCTTTAAACAATGGTCGGTGGAAAAGAATGTGGGCGGAATGCGACCCGTACAGATAGCCAAAAAGTTATTGGTTTCAGTTAAACAATGTAATGGAGAATGGAGAGCTGGAACATACAAAGGAGGGCAGGAACACTGACAACTCCCAGATGGACAGAAATGGATTATGCCCAGGGAAGATTATAGTTGGTGGGTCCAAGATTTATAAGCAACTAGTTGCTGGCCCATTTACTTCTACCTATAGATAAAACATTACTTTTGAGTGGACCCTTTAGGGGGTGATGGCTACCAATAAATGATGCTGAATCCGATAACTACATTAATCTTTTGCTAATACTAATGTTTTAGGACTTCTAATAAAATTAGTCCCAGAAAACAAATAAGGAATTCAAATTAATATCGTCAATGGTGTTATTTTATTAATAATGGACAAATCTATTGATCAAGTAAAAAGCTATAGGTGACTATTTTTTTGGGACAAGAAGATTTTATTGGGACAAGAAGTAAAGTGTAACTTCCTCAATGGCACACAGAAAAAAAATCTTGCAGGGATTTTTCTGTCTGACTACTCTCCTTTGCCACCTGCCCTGACTTTCTGACTACGCTAGTGCCTTGTGGTCCTTTATTCTAATTTGGTCCTAGCTTGTCAGCAATTACCACCCCCTGTGTGCACGGGGGCATCTGCAACAGCCTGCAGTGCAAAATCCTCACCTCTACAGGCTCTGGAGAAAACCAGGCTGTTGCTTAGACTCTGTGCCCCATAGACATCTCTGCCTAGTGGCACCATCCCACCCTGAGACACAATGACAAAAGAAAACTATACTTTGTATACCAATTACCTTGGCAAACTGTTACTACCATTTGTGTACATGTGCAGAGAACAGAGCTGTGGGAGGGTGCCCAAAGATCTGCTCACTGCAGACTGCCTGCAGAAAAGTACAGAAGGGGGTGGATACAAGACCAGTCACCCTGCACAAAATGAAAGAGCAGCAATAACTGGTCTTAATACAGGAAGCTCCCACACGAAGTGCCACACTGAATTACTGCAGAGATCTGGAAGAAATGCAAAAATCATATCAAGATTCAAGAAAGAACACATCTCTTGTATTTAGATAATATTAGTTTATCCTGAGGTTCATCTTTAAACCCATAAAAAAAAAATTAGAAATGGCCAGGGAAAAAAATAAAACAACCCTGGCATCAATATGTGAAAGTCATTGTTACTCTTATCATTTTCCATCTTTCTGTAATGATATAAAAACTGTCTATCTCCACCGGAGGCTGCGGTAAATTGGGAGTCAAAGCTAAGGAAAGTTATTTGGCTCAAGCATGATGGATGTCCCGAAGGGCGTTTATTGTCTCAGAATTTGTAACTGTATTATTCCTATGAATCAAGGGGCGGAAGAGAGAGCTCACACTGGCTCCAGGCTGTTGATGGTTTCTCTTCCAAAAACAATAAATAAATGTGACAGGAAGCATGAACAATCCATAATGTGTTTATTGAGTGAAATGTGCTCAGACCCTCTTTAGATTGGCCCTGGTTTCATGGCGTGCTGCACACAGATCTCTCGGAGAATAAGTATCATGGTAACGCTAAAATAGGTTTTCAGTTCATTTCAGGCACCACAACTTGAATAGCAATGTCATCGTATTCCTGGTGCACCCTGCAAGTATTTAGGTATTTCCGCAATACAGTTATTATGGACAAAACCTGGTAAAAAAAACAGTAATTATTTAGATTATGTAGGGGTTTAAATTGTACATAAATATTGTTTTTATGTATTTGACGGTTCAAATTTTAGAAATATATTAAGTACAAATATTATAACATTCCAAAAATACATGCCTAATAATGGGTGCTTGCATGCTGGTGTATTTGTAATTTTTGCTGGGCTTTCCAATAACCAAGCTCAGCACTAACTATACACTTGATGGAAAACTGGTTTTGAAACTTTTTTGAGCTGTTCTACAGCATGTATTTAAATTAGCACGCTGTTCTACCACTACCAGGTCTTGCCATTTACTGGTTGCAATGATAATATGCAATATTTGATACATAACTAAATTAAAAAAATCAAAACATCTAAACATAATATATATATATATATATATATATATATATATATATATATATATATATATGATATTTAAAAAAAATATTTTTACATTATTATGTAATTTAATCATTTGTATTGTTTAAAAATTGAATGTTACCATTTTGATAATGTAGGTGCTAAATATTTTAACACCTGTACCTAATGATATAATCATGATTGTGCTGTGTTTTCCAATAAAATAATTGTATTTTCCTTTTATACATCTGTACTTACTGATATTTCTATAGCTGGGAGCCCCACTGTGCCTGTAGATGGCCAGGTAACGTCTGCCTACCTATTAGGGTCTATGGCTGATCTTAATGATTGATTAGCATTGCAGGGAGTATTTCTAGTATATGCAACTTAAGAACTGGACCTGTTATAAAAAGGAAGTGAAGAGAGATGCAGTAAATATTAAAAAATACCTATCAGAAGTTACTTCCCTTCATCCTCTGAACAATAGACTCCAGATTGAAGTTCTGCCACACTTTCACTGTGCCGTTATCAAATAACACTGGTGTCCCCAACGTGAGGCCAAGGAGAGTAGATGCAGTACACTTTGCCCTGCAGGTTCTATGAGCCTGAATTATTAAAGCTCTCCAAAGCTGGAGAGGATACACTTTCATCAGTGAATCTGGGTGATACAGCAAACCTGGAATGAATTTCTTGCTGGAATTGAACTCATTTGCAATTTGCTAGTAAATGTTTGAATCCTGGACCAGATCTATTCCAGGTTTGCTGGATCACCCAGCTTCACTGATGAAAAGTGTATCATCTCCAGCTTTAAAGAGCTTTAATAAATCAGGCCCTATGGATTGCATGCCAAAGCAAAATTTAGTGTGGCCAATACTATTTAGCAATCCAAAAAAAAAAAAAAAATAGCTACTGCTAGTAGCTCCTCTTCTCCTTATATACGTAAGTAATTTGTATGATAATGTATTTTACTAATGTCTATTTATCACTGATAATATACGGTAATTTAATTATTTCTCAGCTAGGGTTCTTCCAGAGTTGCTAGGGGTTTCTTGTGCCATTTGCCTTGGGGAATTTGTGCCTCTCAGGTCAGTTTAAGTGACACCAATTATTTTGGTAATCTGTAAGGGTGACATTCTTCCCAATGGCCAGCAATGCAATAGGCATTGTTCTCACTGATCACCATGCTATTATACTGTGAGCTATGAATATAGCAATGTTTGAAAGTTATTTCAAAGGTTCTTTAATGTTAAAAAAAGGTCATGAATTTCTACCATAGAGGTTATTAAGGAACATGTGCCTCTTAGATCAGTCACCACTGACTTCCTTCTGACCACAAGGTTAATGTACCATTATTACTGCACCACATAAACCATATATATATATATATACAAACCTGGATGTATGTGTGTATGTTGCACCATCACTCCAAAACACGTGGAGACATTTCAACCAAACTTGCCATACATATGACTGAGACTTCTTCTTTGTACAGCACTGTGCTATATGTCAGAGCTATATTTGGATGTATGTGTTTCCTTCATTAAAAAAAGGCTACGAAAGGCCTTTGGGGTTTTTAAACTTACAATAGTTAGTGTCTAACAGAAACACCCAACACTTTACTATTTAGATATTATATTTTTATATATCAAAATTTTACTCTTGCTCTAAAAAATTGCGATTTACTTCATTATGTTTATCCTTTGTAGGGCTTTTGATTCATCAGATATTAAAAGTAAAATTCAAGAAATTGATCTTTTTAAAAAAGTATGTGCAGTAATTTCTTTCATTCACAGACTATAGTCCTCCAGAGCATTTTGTGATGGCTGAAATTGCTATTGATTTAAAGCAATGTAGAAATATTGAAAGTATCTCTAAAAGCCCTTTTTCAATAGAAGGAAATGGAACAAGAAAGACCGATATGAGGGCAGTTTAAAGACTTTAAAAACTGGTATGCCTAGTATTAGCTTGGTGATTTTAATACTAAAATTTTCAGAACAAACAACATTCACTGCCTGCCATGTAAAACAACATGATGTAAGATTACTACCGACTACTACCCTCCTAATCAATTGCCATCTGAACAAATGTCCCCCTGGATTGTTTTCTCTCTATTCCTGATCCAGACACAACCTAAAATTTTTTGAATTTATTACTACTTTTAGTCCTGATGGGAATAGTCAATAGTATACGCAAAAGGGTGATTCCTCTTATCAGGTCACATACTCGAATAAAAACCTGGCATAAGTTTTAACCCATATGTTCTTTACAAACACTTTAACCTAACCCTAATCCTAAATTGTGAGCTGAATGTCTAATATCATGGTGGTAAATTATATATTATCAAGCCACAGTTATATCATCACATTGTATTTATCATGTGACCATGTCAACACCACAGGGCGTTAGTCCGGTTCCTTTCTTATCCTTTTTTACTCTTGTCTCATTTTATTTTATTTTTGGTGCTAATTGACTTATTCATATATCAACTTTTGGGGCTCTATTTGAAAAACAAGGGATCTCACATTCCCACAAAAATCCCCTATTGGAAATCAATTACTGCCATTGAAACACAAGGACCTTGAAGATTCCTAGGAGGAAAATTTCTGTGTATTTATTTATTTTTGTAGCATCAAAACAATTATTTGTTTTTACAAGCAGATCAAATCACTTCACACAACAATTGCATTTAACAAGTTATAAGCTATTGTACTTTAAATTGGAAAAGAAAATATTGTTTATAATAATGGTAATAAAAAATGTTGATCTCAAAATTTTATAATAATGATTTTAACCATGTCAAAACACCCCATGATTTGGTTACATGAACCAAAATATTGCAACCCTGTGGGTAGCATACTGTAACTTCTGTTCCTATGCCCAACCTGTGTACTTTCCAATGTGTAAACTCCATCGGTCCCACCTCAGGCTGGCTAGTTACTATAGAATTGTGTCTTTATTATTACACAGTATTTATATAGCGCCATCATATTACACAGCGGTGTACATAGTCGTGTCACTAACTGTCCCTCAAAGGAGCTCACAATCTAATGTTCCTATCATAGTCATGTTATTAATGTGGTCTAAGGTCAATTGTTAGGGAGAAGCCACTTAACTTCACTGCATGTTTTTGGGATGTGGGAGGAAACCAGGAGTACCCGGAGGAAACCCACACAGACACGGGTTTACAGTTCCTGCAAACTTCATGCAGATAGTGTCCTGGCTGGGGATCAAACCTGGGACCTAGCGCTGCAAAGGCCAGAGTGCTAACCCCTGAGCCACCGTGCTGTCTTGGCACCAAATGTATTTTAAATGTATTTATTTTATATCAGTAAAGACCTTAATATTTTTTTTCCGGTAGTTTCACTTTATTATTGTTTGTTTTTTATATTTACACATATTACAGCAAGCTATGTTGTAAATTATGGAAAAATGTTGTCATACTTACCTTAATTTTTGTTTCCTGTAAACTCGTCCTGACAGCATGTACACATGGGTAATCTCTACCCCTTGCTCACCACAGGACCACTTTACCAAAGCTATAAACGTAACCTCCCTCTCCTATACAGGTGTTCTGTAACAAGCTCGCGACAGGATAAGGCAAGGAAACATGCTGTCAGGAGGAGTTTACAGGAAAGGAAAATTACAGGTAAGTATGGCAACAATTTTCCATATTCCTGACACCATGTACCAATGGGATGTAGCAAGCAATAACATAAAGGGAGGGAAGAAAAGAACAAACACACCCACGGAAAAAAAAGTTATTCTTTAGAAAGAGCCACTTGTCAAATGGAAGCCCCAAGGTGGCTGAAGCTTCAACCTATGAAGCTAAACGAATGTTGGAAGACTTCCAACTGGTTATTTACAGATCACTTCCGTAGATACTTCTGTAAATGAAGTCTATAAGTCTTTCCCTAGTTGAATGTCTCTTGACTTCCTGCAACAGAATCAAGTATGATGTAAAAACCCTAGACTGCAAAATCTGTCACAGATCCTGTTGTGCTCTATAAAGGACTACTATAGAGGATCACTAGAACATCCACAAGTATCAAATTATTGTTCCTCCAAAGAGAACCATCATAAAATGAGTGTCTCCAAGCTGAGGAATTACTTTCCAGTTGGAGTGATACACAGGATACACCATTAATAAGACATTCAATGATGGATGCATATACATTTTCAGAAGATAGGTGCAATCTGACTTCTTCCCAAGAGGGTGCATAGTTCTGAAACCTTACTTGTCATGGTCACAGTAAGTCAAGAATTTCATCTTCCAAGTCCATTTTCCTATTGAGCAGACCTAGACTGGATAGAAGGGAAGCTCCCTGAGAACTTGTAGGACCAAGGGCAAGACCTATGCTGAAAAGAATTACTTTACTGAAGGCTTCAGTTTCACAACTGCTTTGAAGAACTGTCACTGCAAAAGACGTTCCACTCACTTGGTGGTTGTGGGGGCTGACACTTGGACTTATACAAGTTGACCCCGAGTTCCTCATCCAAAGCTCTATGCAGAACATTCTGGAACCTGTGCTGGTGATGGGATAACCAAGAAAACCCTTGATTTCTGCTATACAATAAAAAATTTCTAAAAGGAGTAGGGAAAAAAATAAATTTCCTCATGCCAGGGTCACAGCCAGTATTTGCTTGCACTTGGACATAACTTGAGATGCAAGCAGGTCTATCGACTTAAAAAAAAAATGTGTCAGCCCAGAGCCCACTTGTGGTTGAGAAATGATCTGCTCATATGATCACCCAACAGATCTTGGGTTGGTGGTTAGGCAGAAAGAAAAATTGAAATGCTTTTTTGTCCATAAAAAACAAAAAAACCTGACTGAGACTTGATGGAAATAGACAATCTTTGTTCCACTTTGTCTGGTAATGAGCAGATCTGACCTGCATAATTTTAATAAAATAATAAAAATAATGCCGTCGCTGGCAGTGTCAACCCCTTTAAAAGTCTTTGAGCCCACACCATCATTTGTGCCACTTTGTACGAAGGAAAAAGTGTTCTAGATTTCACTGTAATGAATATTATCCTTAAATTTTTAATCCCTGCAAAGACCCTAACTGGCTATTCTGATACTCAGAGTTTGCAAAATTGTCTTCTTGTGATTCTCCAGACTTGGTTTTGGATATTGTCAGCAAAGAACTTTGTTCAAGCAGTGACATAGGCTGATTCCCCGAACCACAGCAAGGTTATCACTATGACAAATGTTTTTTTAAACATCTTTGGAGCTGTGGAACAAGTGAAGGGTAGACAGGTGAACTGGAGGTGTTTGAAACATCTCAGACAGGAAGAATGTCTGGCGGCATTCCACAATTGTAAGCTTCTGCAGACAGACCTGTAAGCTTCTGCTGGATCTATTTAAATCATTCAATGAGCCAGACAAATGACTGACAAAGTTAACTGCAAGATTATCATACAAAACCTTCTAGTGTAAAAAGGATTTAAATCCTTCAGGTCCAGAATTGACTTAAATCCATGAGAGTTAGTTTACTATTAAACGTTTTGAATAAAATCCTCTCTTATTGATAGCAGCACCACTGCTTGTCCCATTCCTTGATATAAGATAGAAGCGCACTGCACTTCTATAAATCTCTTGGAACGGTTTTCTGAACATGCCAGGATCTCAGAGAGCCTGACAAAAACTCTATCTGATAACCTTGTCACATGTCAAATGACGGAAACCTGGACAACTTGCTTGTATCTTCAACGTCTAGATGGATACATCCTCAAAAGACTTTCCTTGGGCTCCTCTTAGACTATCTGACTACAGGACCTAGGATTTTTAGGTTCCATTTACTGAGGGTTAACAACATTTCTTGACAGGACATGCCTCCTGGACATTTATGTAGAAGAGCGACTGATGTCTATGCCACACCCTGGCAACTTGCCCCTTGTGATCCTCGGTATACCTTCTCCCAAATAGGATCGGGGCAGCATACAGGACCTGTTTATCTGCCCCCAACAATGTTGATACTAATCCTAATACTACTGCTGGGCAACAACCAGACCTGTTGTGGTGTAGATTTGCTTCAAGTCCCCATCTGAACACTGACCCAGAGGATCCTAAATGGAAAATAACTGGAATTTAATTATAAAATGTGTGATAACTTTTTACTAGCCTTGATTCACTTTCTTTTTCTCGGCCTGCTTCTTTAAAGCATAAAGCACACTCCCGCTTAGATGGTAATGCTCTTGTGCCACATGCCCAACGTGATTCACTTTCTTCTGGAATGAAAGAGTGACCTCTTTCTATTAGTAATTTCACCGGGTGAACTTTCTCCTGCCCCTCATGCTCTTCTAGAGGAAGAATGAATAGAACTGGGAGAAGCCGGGTGTCTTGTCTTTTTTGAAATGCTTTTTTCCAGGGCTTTTAACCCTTTGCTGGCAGACAGGAAAATACATTACCTGGCGCAGACATAATGCATTGCTTGGTTGTACTTTCTTATCTTTATTTGCTTCTTTAAAGCAAGATACACAGATAAGTTTGAAGGGCAATGCCTTTGTGCCATTCACCCAGCATAATTCAATAGCGGAGTGATATGCGGACTGACCTAAAATGGGCAGGAGATTTCTCTTTGCTTGATGGCCTAAATCCATATATTTTTTTTTAAATTTAGGATGGGGAAAACCCCCAAAACAACTTGTGATTTTTAAAGAAGCATTGCCACAATCCGCACCTCCACAGATCACTGTACACTTGTGTGATGGTCAGTGGGATAAAATGCCTGGTTGCATTGCAGCAGTGGGGAAAATGTCACCTTTACAAATAGCCAAAACATTAATTGGTGTCAGAGTTGGCTGATATGAGAGGAAGAAATTTGACATTGCTGGTCAGTGTGGGAAGAATATCACCTATACAAATAGCAAAAACATTAACTGGTGTTAATGTTAGCTGACCTGAGAAGAGCAGATTGCACATTGCTGGTCAGTGTGATGGTTAGTGAGATAAATGCCTGGCTGCATTGCTGCCATTGGAAAAAATGTCACATTTACAAATAACCAAGACATTAAATGGTGTCAATGTTAGCTGACTTGAGAGGCACAGATACAGATTGCAGTCAGTTGGATAAATGTCTGGTTGCATTGCCACATTGCATTAAGGAAGCCTTAGTACCCATTGACACTGGCCTACATGGAGACATGACTAGGGTAGCACGTACCTTTGCCCCCCAAATTCCCCCCCCATACCTGCCCCCCTTTTTACCCTTGCCAGCCCCTTCTCTTAGTTCTCACCCCCTACCAAATAACACCCCACAACTTGATGCATTTAAAGTGGCTGGCAAGCAGCTGTTTATTTAACCAAAACTTAATACTTTAACATTTTCATAAATTAACTCTTTATATAAACATAACGTAACATGTACATACAAATCAACAAATAAATAACACATAAACAACAAATAAAATAAAATTAATTAACCATTAAATAACCACCATATAAACTCTAAGTTAACCCTTTCTTTACCCTAACCAATTCTTAATAGAACCAACCATTTGTACCCAAACCAACTAGGTTGCTGGTCCGGAAGGTAAAGTCCGCCACACCACCAAATCACCAATAATTACCAATACCGCCAAGCCATTCTCGCCCCTAGCAGCGCATCTCCACCTCAGGGGCCTCCACTGTTCACCACTTAGAGGGGGGTCTCCACCACCTTGGGTGCCCCCCCCCACCAAATTGATCCAGAACTCTTACCTTCCACCAAACCTCAACCGCCTCCTCACACCTTATAACAGGGCGGGAGGGTGGGAAATTTCTTATTTCAAAAAACTGTCCTCAACTTCCGTCTCTCCCTCCTTTTACCCTCTCTTCTCTCCACCCACTAAACTTCCGACCTGACCCTCTCTCTCTCTCTCCTCCTTCTCTTTCTGTAATTCAATCTTAACCCTTCCCCCCCCCTTTTTTTGTGCAGTCCGAGCACGCCTGTCATGAAGCCCCTCCGCACATTTCCCTGCTCCGGGCCTCTCTTATCCTTTGTTACACACCCTCTATTAGAGGTAGGGTAGACTGAGCTGGGGAGAAGCATGCTCTTATTTCCTGGTATGCTTTCTTGGGGAGCTTTTATCCCACAACAAAAAGAAACCACATTGACACTTTTTTAAGGTGGCTGCCATCTTCTGAATTCATCCGCTACCTGTGCCGCAGTTTTCGTGCCAGTGAGGCGAGGTTAGGTGAGCCAGCAACTAAAACAAGTATTATATCCCTCTTATATATCTACCTAACAAAGCCCACAAATAAAACTTCCTATCTGACTTCCTACCAGTCAGCATAGCAGCTACAAAGAAGTAAAAAAAGAAAAGTATTTCAAAATGGCACCTGCTGTAAACAGGATGGTGATGGTCTCCTAACAAAGGCTGCTAACCCTGCTGGAGCAGTTTGAAGAGTTATGATAGTAATTGCACTCATTAACATCTAATGATTAATAAATGTACAAGTAACCAAGAAAAAACCTCCAATGGGTTTCCCAAAAATACCACGGGATGATAACCAGGTATGTATAATTATAGAAAAACCGAATGCTGGTAAAAGCACACCCTCAGGCAGAACAATAGTGCTCTAAGCCATATTGTATATACAAAAACAAAATTCTACCAAATAAAAAGCAATGCCTATTATTTGAGGCCAAGACTGCAATTTTATGCAGCCATACAGCAGGTGGGCCCAGAGATACAACAAAGCAAACCATTCTTTCCTTTAAACTCATCTCTACTACTACCATTTGTATGATGGTTGTGAGCTGAAGTTTGCTGCACCTGTGCAAGGCACTGAGCCACTGTTTAGACATCAAATGAAAATGGAAACAGGTAAGACTTGCTTGCTGCTCACCTACCCGCAACAAAAGGGCTATTTAAGCTCCATATCACCATACCCTCGGCACTAGGGTTCCCAAAACTTGATGGATTTACCATCCGTGATGGGACTTTCTCTTGGAGAGGCTGAACCAGGGAGGGAGAGGTAGGGGAAACAAAAGCTTGGTCCTGGAGCGAAGAACACCTGTATAGGTGAGGGATGTTACTTTTATTTGGTAAAGTGGTCCTGTGGAGAGCAGGGGGCAGAGATTACCCATTGGTACATGCTATCAGGAGGGGTGTCAGGAAAAATATACATGCAAAGAACAAATTCTGAATGTGCATATAAACTTCAAACTGTGCTTTAAACTTTCTTGAGAAGAAAATAAGGCACAATTAGTTATTTCCAAGTTAAAGTATCTGTTTTCAGAGCCTACATTAACTTACATATAGAATAACTTATTTTTCACTCTTTCCAATAGAACTATAGTCTCTTATACAATACTAACTTTTTAAAAGACTACTTCGTAGCAAGTTGTCCTTCCAAAGCATCAATTTTCAGACGTTTATGTCTCAAATGCTACAATTGAGTTTGACAGCAGAAAAAGATTGTCAGGCAGTTGTTTAATGTGTTATTGTTTTTTTTTTTTCATGTTCTTTTAAATATTGTAGAAACTTTTTATTCCAACTGACATTCAAACACTTCAGAAGGAAAATTTATGTGTTTACCAATTGTTTTCTGCAATAGTTTTCTGCAGTTCTAAAATTGAGTCACATTTAAATAATTAAGCTCACAGTGAAGTCTAAACATCGTGGACAACTTAAGACATTTCCGGGGAGCAGGGACAGAGAAAAGGATGGAAAGGTAACCGTTACATTGAAATAGCTATCTAGTAATATTACACTCCCATAAACAAGATGCAAAAGAAAAGCAAATCCAACACTACTGGTGCACAAAAATAAATATTACCCTACACGTTCTTTACTTTAACAAAAGCAATACTTAAAGCCCATCTTTCGGCTAAAATATAGCAATTCAACACTTTGCATTTTGCCTGTGCTGTTTGTAGGGCAATCAGAAACCCAGAGATGTATCTGAACAAGTCAGTCCCAGATGGTTTCCTATCTGTCATCAGTGCAGGCTGGACTGATTCCTGCTGTGCAATAAAAAGTCCATTGGGTGCTTTGCCTACTGTGCTACCAAGCAATACCAAGGGAAGATGACAACCAGCATTAGTCCGATTTTGCTAACATCCCAACAGAGACTTCTCTTCTACAGGAAATGATGCAGACAGCCAAAGTAGAACTCTGTCTGCTGTACACAGATAAAAAAAGAAGACTACAGTGCCCACATATTTGTGTAGGTTTAAGGTCAGATGAGAAGGAAGGTCCAAAGTTCTGGTTTAATACATTGCGTTCTATAGTTAAAATGTGTGTTGGAGTATTTTTGTGCCTTATGGTAGCAGTTGTACCTTAAAATCCGCTCCTACTAAAGTTGTGATTTTGCTGTTACTGTAAAAGTAGCTGAAGCACTCAGAAATTATTCTTACAGTAAAATATAATTGTAAGGGTGGAGTTAGCTTTCATAAGTTTGGGAACTAACTTATTGGGAACACCCCCAGGTTTTATTACCAAATATCAGTAAAGCAAATATCAGGGTGGGGGGATGAGTACCTTGAGCCCTGGGGGGAAACAACAAGCTAGACTTTGTATAATGGAGAAAAAATTTCTGTGGAGTGAAAAAGTGAATCACCCAAATACGCCATGGTGCCTAAATGATTGATGGACGTGATGAATGATGGATATTCTTACAGAACTTGATTTATTGTGACATACCTCCACTTCCTTGCAGGTTTTGACATCAGTCACATATAAATACCGTAAAGACATTTAGTACTAGAAGAAGATGGTTCTCTTCTTCTTAGCATGTGTTCCTGATTAATGTCTGAATGCAGAAAATTTCCATGGCCACAAGCCCAACAAATTTTGAGAGTAAATGACCACATACCAGTTAAAAGAGTGTAGTCAAAGGCAAGTCACAAAAAGACATACTGTATAAAAACTAGACCAGAGTATCCAAACCAAGCAGAGTTTTTAACAAGGAGAAGAGAAGAAAGGACATACTGGCAGCACCTGTAGTAACTGTAGCCGTGTCAGCCATGTCCATTCATATAGCATTGACAAACCACAATGCTTATGTACGTATACATCCTGTGTGTAAAAGTCATCATCCAGAGATTGTGAACACTGTCATGTTGGAACAAATGATTATAATTATGAGATACAAATTACTCTATACTATACTCTCTGGATGACTGGGATCATCCAAGATCCATTTGTAGTTTTGTTGATTTATGTCCTATTTTAAAAAAGCTTTGAAATCAGGCAAGCATGTCTTAATATAACTGGAATCAATACTAACAATAATTATATTTGTCACAGGACTTTTTTTTAGAACTTCTATGAGAATCACAATATTCACTGCCTGTGTCTGTCAAACTGAAAAAAAAAGTTTTGTAAACCATAATTAACATAATTTGTGCAGAATAAAGGAACAATGTAATTTAAGAATAATCCCTTTATAAGGGAAAATATAACTAGTAAAAAGCAGGTGCCACACAAAATATCCAAGCAAACACAGTCTCTCGAAACGGAAAGCCAGTTAGGTCAGGGTCACTGGTGGATGGATCTTGAACTGGGGGCATTTTAAAACTTTTAAACTCATGGAAAGCTTAATGGCGACAGCCAATTAGCAGGCAAACCAAGCATGTTACAAATAGAGAGACAGAGTATGGGCCAGCATGCAAATAATCTAGGAGGGTGATGGATAAAATCAGGGTCCAAAATACAATTAAAGTCAAATTTTAGACAGCAGTTTGAACATCAACAGGAAGCAGACTAAACCTGTTAGTCTGGGGCAGAAGTTGAAGTTCTAATTTCACTTTAGAGGTGGGTATTGGGTTCAGGTGTGTAGACTATAAGGTTGCTATATTTAGGTTGAAGAAGCTAAACATTATGCAGATTATTCCACCAGTCTGTTATTTAAAAAAGATGGGCAGCACAGTGGCTCAGAGGTGAGCACTCTGGTCTTGAAGCGCTAGGTTCCAGGTTCCAATCTTGGCCAGGACACTAGGCCTGATTTATAAAAGCTCTCCAAGGCTGGAGTGGATACACTTTCATCAGTTGGGTGAAGCTGGTTGATCCATACAACCTGGAACTGATTTCCTAAAAGTCATTTGCTATTTGTCAGCGAATGTTTTAAATCCTGGACTGGATCCACTCCAGGTTTTCTGGATCACCCAGCTTCACTGATGAAAGTGTATCCTCTCCAGCCTAGAGCTTTAATAAAATCAGGCCCACTCTCCAAATGGAGGTTGCAAGTTCTCCTTATGTTTGTGTTTCCTCCCGATACTCCTGGGACAGCTAGTGAAATAATTATGGATTTGTAAAGCCTCATGTAATATGTTGGCCAATATGTTAAACCAACTTGAGAAAAACAGATTGCTTATTGCTCATGGAACTCCTATCAACCTCGAGAGGAACCGAGGAACCCTGATTGAGAAACCCTGCAATAAATCAATCAATAAATAGATTGACATGTTAACTTAATTACATTATACACTTAGGAAACCAACTAGATTTGGCATTCACAAGCCACAGCTTTCAAGAGATCTGTCAAAATGTATGGAATGCATATATCACTATCACCAACTTATACATTTGAATATGAATACGAATATTCAAAGTTTTGAGCTTAGCTCTCGTATTGTTCAACAAATCTTATTGTGTTGTCTTTGAATTTTTCAACTTTTCCTGTATTTGTTATCTTAAAATACAAAGAATAACTTATCCTATGTGAACAAATGTTACGAAGTGTGTGCTAGTTATTCTGGTGGTTTCTGATGCATTATTCTCTAACAAAGCCGAAAAAAATAAAGAATAAAATACGCCAGTACTGTCAGGCCTAATGGAACACTTCGTCCGAAAAAAAAAGCTTAGTGCAGTATGAACATTAAAAGGAAACTGTCAGAATGGAAATAGGGTAGCTGATATTGCTGACTTTTTTCTAAAAGGACCTTTCCTGGACTGTCACTCTTATCTTCTCATTACCGATATTAACTATTGATTTTGGTTGAGTGTATATTAGATGTTATTAAACAAGGGGTCCATTTATAAAAAAAATGCAGAGGTTTCTAATCAAGCTGCATGACCATTCTTTCTCTAAGAAATAGTCTAGCATTCATTTACTCATTTTAGGCATTTCTACAGAGTATAAAAAGCCATAGCTGTTGCACAAATGGTGTTAATCAAAGAGATATTTCCTGTTGTGATCAAATGTTTTTGAGGCATTTTACTTAGTATGCAAATTATGGTAAAGGTACATTCTCTCCTGAATAAATGGAACGTTAGTAGGTTATTTTAGGATCAAACGTTCTTGGAAAATATCACATGCCATTAAGCAACCGCCGTGTGTTGTTGAGCGTTCCGTTTAAAATGCGTGCCTGATTTTTTTGTGCTGTGTGTTGCACTGGGCAGCCTATATAAATGAATAAATGTATAAATAGGCTACACTTAATGCAATCCACTCCATTGGGAATGGCACTGCATTTTCATAATAGGAACAAGTTTTTAGGTAGGTGGACAAAGACACTCACACATTACATTTTTGGTGTAACACAATAGAATGTACATGGAAAAGTCAATTTACAACTTTTACATTAAAACTAATGACACAAAGCATATATAAGCTGCAACCAGGGCTGGATACACCATAAGGCACTAATTGGTCCATAGCCAATGTGCCCATTTTTCATAATTGGCAGCAAAGAAGAAGAAGACAGCTGTCATGGCTCCACAAGGCAAAGTGATGGACCCACTGTGTCACCCACCCTGTGGGTGGAGACGTGCAAAGGGTGCAGGGTCTAAGCAGTAGCTTGGTCTGCTCCAGAGCCTCTAGAGGTGAGGATGTTGTGCAGCAAGCTACTGGCAGGTTGGAGCCCCCATGCCTGCCAAGGCAGGAGACTGCCAACAAGCAGGGACTGAAGCGTAGTACAAAAGAGAAATCCAGTAGGGTAGTCAGACGAGCCAAAAGGTCAGGGCCGGCAGCGAACAAGGATGGTCAGGAAACAGGCATGAGGTCAGAAGGGGCAGCAAGCAGGAGTAGTCAGGAACGATCCAGGGTCAGAATACATAGAATCAGGAACAATAGAGATAACCAACAGTAACCTGGAAGCAGAGCCAAAGGAACTACTTGTTCGGCCAACTTCCTGTTGGCAGGTCACTTCCTTAGGAAGGGGAGATGGGAGTGGATCAAGTGAGCCGCAGACATCTATCCCACCAGCAGAGGGGGGGTGCTGTTGCTGGGATGGTCTCAGGTGTTATTTAGATGTTGGCTAGCAGAGGGAGCGCATCTGTGGAATACTCTGGTTCTCTGAGGCAAGGGAGCAGCTGACAAAGAATCACCTGACTTGGAACAGGCAGTAAAAATTGTGGTTTCCGAGATCGGGTGAGGTGTCTTCCTCTAAAGTAAAAAAAAAGGGGGGCAATCTTTTTTTTAATACTTACAGGAAAGCCTCTTTATAACGCATGTCTAATCTCAGGCATGTGCAAAAGTAGTTGCACACAGCCTCCTGGGATTTGTGAAAAAAGTATTCCAGGATGCTGTGGGGTTCCCCTTCATCGTTTACTGCTGTGGTGGAAAAGTAAGATGAGGAGCTTTTTTTTGACCCTTACCTAGGCTTCTTCTTTGAATTGTGCCTACATACTTACTTTAAATATTGGTTAACCATTTGTATTCCAAATCTCAGGTACCATTTAGCCTCTGCTCCTTATAAATATTCTCTGTGAATAGCTTTGGGAATTTGGACAAAAATGATTTGTGTTCTGTAAATTTTACACCAATACAAACAAGTGTTCTGACATTTAAAGGAGAGCAGAGACATTCATCGGGTTAAAGGTTCTATAGTGAATTATTAATGGGGAATAAAAAATCTGTTCATAGCATTCCCTTATGCCCTTTTCATTAACAGCCCTTCACTGGAAGAAAAGAAGTAAAAGAGTCCAAAGATAAGCCAGATTCATTGATTAGATAGAACTTATGTCTGTAATGAATGGAAATGCTGAATGTTGTTTGAATGCCTAATGAAGTTATTAAGAATTCATTAGTCTCTCTCTCTCTATCTTCTCTCTTTGTTTGCTGTAATTTCTCTCTCTTTTTCAATTCTGTCTATACTCACATAGGCACAACAACCATACACTGTGATTAGTAGTTCTGCCAGTAGGCAGTAGTATTACGTTTATTGCTTCCTTTGTACCAATGTTCTCTTTTACTGTATATTTGTATGTTTATGTGTATCTACCTATCTATCTACCCTGTTTCCCTGAAAATAAGCCCTAGCGAGATGTTTCTGTATTTTTGAGGATGCTTGAAATATAAGCCCTACTCTGAAAAGATGCTACAATATATATAAATACAT
>NC_092860.1:145702797-145704513 GCF_032062135.1 Pyxicephalus adspersus | reverse complement strand
TATCTATCCAGCTAAGTCGATTGAGTGCATTTCAGTACAGGTTTGTTTTTTTTCTGATTTCTTCTAACATGGTTTGCAAATTTCACTACACTAAGACTAGATGAAACCCAAACTGTTTCTAAAAGTTTTGGGAGAAGGAGGAGGAGAGAGAGGTGCAAAAAAAGAGGGGAAGACGGAAGGGGAGGATCATTTGCAGCAGGACGGGGAGAGGTCAGAAAGTTTCCCACCCACCCTCCCTTGTTTTTGGTAGTTGTGGGGGTCAGTGTTGTTTGGCTAGGAGGTTGGCCGTGAGGTCCTTGTGGGAGCTGTTTGGTTTTTATCTTTTCAGTGGGGATGAGAGACCTATCTACGGTCTAGGAATCTCTGGAAATGTTGTGGTTAGGGGAAGGTTTAATGGTTTTGGTTGTAAAAGTGCTGAAAGTGCTAATGGTATCGTTGCAGAGTTGGTGGTTGCCGTTGGGAGCATTTATATCACGGCGGTGCAGACCGAATAGTATAGGGGTGATGTAGTGGGGGCCTTCGAGGACCAGTAACTAGGGGAGTGTTTGAATTAGTCAAGGTTAAATAAAGGAGTTAATTAATGTATGTGTATTGTTATTTATGGGTAATGTAATTTGTTGATGGTATTTATCATTATTTATGTTTTTTTATGAATATTTTATTGTTGATTAAAGTTGTTTGTTTAATAAAAGGCCTAAAAGGCTATTTAACCAATGTATTGGTGTGGTGGTATATTGGGTCAAGGGGAGGGAACTAAATTCAGGGACTCTACCTTGCCACAGTCATGTTGAAGGAAGGCAGAAATTAAAATGCATTTTCTAGTAGGGTAAGGGTAAGGGCGGGTCCGGATTTCAGGTAAGGTCACCTAGATCATGGGGTAGAGTGTCATGACCATTTGGGGGCTGACGTACAATATCTCTATGTGGAGCTGGAACCTGTTCCTGGGTAACAAACTCTACAGAAACAGAATGTACAAAGTGGAATTATTTATACTGAGATCACATACAGTGCAAAGATCTGTGCGCGGTGATATCTGTATTGAAGGTATCACTTTTCTCTCTTCATACTCTTGTTCCTCTCTTACCCCTTTCTCTCTCCTTCCCTCTTCTCTCTCGACACTGTCCTCTCTCCCCCCACTCCCTTCCTTCCTATCGTTCTCTTTCACTCTTCATTCTTTCTCGCCCTTCTATCTATCCCTCCATCTCTCTCTCTTCTCCCCTTCAATCCCTTCTCTCTTTCCCCTCTTCCTCTTACTCTCTCCTTCCTCTACGTCCCCTCTCTTCTCTTTCTCTATCTCCCCTCTCCATTTATCTTGCTTGCCCCCATTTCCAACTCCTCTGTTTCCTCTTTCCCTTATTCTCTCCACCTGCCCTCTCTTCCCTCATCCTTCTTGACTCTGTGTCCCACCTTCCCTTCTTCCTCTCTCTTCCCCTCTACCTCTCTCTGCCTTCTTTTTCTCTCCCCTCTCTCTCACTTTTCACTGTTTTTTGTTCTTGTGGAACTGCTTTCATGGTCTGTTTAGTGGGTGCTAGTATCAAAGGCTGTAATTGATGGGGGGAAAGCACAAGCTACCGTGTTTCCCCGATTATAAGCCATCCCCATTAAATAGGCCACCCCCGATTTTTTATAAAATAATTAAAATAAGGCACTCACCCGTGAATAAGACATCCCCCGATATCCGATCCTGTGTGTGTTTCCTTGATGCTGGCTGCAGTG
>NC_092860.1:145685253-145702225 GCF_032062135.1 Pyxicephalus adspersus | reverse complement strand
TGCCTTATAATCGGGGAAACAGGGTAGCTGGCCTAAGGCGGTAAAATGTATAAAACTGGCCATGGGTAAGGGGTAAAACCTCTTAAAGCTTTTGTTGCTTCCTCTGTACCCATAATAATGACTTCTTATCTCTTTATGTCCAGGTAACAGGTGAGAGAAAGACTTCCCCCAATGAGGTGTTTGTTTTATATATTGGATTAATGAATATTGGATATTACCTGCTGTGTTAGAGCTGATCAGCAGGAGTTATTGTTGTATGTTATTCTTGTTACCAATCCACCTTTTCCCGTATTCTCCATGCCATGTGGTTGTGAGGCATATGCCTTTTTTTGTCAAGCAACAAATAAAACATTGTAGTACGCAGGAATAGTTTTTTTTTTGATTAATAAAGGCTAAATTTTTTATCCCTTTCTGTCACAGAGCTGGGTTTGAGAATGTGTGCAATGTCAAGCCATTCAGTATTGAATGCAAATTATAAATATAGTGCATTTCTGACTGCACATTGTTATATAAACAGTGTGTGCATGCAATGTAATGTCAAAACATGAACTGAATTGGACTTTATAAATGTTATTTCAGGCTTAATATTTAGTGGTGTATTTATTGCATATTAAAATATCACAGTTTTCTCTGTTTACCAAATATTCCCTCAGCTACTCAAAGTGCCCTAGGTCTCATTCATACATTACCATACTTGTAAGCCGTGTGAAGGTGTGTTTTGTCATCTGATTGCCCTGCAATATCTGAAACAAGTACAATAAATCAGCTATGCTGTCCGGCAGGGATGTCTACATTGCAACACTGGCTGACCATATTAGCCTATGTTTTATCATGTAAGACAGCTCACAATGATAAAGGTATTTATATCTGCTAATAATGAAAAATCCGTATGTCAGAATAGACAACAAGGCATTATTGGTCACACAACTGACAGGTTTTCAAACTGAAATAAAATTGTCTTGGTGCAGCAACAAATAAAAACAAACAAAAAATACTGCATTGATCACACGAAAAAAAATAATCTGGTGCAATGTCATGCAAGATTCCTCTGCACAAGTTGTATTTTGTAGTGACTGAGTACAATATCAGTTTAAAAAAAGAATTTCATTTTAGCTACTGTTGTTAGGTTGAGCGTGTAGACAGTTTGTCAGGGTCAGCTGGGATTTTCACTGTAATGAAAAAATGCACACAGAAAAGGTTGCTCTTGTGTCAGGTGTGAGATCTGTAATTGGGTTCACATGGTAATCTTCCTTCTTGTCTGCCCATTCGGTACAGATTTTCCATGCATAATGCTTTCTGTCAGAGCTGCAGAATTACACATTTCACCAGCTATCATTTTGCTTTTGGTGGAGGCGCCATCGGACAACTTAATTTTGTTTTCTCTAAAGTCTTTGCTTTCTGTGTATTGCAAGTAAAACCACACACACACACACACACACACACACACACACACACACACACACAATTTGCAATGCTTCTTAACTTATTAGCAAAGTTTGACTTATTCCAGTCAATTCTTTAGCCTAATTACTGTGCTGGCCTAGATCCTCTGGCCCTTTGTAGTAAGGTGTTTCATTTAAAATTAATTGTGGTAATGAACAGAACCAAAATTAGAAAAAAGTTGTCTCTGTCCTAAATATTTATGGACCTAACTGTATACTGTGTGTATATATACATATACAAATATGTAGGAGAGAAATAGGACTCAAAGCCTTGACTAACACTAAGCTCCTATTTATTATTATGTATTCACATTTGTTAAAAGCTGCAATAGCTATATAAAATAAAGATGCATACCATATTTGGAAAGATATAATGATCAAAAAGTCACAAGGTGCAGAAATTATCACACAGTATTTACATAGCGCCAACATATTACACACCACTGCACAAAGTGTATAGTCATGTCACTAGCTGTCCCCCAAATGAGCTCACAATCTAATGTCAGTCTAAGGCCAATTTTGGGGGGAAACCAATTAACCTAACTGCATGTTTTTGGAATGTGGGAGGAAACTGGCATACCTAGAGGAAACCCCGCTAACACAGGGAGAACCTTCAAACCTTTGAACCTGGGCTGCCCAAGTGTATGATAAGAAAATGTCTGCCTACACCAGTATTTCTCTACCAGGGTTCTGTGGAACCTCTAGGAGTGCTTTGAGTAATGAGCAGTTTGAGCCTCCCAGGTCAGTTACCACTGACACCAATGATATTTTTGGCTATCTGTAAGGGTGACATTCTTCCTATTGGCCAGCAATGTAAGAGACATTCTTCTTATTGATCTCCACACTAATGTACTATGGGCTGTGGATATAGTTATTTTGTCCGGGGTTTCCTAAGACTTAATATCAAGGGTTCTCTTATGTTAAAAAGGTTGAGAAAGGCTGGTTACCCAGATGGCATGTGGTGCATTACTGCATGCCAGTCTGCATTTGATAACCCTAGCAAGCCCTGGTTGCAAGCACTTCCCTAAATGAAGCTAGGGTTGGGTAAGCACTCACTACTAGGCCAGCTAAAGTTAATGCATATAGATGGCTGCACAATGACATGAGTATGGTCTCATGCTAAAGGAAAAAAAACTGATAGGATAGCAGTTACTTCATAACAGGCTTATGACATAAAATGCAATTCAACAACCCAACAAAAGCAAAGTGTTTTTTCTTATTTGTCTTTCACAACAGACATCTATGCACTGGCTAAACCCAAAACAGCTAGGCTGCAAATAATTTCATTCAAAGACAGTATCAGTTGTGATGTTAAGATATGTATCAGTCATGAATGCTGAGTGTGGAGAAGAATATAGCACAAAGGGTCAACAGACTTGTGCAATTGGTGTGCCAGTAACTGTCTCTCCTCTGAGCACGCTATGTACTTGGACACTGCACCCAACAGGCACCACACTTTTATTTTATATTGCTGGACACACAGGGAGAATTATTTTATATATTTTAAAGATAAATGTACTTACACATACTGTACTTAAAACTATAGGTATTTCCTTTTCCCCCCATTGAGAATCAAAAATCTAAATTAGACCCTCTGTCTAAGATATGTAGATGTAGAAATTTGCCCACTTCAGTCCAATGCCCTTCTAATCAACCCTGGGTAGTGGGGAACAATGCTTTTGCCATTTAAATCTACTTACCGAATAAAAAAAAAGTTGGACTAAATGGATACTATCTATATACCGTATTTTTCGGCGTATAAGACGCTCCGGCATATAAGACGCACCCAATTTTAAAGGAGGAAAATCTAGAAAAAAAAGATTCTGAAAGGTTATTCCCCTTCTGATCACCCTGTGCCAATTTAAATTCCCCTTCTGATCACGCCGAAAAATACGGTACTTTGTACATCTGTACTTTTCAACATGCAGTTCAGTGCAGTTATACTTTAAAACTCAAGGATGCAGTTTGCCTACAAGAAGCTTGCTGTATTTTTATTTAGGAGATAGGCTATTGCCCATGTTGCTACCTTGTTTATAATTAAAATTATTATTATTATTACACAGTATTTATATAGCACTGACATATCACCCAGTGCTTTACAAAGTTCATGGTCCTGTCACTAACTATCCCTCAAAGGGGCTCACAATCCAATATCCCCATCATAGTCATATTTCTTTACTTCCTGGGCGGTTCATTTCTGTCTGGATTTATATGTCTAAAAGCGATTTTATATTATTATATTATTATAGACAATTATATTGTCTTTTATGAAATTTTTTTTTTACAGTATAATGTATAATAGTATGAATATAATAAAGTTTGAAATACAAAATCATGTCAAAAAATTAAATTAAATAAATTATAAAAATTAAATAATAAACATTGACATGATTTTGTCAATATATATATTATATTATACTGTAAAATAAATTTTCATTAAGGACAATGTACCGCTTTTAGACATATAAATCCAATGTATTGCATTCAACACAGTTATTTTGTATTGAATGCAA
Source organism: Pyxicephalus adspersus (assembly GCF_032062135.1). Taxonomy (NCBI): domain Eukaryota; kingdom Metazoa; phylum Chordata; class Amphibia; order Anura; family Pyxicephalidae; genus Pyxicephalus; species Pyxicephalus adspersus. Next base: position 145,698,270 of record NC_092860.1, on the reverse strand, counting down.
TACAAAATATTTTGAAATTCCCGCCGGGCCCCTAGCGCCGGGCCCCTAGCGCCGGCTGTACACCAACGTCATCGGGAACTACCAGGGAACGTCAACGCACTTGTCGGATCGATGAAGAGGACGTGCCAGAGGATGGCAGGATACTGGAGGAGGCCGGATGACACCTCCAGAACAGCTTTTTTTTTTTTACCCCAAGCCACACTCCTGCTTACCACTCAGGAGGTTAATACAGTCTAATGACAATTTTTTGGGGGGAAGCCAATAAACCTAACTGCATGTTTTTGTAATGTGGGAGCAAACCCATGTAAACACAGGGAGAACCTGCAAACTCCATGCAGATAGAGGCCTGGTCGACAGGTAGGTAAACATCAGTAGTAAGATTCCAAGAAATCCTGTCCTAAATAGCAAAATGACACCATCTTTTTAAAGCAATCTCATGGTAAAAGGAATTAAAATAAATTACTTGAACCCTTTAAAACATTCTGTTTATTACTTATTCTTCTATAAGATGGTACCTCCAAGTCACTGCTATATCCTGTAGTAGGTCCAGGTCAGAAAAATATGGGACCACCAAAATCTGCAGAGGGTGCAGTGGATTGACACTTTCAGAAATGTATTTTCTTTAGGTTGCAGCGATTACTACTGAACTGAGCGAGATTCAGGGGTGCAGACAGCAGAACCAATATGTATTTATATATTATTCTTTTACAAGTATGAATAATTTACAAGGTAATTTTAAGTCCAAGTAAAGATCCCCTGTCTGTTCTGGATGTAAAAATAAACATTTTTCCTATGCTATACAAGTTTTTCTTCCCAAGATTTAGTTGTATAGTCACAGAACTAAATCTTGCTGCTTACACCAGTGAATATTGGGTGGAGCTGTTCAGTTTATTAAATCATATTTATTCAGAGTATGAGAGTACAGAGTTATAGAAAGGAAAATCATCCATATCCCATCACTGCCACATCACACACGGATTTAGAATTAGACAAATTTATAGGAACACAGAGAATGGCTTGAAACAAATCAAAGCAATTTCCTCAGCTCATCAAGCAAAGCATTGGAAAACTGGGGGAAAACAAAATACTTCTGTGAGTATGAAACACTATCAATCTTCTTTTTGGCATCCCAAACAAAGTTTAATTTCTTTATCACATATCTCTGTACATTTTTCCTCTATTCAAGGGAGATTTGTAAAACAAAACACAGATTGCCAATGTCGTAAAACCCAAATATAGGGTACTGGTGGGACAGTAACACTCTAATTCAGTGTTTCTTAAAGCGGACCTAAACTCAAAATTTTTCATTTACATGAAAGGTTAGACAACATTTTTTTTATATAAAGTAAAAAATTGCCTTTTATTAAAGTGAAACTCTTAAAAAATGTACAGCACCTCCCCTTTCTGTCTTCATCTCCTCTGCGATCAAGACTGAATGGGAGCGCAGAGCCTCCAGGGACCTACGTCACTCATCCCGGGAGGCTCTGGCTTTTCTTTAATGGGAGAAATAAAATGCTGATCTCACACATGCGCTCTTTTTTTCGACATCTACGTCACGCATTCTCGCGCCTGTTCATTACGGGACTGGATGATTTACGAAGAAGAAGGAAGAAGACAGAAGTAGATGGCGACGCTGAAGAAGGGTAACAGGACAAACTGGGACCCAATCAAAGAAACCTACTGATGGATCAATGGATCTGCTGGTGTGATTTTTTTATTTTTAATTTAGTTCCGCTTTAACCTTTCTAACATGAGGGAACCCTTAAAATCAGGTCTTCACAGAACCCCTTCTATAAACACTATATCCACAGCTCACAGTATATTAGTGTGGTTTTGAGTAAAAAGAATGTCTCCTACATTGTTGCCTGTGGGAAGAAAGTTACCCTTACAAAAAGCCAAAAAGATAATTGGTGGCAGTGGTATCTGACCTGAGAGTCACACATTTCTCATTGCTCAAGGAACCCCTAGCAACCTCTGGAGGAACCCTGGTTGAGAAACACTTCTCCAATTTAATTTTCCCTCCCAAATATTGAGTTCAGAAAAGCAGTTCATGCTTTTCATCTTCAACCAAATGAGCCTGTTTTTTTCATCCTTTGTTCCCCTTTAACATTCCACAAAGAGGGCTGAGTAATGTCGCTTCAGCAACAATCTCTCATACCTGATCACTCTTAGCCATAATCTGCCTGTTTGTTCTGAGATAAAAAGATCAGCTGTACATGTGCTGCAATCGCAGCTTCCCCTGGCATTCTTGGAACGAATGAACACCTGCGCACTTAAGCAGGAGTTACATCATACCAACCTGCCAAATCTAAATTGTTGAACCGTGTGTTCTAAAAGAGAAGACGTACAAAGATAAACAGGAAACAGGGACAACTGAGTAATGGGGGTTTAGTTCCACTTTAAAGGAAAGTGATTACGATTCCACTTATTTTTTGTTTTTAATGATTTTTATTGGAAGTTTTCAATATAAAACAAATACAAATGGTAAATTTGAGACAACATAAGGATTAACAGTGGCTTACACAATGCATTTTACAGATAATGTCATGTCCAGTCTATAAACATATTACAGTGTCGCATGCCCTGAAGAGCCCTAAGTATACATATAATAGAGTGCAAGATCATGTTTAAATGCAATAAATGATAGACAAATAGACGGGGTACACATGGCGCTCAAACACAAAAGGAAGGAGGGAGGAGTGCTGACTCTCATTTTTGACCTTCAGACAATGAGCAAGCAGAAGGTGAAAAAATCTGAGTAATAGGACAACACCAAAGGCAAAGTCAAGATATAAAGACAATTGTGCTTCAGAGGAGAAAATATTTTGCTATTTAGATTCCTATTGTCCAAAAAAAAACTGCAATATACTGAAACAACACAGATAGACTGCATGCTGGGAAAATGCAATTTACCACCTTTCATATCACTAATATGGTTAGACAGTACAGGCTTTCTGGTCCAGATAGGTGATTCTGTAAAGAAATTAGAATTCATGGCAAAACCAAAGAATTTGAACATTTACAGTTCCTCTTTAGGTTGTTGATGCTTTTCCACAGACACATTCGATCAAAGCCTCTATCCACTGTAGTAATATCTACATTAGTGTATGCTCTTTAGAGAAATAATCCATTTTGAGCTACAAAATATTTAGCATGTCACCCTTTCAATCTTGTTTCCATGGAGTAAATTAAATTGTGCATTATTCCATAATTATTTTTATTGCATGTTGTAGCAACATGTTAAAAAATCACAAAACTTAATTATGCACTAACCTTTTGCAAGTGACGCACTTTCAATCAGCCTTCCCCTGGGAGACAAATTGACTTCCCAAAGTGATTATATAATTAGTTCTAAAAGGCAAAAACAGAAAACACTGACACATTTTGGAACATGAGCGGTTCCTGTAGTTGGAAAAAAATTGCATTCTGCTTGATCAAATTAGTTCTTTAAAGAATGTACCCTGAGTTGGCTTTAAATATTTAGAAGGTATTCTGTAATGTCTGTGATCCTTGTGTCCCTGGGAAGCCCCCTTGACACTGGGATGTACATGGGGCCATGTCAAGATGAAACTCCATACGTTTTCTGAAACTTACCACCCTCTCTAGTCTCTCAGATGTCACATGCCAAAGCCCTTGCTTTTATTATGATCAGGGCCAAAATTCAAATGTGTTCTATATGGAGTGGGTGATAAAACTTGATGATGGGAGAAATCCCTGCATGTAAGCTGCTTGCATTGGGATTGATAAGACCGGAGACTATAAGACCCGAAACTGCTATTTTCTGTAACCTGTCATGTAATTTCAGTTAAGTAACTATTATGTTTCATTCTTTTCAATTTTCATTGCACCTAAATAGCAAACAAATATTTGTTTCCTTGGGTACAATGATTACTAAAAGGCATTCTCGCTGTAGCCAAATGTTATCAATTATTAATTCATTTTTGGTTAATAGAAAGAGTTAAAAATGTGCTCAAAATCGTTTAGTGTATGAAGCACCTCATGGGCTGTAGGGAAGAACTTGTCCACTGTGTTTGTACCCTGCCTGAGCCAGTGGCTAGGCTGTGTCATGTAAGCATCCACCAATGGGAGGCCTCATTCAGAATTTGTTGCTATAATCTAAGATGTTATTTATTATTACACAGTATTTATATAGCGCCAACATATCAAGCAGTGCTTTACAAAGTCCAAAGTCATGTCACTAGCTGTCCCTCAAAGGAGCTCACAATCTAATGTACCTAGGTCATTACCACAGTCTAAGGTCAATTTGGGGGGGGGGAGGGCAATAAACCTAAGTGCATGTTTTTGGACTGTGGGAAGAAACCATCAGACACCCATGCAAATACAGGGAGAACTGCAAACTCCATGTAGATAGAATCCTGGTTGAGATTCAAACATCGGACCAAGAGCTGCAAAGACCAGAGTGCTAACCACTGAGCCACTATTCTGCTCTTCGCCAACTTCCACCTTTCAGGCTTTAGGATATGATGACAAAGGGGTACTCATTACCTAAAGACATCCAGGATATGAAGGTAAATGGTTTTGCAGTAAAAATCAGAAGCCTGCGGGGAAAACTTTGCCCCACCGTAGACACATTGCAGTAACGGAGCGTTGTCACCTTGTCACAGCACTGAAACTAATGCAGCTATCTACGGACTGGTAAGCGGCAATATATTACAATTTTGTCCATTGGTTTAGATTCACTCTAAAGATGAAAGCTGTGCAAAACAATCCCTTGTGAAGAATCTTCCATAGTTCATTTGTTTCACTGGCAGCAATTGATTCTCCAGCAGGAGAGGGAATGAGCCATAACTTTTGTCAAATGTCACTAGGGAGGCTTTCCATCACCTTCTGTCCCAATTATAAAATTTTGATTTTGGCTGGAGGTTTACTTCATTGGAACTAAATCCTGATATACTCTTGTGTCCCCACTCTGACAAAGGGCACCGCCATCTTCTTCCTTCTTCTCTTGAAAGGCTGAAATGACAAAACTCCCTTGCAAGCACCCAGGAGTTCATTCATTTACAGCAACTGGAGGGAAAGCCAGCAGCTTAGCAATTTTGATAGTTTTATGGAGCAATCAGGCAGGCAAGAATGATTATTGTGGAAGGGACATTGCCAGTCTTTTTTGCAATAATGTCCTGCCTGGTGCAAGCTTTAGTTCTGATTTAATAGTACGAAGAAAAAAAAATTACTCCTATACAGAGTCACTGTTCAGCGAAACATAGAATATACAATACACTAAAAATAAATAAAAAGAAAACATTCCATATTATATCTCAAAGGTCCATTGTATCAGTAAGTTCCGTAAAGTTCTTTTAAAGTTAGAAAACATTGGCATTTTTATAAAAGTGCTTCACATACAGCTGATGCCTTTTTTGCATAAAGAAAAAGAGCTATCTGGGAAATTGCATTTGAGAATTTATATGAAAAAAAAGCCATTTTTTGTCTGTTTTCTAAGGCACAATAAAGGCACTATTACATTTTATGTGTACTCTAAAAAAGCTGCCTCTTGCATGAAAAGTATTTAATGCATAACGATCATTGAATAAATCAGTGTGCGCTTTGTGATCATTTTGCTGGGTTTTTGTGCAAGAAATTAAAAAAAAAAGTGTATTAAATTATCGTCCTCAAACAGCAGCAAGAAATTTAAATACCATGGCTGGCAAACAAAACATACAAGTGCCATCTAGTGGATTGGTAATGCATGGGGATTTTGATCTTTTACAATATTGCAGAAACAGTTTGGCTTTATCAATTATCTATAACACAGAATACTATATTGCAATTGAAAACGTGAAGACGATTATCAGCTAGAAATGTCTGTGGGATTATATGGCTATAGCACCTAAAACATTCTGAATAATGTCATGACTGCGGCAAGGCAGATATATGCATGCAGTATTTCATCCCCCACTTCTACTTGGGATCTGCGCCACCGTGATATATATTTCCAGCCGCCTTCTCACCAGCTTGGGAACAATATCCCAACCCAACCAAACCATTCCACAATAACTTTTCTACAACCTTTCAGGGATTCCACACCAAAGAAGATTCTCTCAACTCACTAATACCCACACCAAGGACCAACTTCCCTTGAGGACCTCACTGCAACATCATGCCTTTAAACACCTAAAATTAAGGCTGGTAGGCAGAAAAACTTTTTCCTACTCTGTTCTCAAAAAGAGTGACCACCCCACCACCCTATCCTTATAAAACTTTAACCGCTCCCTTAACTTCCATACTTTACCCCTCCTCTTCCCTATACCCAACCTCCGTCACACCCCCCACACCACAATTAACCCTAAACTGTGTGCCCTCCCAGTCATACAGGCCCTCCACTACTTCTCCCTACGCTTGTTCACTCCAAGCCTGTCTATAGTTTCTGAAGGCGTAGTTTTTATTAAGCCCAAAATACCACAATGGCAATCACACCACCATGGATATGACTACGCAAACTAATCACAGATACATGGACTACCACTACAACTGGGTCATTTCAACTAGAACATAAAGAGAGACATCATACCATAATACCAATTTTTTTTTTACCTGTGTGCCAATATGCCAGCCTTCATTGATCCCGTGCAATTGTTTTTTCTAACTCCAACATAAAAAATATGATAAAAAATAAGTAGAAAAAGGCAGGGTGGAAAGAAAGTTTGTACTTGTCTATACAATGGAGGACCCATATCCTATGCTATCATAAGTTATCAACATTAGAAAACTATGTATTGTAAAATTTGAAAGAAGAGAAAGGCCAAGGGAAGCTCAGCTTAGTATTGTCTTATTTTTTAACTGAAAATCAAGAGAAAAGAGGAGGTTCTAAAATAGCAGAACTTTCTACCCCTTAGACCAGCCTTTGTCAACCTTTTTACATAGGGGACCCCTTGAAATGACTTTCAGGTCTTGGGGAACCCGGCTATAATTACTATATCCCCAGCTCACAGTACATTAGTGTTTAGTGGGAAGCATGTCACACTTATGGATAGCCAGAAAGATCAATGTCAGTTAAACTGACGTGAGAAGTACAAATTGCTCATGGCTCAAGGAACCCTTAGCAATCTCTGGAGGAACCTTAGAGTTCAAAAAAACCCTGGTCGATAAACACTCCCTTAGAGAATTATTAGTTAATTCATACCAGATATGCCTGAGGTACAGAGTAAAGAATTCTCTCTGCTCCAAACTTCTACTGATTGGGCTGATTGTGGCAACATGTCCCAAAAGAAAAATTAAATGTAGATGTCTGTACTTGTTTCTCCTGGACAAAGGGAGGATATCTGAAGTGTCCCTTTCAATAAACTTTTTATTCATTGATGTCAGTATGTTCATTTACGTTTTTGTTATGCTTTCTAGGTGTGGGTAAGCAATACTAATGTATCCCTGTACTCATTGCCCTAGTTAAAGAGAGGTACCTATATGGGGACCCTCTTTTAGTAGCTAACAGATTTCTCTAACACAAATCCCAATAATCATTGTGGAGAACAAGTTGTGAGGAATAGGCCTTGTCCCTCAGCTATGAGATTGGGACTTGGCATAGAAAGGAAGAGATATTTAACTTGGTTTTATAAATGAGATGAAGCGCTGTTGTCTTTAACAATCCAATTAGGTTAAAATTCTGTTTCTTTCCTTTAAATGTCTTGCAGGTGATTGGGTATTGTTAGTAAAAATCATATTATATAGAAAAATCACCCTATTCGCTAAGTTAAATGGATTATCCCTTGACTGTTCAAAATTCACTTGGAAGATGAACAGCCTGGAATACCTTTTGTAAATTAGCCTCAAAGCATCATCTCTGAATTAAATTTTGTATTATCTCTTCAATAGATTTTATAAGGTCTCTTTATTCTAAAAGTATTTTAAAAGAATTACAGCTTTTTATCAGGTTAGTGCACACATATGTTTTTGTACGTAACTGGTAACTTGTGGAAGAACAGACTACTGCATTCAGTGACCCTCCCCCCCCCTTGTAAACACAAATACACAACACCAGTTTTGTTTTTTTGGCCTTTTATTACACTTATAAATAACTTCTTAAATAATCATAAAATTACAATAACAAATCAACAATAACAAAATATTTAGGAAATTGTAATAACAATAACACAACTACAATTAAATAACAATCTCCCCAGTACTATTCTTTTAGTTACCGTTCCTCGAAGGTCTCTCCATCACACTAACCCCTTTTTGGGATCTGCGCCACCATGATTTGTAGGCTCCCAGCTGCAACCACACCAGTCTTGGGAACGATATCACCACTAATCGCAGTCCCAGCCCACAACCATTCCAACTATGATCCCCCCAACACAACAATTCTAGACATTCCACACCACAGGTGTATCTCCCAGCCCTACTGAAAACACAGCACAAACCGACTTCCTTCGAAGACTTCACTGCAACCCAATAATGTACTCCTGCAAAACTCAAAAGGTGGGCGGGCGTGAAAATTTTTCCCTCACTCGGTTCCTCCACCATTTGATCCCTCCCTCTCTATTACTTGCCTTTTTAACACTTTCACCACCACCCCTCCTCTATGTCACCTTACCCCACCCTCATCTATCCCTGAGGCAAATCCACCTTAAACTTATCAACCCTATCACTACCTGCTCCCTGTCTCCCCCAGTCATGCAGACCTTTCACTACCTTCCTGAGATCCCTTAGCCCCACGCCTGTCTTATTAATTCATTGTAATTAAAACAAAAAATAAAAACTCCTTGTTACTGTTCACTTTCTCTCCTGCAGTTGCTTTTTATTTCATGGTTTAATGGTCAACTTGTTATAAAAAAGGAGAATTGTTTAAAAAGTATTTACTTAATCATCCACTTGTTATTGTCTGTTTTTTTTAATCCAGTCATTATACAGGATTGTGTAATGCAATGCAAATACCTTGATTAGAAAACAAATCCTGCAAGGAGAATTCATATAAATCTTATTTGTAAGATAACAATTATTTTATTCACTCGAGACAGCATTTAGTCTAATCTAAAGTCTATTAACAAAGTAAACATACTTTTAAAAAAACATCTTTTTTAGCACAGAATTTCTTTTATAGAGCTCATATATATATATAACACCTATCCTCAATGATGGAAGTGTATCCTCTCCAGCCTTGGGGAGCTTTAATAAATCAGGCTCAGTGATGGGTTTCATTTGTTTTTGTTTATTTAAAGGAACTTGTAAAGTAGAAAAACTGGTAAAGATATTCTTGTGTCACATTTAGAATACAAAGCTAATCAATGGCCAGCAAAGTTCTGTACACACAAAACCCTAAGGTTCCTCCAGAGGTTGCTAGGAGTTCCTTGAGCAATAAGCAAGATCAGTTTGAGTGACACCAATGATTTTCTTTAGCTATCTGTAAGAGTGACATTCTTCCCACTGGCCAACAATGTAGGCAGCATTCTTCCCACTGGTTACCATGCTAATGTGATGTGATCTGTGGATATAATAACTATAGCAGGGGTTCCTTGAAGACTGTACAGGTATTTCAAGGGTTTGCCCATGTAAAAAAAAAAGGTTGGAAAAGACTTGTGTAGCAAATTGTGGTTCTTAAGGATTCCTTTAGGTTTCTTAAAGGCTTTTAGTGTACTGCATACTAAGAAAATGTTGTCTGTCATGGACAGGAAGTAAATAGAAATCCTACTTTTATACCACATAATATCAATGATGTTTGGAGTAGTATAAATTCACCAGTATTAAAAAATACATGACTAATGTAAGACTTGACAAGATTTGCCCAGCATTTTTAATTTGTCCAGTGCTTTATCTTTGTACTTTATGTGCTGTACATTTTATGGCTGAGCAAATTTTTGTAGTTCAGTTCTTGTCAGGCGAACCTCTATTTTTTACCACTATGTATGAATCTTTGTGGGAATGTTTTGGGCAAATCTTGCTCAGTAATAGGACGTCATTTATTTACTTGCAGAGGAGTGACTGCTATCCATGGTGCTGAACTGTTTAAAACCAAATTCAGTTTTATCACTTTGTATTATAAATGCTTGTAGCATCTCATAAAAAATAATAATAAAAATATTCTATTATGTTTACTCCCATCAGTGTTGAAGGGATGCTTTGAAAGGGACCTACAATAAAATGGAGGTGATTCAAAATCATCAGTGCCACAGCAATAACAGGAACCGGACTCTTTAGTATAGCTGAGGGCGGGAGGGAGTACCAGCAAAGGGTTGTCACTTACCTTAATCCTGCAGATCTCTCGATGGTGCTGGTTCTTCACTCAATACGGTCACGCATCGTCCTAGAATTCCTCTTCTTCCTGACGCAGAGGTAGCACTGGGCACCGCCATCTTTTTTTGGATCACCCAGGTTCACCAATGAAAGTGTATCCTCTACAGCCTTGGAGAGCGTTAATAAATCAGGCCTAATTTTCCAGGTTCCAGCAATATCCAAAGGTGTTCTGCGGCAAACCTCACCTCAGAGAAAATGCAGCACTAATAAAGCACTTTAAGAACCAGCAAATTTCTGATGCTGTGGATGTTTCAAATACATAGGTAAGACAAAGTAAGGGGTAACCAATGACATTACTGTCACCCATATTTAGTATAAATTTTTTATGGGGGCAAGACATCACAGGAAATCCCATCCCTGGAGTTCCCTGTTTCCATACAGTAAACCCATTCCCATTGCAGTTAAACTGACATTGCTCAAAAGGCATTTGTACATTTAAAAAGTAGAAGATTCCTCATTGCTTTGAGGTGCCAGCACAAGATCAGATATTGTAACACATTGCTGGAATCTAGTTACATTAGAATAAAAAAAATGTGCATTGTGCCATTTTTTGTTTTTCCTTCATTTTATTTTCTCTTGCATATACACATATGTGGACCGCTAAAGTCTATTCATTATAGAGGGGGTGGACACATTCTATATTACTATGGAGGAGCAGCTAGATGATGCATAAGCTACTTTGCCTCATCATTTGTGTGAGCTGTAGCACCCTCTAGAAGCTCCATCTCCCCAAGCATGACAAAGAGACAGGTGATGTGCCTTCTGTAATAATCTCTCCTACTTACCTGATCACTCTGGGCATCTCCCAAGAAAGCCGAGCTGTGCACACCATTATACCCAGCAATCCCAGCTTCCCCTGCATGTGCTGGGAATTAATGAAAGATTGTCTGCAGGAAGAGAAGAAAGAAAAGGTGATGGCACCCTGTGATGGATGGGGACATTTGAGCATTGTGTGGTTAGTTCTGCTTTAAAGTTCTCATGAATATTGTAGGATGAAAAAGAAAAAGAAGAAAAAAGAAGAAATAAACATTTGTCTGTAATTTTAGTTTTATATGATAAGTGAAGTATGTGCCTATGATTCTAATTCTACAATGTAGGTAATAGGCAGTAAAGTCATATCAGTCCTGTGTTTGGTCTATCAAACATTAAAATCTAAAAACATCACCAGTTGAATACAATATAAAGTGAATTTCCTGGGGACATCAAGCTATTATCATGCTATAATCCCTCATTCTGGTATATGAGAGGCAACTTGCAATCACCTCATTAAAGCCTGTGCCTTGGTGATTGTGAAAGATCCAGGAAGCTGGGGATCTCATTACTGACTTCTCATTAGGCACTTATCCATTGCTGACAATTTTGCATTTTTTAAAAGTCGTTTAGTACAGAGGCAATGTGCCCACTTGTGCCATTATCAATTTATTTTGTCATGGGGAGTGTTGCTTTCTGCAAAGCCACGACAATAGAATATTCATTTTCAAGAACAGTTTAGAAAAGGACATTGAATTTGTTACTAGTCAGTTTCCATCTTTCTAGCTGTGAAAATTGAAAATTTAATAAGGGACATTTAGGTGAATTGCATTGCTTACTGGAATCCATACTTTGGGGTTACTATACATAGGGACAGTTTATAACATTAAAGCCCTGAGTAGCATTTATCAGAGAGTAAAATATTTACTTTCTTATTTTACCAGCAGTGTTTTGGGCAATTTAATTTCCATGGCATTGGTACTTAGGCTATATCTCCCTAATAGAAAAACATAAGGGCAGCCATTGCTCTGAAAATGCTGGTGATGGGTGTGGGCAGGAATGGACAGTTATCATGAAAAAGAGATAATGATATGGAGAGATATTTATATCATATATAAGTAGATTGATTTATTTCATCAGACTCCACTAAAACTGGAAATAGGATTTTACTTAATCTAAAAACTTAATCTAAAAACTGCTAAAAAAAACTCTTACCTTCAATCCCGCTGGGCAGTCCAATGCATCCGGGGGTGTCTTGCATCAGTTCCCCTGTCGTCCCGGCATCCATCCCAGAGCGCCAAGCGATGCCATCTTTGTTTCCTCTTCCGGGTTCCTCATCCTACGTCACTCGACTCAGGCGCGAGATCTAGTGGCGTAGGATGGGAAGAAAACTTGGCAATCTCACTGCACATGCGTGAGATCGACAAATTTTTTCTTTGCATGAAAAGGCTCCTTCTGCGCATGCCTGAGATGCTCAGGCTTGTTTACCCTTTTAGAAGCTCAGGCTTGTTTACCCTTTTATGTAAAGTGAAATTTCTGAGTTTAGGTACACTTTAACCACAAGAACAATGATTTGTTTATATTAAAAGCACTATTATGCCTCGATTACCGCCCTGGCAGTGTGATTATTTTAGTATGTTTAAATGTCAAAGTGGTACATTTGACATTTAAAAATACTTCTTATTTTAAATTTCCTGCAGGTCCCGCCCCCCCGCGCACGCCCCTAGCAAGCATACATGTCACATGCCCACCCGGCATCTGCATCCCCTGGCCTCGCGTCTTCAACATTCAAACGCCGGGGATTCGAAGCTGGGGGACACAGATCCTGGGCATCGCCAAAGGGACATAGATGCTGGACTGGTACGCTGCAGGCTTGTGGGGACCAGGTAAACCCTCAATTCCAGCCTGAGTGTGGATCGGGGTTACTGCTTTTTGTAATGAAATTTAATCCCAAGCCACATTCGACATTACCGCCAGGGAGGTAAACCAAGCAGCAGACATACAGAGTGTTTCTCCACACCCTGG
>NC_092860.1:145650000-145685057 GCF_032062135.1 Pyxicephalus adspersus | reverse complement strand
AAATTTAATAAAACAGACCTCATATGTTTATCATTGTACAGTATATGTTATATAGGTATACTAAGTAATGCCAAAGAGAATGATAGGAAATCTCTTATGTTCCCTGTGCCCTAAAAGTGATGCTTCTCATTCCAAAAACTCTGAAAAACTGAACAAGATGACATTATGGATCTGTTTATATAATTTGCTTGCCATGAGTTCAGAAAGTCTCACCACCCTAATTTGATTACATTTCCCTAACAATCTAATACAGTACAGTATGACTACAGCCACTCTCTTCCACCTATCCCCCAACAATCTTTCTGCTTTCCGACTTTCCCCTCTGTGGATTATCCTACTTACCTTTGGTTCTCTCCTACATTGTATTGTGTACTTTTCTCTCCTACATTGTATTGTGTATCACCACATTGATATGTGACCTTGGTTTGATCAGGATGTAAACTGTCCATAACATAAATATTTACTGCTTTCCTTGAAGACTTGTGTTGATCCTTGAATTGTCTTAAATTTTTCTTGTACTTATTTGTTTTTTGTCCTTTCCTTGTTATGTGTTTAATTGTCAATACATTCTTTATTAAAAAAGATAAAGGAGTATATATATATATATAAATATGTAGTGATTTGATAACAGTGGCAAACACTATTTGGTGGGCTATACCAAGCTGGATTGTGCAGATTACTAGCAACCATTCATAAAAGTGTGTGATATTGCTGGTCATCAGAAAGTAAAATGAAAAGTTACTTGTATTATTTATTATTATTTATTTATAAAGCACCAACGTGTTAAACAGAGCTATATAATAAATATACCCAACCACAGCTGTTAGCAAGAGGAAAAAATGACTAGTTTCAGTGAGAGGAAAATTTTTGTAAGTAAATCAGAGAAATAAAAGCCCCATCAACAAGAGAACAACATGTCTGCCATTGGTGGTTAGTGGAAGGGAAGATTTGCCTTTGCTAGTGCAAAGCAATGCAATAATGTTTGGGTGTTATGTGGGAGTAATAAAAAAAGGGGGGGGGGGGGGTAAGTTTGTTCTTAGTAAGGGCAGAGGCATGGCATTGGTAAATGGTGGTGGACATTGGTGGCAGTGGGTTACATATCTGAAGCACACTCTGCATTATACGCTGTTGGACAGAATATTCGATCAGAGCTGTATAAGAGCTGGACCCTGGGATTACAATTACCACAATAATTAAAAAAAAATTGGCAACAAATATTTACATGCAAAAAAATAAGCATTAGGCTAGGTAAACGCGTCAGATGATTCTCGTCCGATAATCGCCTCAGGGTTAGTATCGGACGAGAATCTTGTGTGTGTATAGTGCTCATCCGACGTCATTCGTGGATCTGTCCTGGCGATTCGATGAAAGACAAATGTGTGATTTTATCACAGGTAGATCAGGAAAATAATCCTGAGGTCCAAATGACCTGTCCCATGTGACTATCCTGGGCAATCATGGCATACCAAGCCTGCTAAGATGTTTATTACAGGATTTCAGTATGGAACAAGGGATGTTGAAGCATCACTATATATTAAAAAAAAAATTCAATTTCTTCTAGGTATACTTTTTAAGACAAGAATCCAGAGGAAGGATATATTGTACACAAGTAAAATCTCACAAATGAGCTGTAACAACCTGATTGCAGGCTCGTGGAACAAGCAATCAGTCACACACAGAGTGCAATTGCTGGCATAATATGCCCTGATTGTAGTTAGGGGTGACATCTATGGCTCACTTACTGCTCAGGCCCCTGATTAAAGGGAGGGAGGAGAGTTATAATCACCATCATGTTCCCATCTCGACTTTCTAAGAGTTTGTTTTGTGGCTTCCTCACAGAAAATTGTGAAAGATTAATTTAAAGACAAACCCGCTGCTTTTATTGTGATCATGCTTGGTGGAGATGCTGCATGTTAACATCAACACTAAATGATACAGAAAGTGTATGGCTATTAAATAAACATTGGGGTTGTTCACATAGCAAAGGAGCTTATCACTCAGTAAACGCATCATTCAGTTATTCCAAATTCCATTGCAAGTTGATCATTTATTTTGCTAATGGAAGCACTTAAACACCTCCTGTAAATAAACCCCAATGTAATTTTGTAAGGTAAAGTAACTGCCCACCTTTCTCCATAAGGTATAATTACCTATCTACAATCCCTCACCACATCACAGTTCTGCTCTTTGTTACTTCTAAAGAATAGAGCCATAAGGCATAGGGATCATGTAACCTCCCCAAGAGGCCAGCTACCACAACCAAACCGAGTGATATCATTCACCTGGAATCATTCTGAAACCATACATCAGCATGGCTTACCCAGGTTGGACTCTTGTAGCAGGGAGGAGGCAATATTGGCAATAAATATTTTAGGGGTCTGAAATGGGGGAAGCTATGAGCAGTCTTTTTTCTGAATAGTCATACCTGTTCACTGGCCCCTGGGCATACATCACTGACCCTAGAGAGTAGCACTGGCCCAATGATTTACTCGACAAATGCCCCTGTGAACTCCAAAATGACCACCAAAGACTAAAGACTCCTCAAATTTGTGCTAAAATTTTTAAAGACTTTCTTAGGGAAGTGTGTATAATAGGCTTATGTATAGAACTCTGGGCAGACGGTCTTAGGGACCTCTTTTTTTCTGATTCAGGCAATACTTTCATTAGTGACATAAGATGTTCGCAGATCCCATCTATCAATATCTGTAGCAGTTTAAATGTCCCTGCAAACACATTAGGCAAACAAAAATTTAAGAACACAGAGAATACATACTCATTGCTGTGCAATCAATAAGTCAGCAGTGTTCTCTGAGCAAGCATCTGTGTCAGGCGGATACCAGCAGCCCTTAGGCATGATGCATAATTTGAGCCATAGTTATTTAGTCCAGTGAGAGCCATCATATAGTCAGCCACAGATATGTTGCAGCTGGTTCCCCGATTAATGTGGAGCTCGGTCTCTGTGCCAAAGAGAAAAACCCAAGAGGCTGGAGGGTGACCTGTAGTTATTAAGTAGCAGTTAGCAGTTTTATATATATAAAAAATATATTAAGTAGCAGGCCCAAGTAGCAGTTTTATATATATATATATATATATATATATATATATATATATATATATATATATATATATATATATTGTAAAGGATTTTAACTAACCCCATTAGCATAGTGCAAGTCCCAATTCCATATGGGATTTTCAGGCACTCTGCCCACTTTTATTTACTCCAATATAGGAACAGAAAATAAACACCCAGATATTGTACCTCACAGGGTATCAGTGTAATTACTCTCCAGCAAAAAAACATTATTACACATTTAGCTTCCTGGCTCTCTCTGACACTCTCTCCAGCAGACCTAAACTTTGGCAGACCTGCTTGGTACACGGGCTTCTCATAGTCCTTTCTTTATACAGGACTCATACAACATTTCTGTCTGAGCCACTTGAATTTTGGCTCTAACTTTATCTTTTAATCTGACTTTCAAATTTATTAGCATTAGACAGAAGCTCAGCAACTTCCAGTTCCTGGCCTGAGAAGGGAATAAAGTGTCCAGTCCTTCCAATACACTTCAGACCTGGATCACCAAAAACTGCAAATCTGAATCTGCAGCAGTTACCTGCAAGTGAAATAATCTTTAAGCCTGACTTTACACTTCTATGTAAAAAAAAAAATATATACATATACACATAATACAGTGTTACCTTGGGATAAGTCTTTAATCCGTTCCAGATCCTTGGACTTATTGGACTTTTACCAAACAAATTTTACCCATAGGAAATAAAAGGAAAATGATTAATCCATTCCCATGAAAATAAATTCTATTGTTATTGGCATATTATACAATGATGGGGCTGTATGAAATAATTTAAACACTGCTTAATACTAAAATACATAAATACAAAAGCAATTAGATGAAATAAATGAAAATGTAACCTCCCTTTATCTGCCTGAGAAGATTTGAGTGCCTACTAGTATGATGCTCAGAAGGGATGAGGAGGAGATGTTATGTAATTCACAGAGAGATATAGCGGGGGTTGTTCACTGAATGGTAGCAACTGGCGTACTGAGGCTCGTGGGCAGTCGTGGATTTGTCTCGAGAGAGGTAAATAAGGGTAGCGCGCGGTGTTGTGACTCATTTGGACTTATACAAGTTCTAGCACAAAGGTTGTACACCAAGCAAAGGTTGTATATCAAGCAAAGGTTGTATACCAAGTAACATTTTTCCTGTCCAAACAGGATTTATACCAAGTTGGACATATTCCAAAGCGGACTTATACCTAGGTACCACTCTCTCTCTCTCTCTCTCTCTCTCTCTCTCTCTCTCTATATATATATATATATATATTAGCAGCAGAGACATGCTTATTAACTGAGTAAAAGGTTACCAGTTAGTTGTAGTGTGGGGATTCTAAGATTGGGCCTAATTTATTAAAGTTCTCCAAAACCAGCTAGACTATCGTGGGCGAATCTGTGTGATCCAGCAAACCTGGAATTGTTTTCTTAAAATAATTTGCTATTAGTTGGCAAGTTTAATCCTGCAGCAGATCAATTCCAGGTTTGCTTGATCACCCAGGTTCACGTACCATAGTCTATCTTCTCTAGTCTTGGAGAGATTTAATAAATCAGGCCCAATGTGTTATAATGCAATTCTGCCACTAGATGTCTCACTACTGTGACACCTCCAGTGTTTGTTAGGAAACTTGCTGATTCCTGGTGGTGTGTGTAGCCATGTGGATCCTTCTGCATGTTTATTAAAGCAATGTCCCTGCAGTACCATGTGTATGAAAGGAACTTCTTAAATAGGGATGTGGTGTGATTTTAGGATGTTAGAGTGGGATTCAGATAAGGTGGCCAGAAGGTAGTAGTGGCATAGTAATGAATGTGGGGTGCTGCTGGCATGGAAATGAGGGGTATTTCTGTGGAGGAACTGTGACTAGTTCTAGATGCTGGCAGCTGTCTTCCCAACCATCAGAATAAGTGGTGAGGGATGGTGTTGATATTAGATGCCAGTCTAATGATTACAGTGTTTGTGTGAGATAAAGTGTTACAGACTTACCCAGTGCAGATATGGATGAGCCGCTCACTAGGTATGGATGTTGTGATTAGCACTGATTAACCTATAAATGTTGATGTAATTGCATATATGTGCTAGCCAAGATTAATCAAAATTGTACAGATATTTGATAGCAATGAAATATTAAAAACACTACCCCTAGGACATGAGTCCCCCTGTTACTGACATAACTATGGACTCTTTATAGTTCTGCATAACTTTATTGTTATTATTATTAGTAGTAGTATTATCATTAATAAACGGGTTTTATATAGCACCAACAACATGAAGGCATTATATAAATAATGTAACAATTATAATTTAATACAATGGAAAATAGTAAGCATACAGTAGACATTCAAATGTATATAAATAACAAATGTATCTTTGGTAAATATAATACTATGGCTAGCTAGACTATTCTAGCTGTTCAAGCTGGTTTATCATATATATTCTGATTTTTTTTAGATTTTACCAGTATCATTTTCTTCTTCAGAATGTGAAGCAGAAATTGAAGCTCCACTTTGCTGTGATTTTTAAAATCTTTGAAAAAGATTAACTGTCAATTCACATTAAACTCAGTTAAATAGAAGGCGGTGTAGACTTGTTTCAAAGTTCTTTTGTTACTTGTTAAGAGAGTGTAAATTATTTTTGTTACTTTAATGAATCTTAAGAAACTTGTGTATGTGAATTGTAATTTCAGTGCTGCCCACTAGGTGTCACTACAGGGTAAATGATAACATATGCTGTACTGGTATTAGTGTGAAGTGTGTGACACAAAGGTGTTGGGGTAACAGCATTGACCCCATTACCCTTCCAAAGTAACAGAACAACAAGCCATCATCCAGACAGTAATTACACTACAAACTGTGACACTATGCACTTGTAACCAATGGCAAGAAATAAATAAAACGTGTGAAAGAAAACGAGAGAAGCAGGTATATTTTGCAAAGTGTAAAATATATGATTATATTAAACTTCCAAAGAAGAGGAAAAAAAACGTGAAGAAAAATAAGGCACAACTTTGCTAAACAATGGCAATTTCTTTAATGTTTTGCACAAACTTTTGAAAAGTTATTACTTATCAAGTTTTAGTTGCTGTCCCTGAGCCCGGTGGGGGCCAGACTTGACTTGATTTCCTATGCTGGTGATAGAAAGATAAAAGAAGGTATTGACTTGGAAAATTTGGCATGCTGGAATATGATCCCTATTTTCACACATAGAGAGGGTGCATTGTGGCAGCATGTGTTAATGAACCCTGAATTGGCTGACAGAAGTGAATTCAATGGCATTTGAATTGATAGTCTACATTAGCTTGGAGACGTACCTTTCACTGTGAATGTAATGTCCCATAATTTTAATATTTGTTCCTAGTTACGCAGCGGTGGTTAGGATCTCACACCAGTCAGCAATGTTTGATTTTCTTTACTTTGCAGCAGATAAGACACCCTAATTAAAGTTATACTAGGAAGAACAGATTTTTAAAAACACAATCATATGCAGAATACATTGTTAAAGTATATTTTAAATTCTTATTGTTTGTAAATCTCTGAAAAAGGTTATATCATTGCCTTGCTGAATGGGTACATTATAAAAAAATATCTCTTTCCCCTAATAATTATTATCATATCTGTTTAAAACTAAATCTGATGATCCTGCCCCAAGCTCGCAGGTTTTAATGTCATACGCTTGTTTTGTATATCCTTCGTGCAAATAAATTGTGATTTGTTATTGGTAAATCTTATACTCAACATAATCAGCTTTTACTCCTTTTTACCTTTGATTTCATTTCTGGTTACGGATTGTCATCCTTACGTTTAAAGCGTACCTAAACTCAGAATTTTCACTTTACATAAAAGGGTAGACTTACCCCCTTAATTCTCAATCGCCTAGGAGATCTAAAATTAATGGGAGCACAGAGCCTCCCGAGATACCTAAGTCATTCATCCCGGGAGGCCCTTGGTCGCTCCCTTTCATTAAAAGGGAAAAAAATTGACGACCTCACGCATGTGCAGTGAGATTGACAAGTTTTTCCCAATCTATGTCACGCGATTTCATGCCTGCACATTGCAAGATCGGGTGATGTAGGAGGAAGAACCCGGAAGAAGAGAAGAGAAGATGTCCGCGCCTGGAGCTCCTTTTGCGTTGGGCCAAAGAAGAATACCGGGACAATGCGGGACCCGGTGGAAGAATACTCTCGACAGACAGACTGATCTGCTGGATTGAGGGTAAGTGATTCTATTGTTTTGGGTTTACTTCCACTTTAAGCCTTACAGACTCTCCTTGAATAGGCTGCCTTCCCTATAAAACGGATTCATATTCATCTTTATTTTACTACTTATCAAAATTTGATAAATTTGTATAAACTATACTTATTTGTTTTTTCCTTGCAAAATACTTATAAAGAATATTAAGAAAAAAGTGATCCTCTAGCCCTGACGAAAGGAACCGAGATCCCCTAGCCCTGATGGAGGGGGCACAGATCTCTGTAATGTGTTGGCTCTTCTTTACCCTTCAACAAAACATTTCAACTCACCGCTATACATTGTGTATACATAGGCATTGCCCCCCTGCCATTGTTTACACTTTCTTCTTATACATGTGGAAATTTGTGATATCCCTTGATTGTCAGTGCTTCTACCTGACACAGACAGTGCTAATAATTTCCTTATTTACCAAGTAGATATAAAACACATTTAATGCAGTTAGCAGTTTATTAAAATGCAGTTAGTGTATTGTGAAGGCACAATATGGTGATACTTGAATGTGTCCGGTTATGACAAATGTAATTACCTGAATAGCAGCACTCAGGTAAGGGGAGGGAAAGCACTATCAGCCAAGATCATTGGGCAGCATGCAGCAGTACTAAAGAGTACTAAAGCCCGGTACAGACATCCAATGAATGTCAGATGATTGTTGCTGGAAACAATATTTATGGATCATTTCCAGTGACGAGTGAATGAACAAGCTCTGTACACACAGTGTGGTTCTCTTTAATGGAGAAGGGAAGGAGATAACGACAGTGGCACCTTCCCGTGCTCCCCTCCAAAAATGGTTTTAACTAATTGTTCATCAATCTGTTGTGGGGGGTTGAACAATGTTTGGAGGACCTCTGTACACAGGACAAATTTTCACCAAAGTTTAGAATCATATGTGTATGTACCTTAGCAAATCATCGTTTCAGTGTGCTGCTGCTTTAATCCACAACCTGCAGACAGGAAGGGGACTAAGCAGTACAGGTTAATTGCAGAACAAAGCATAAAGTCACCAACCTTGCCTGGCAAGGCTTTGGGAATATCAGGACTGGCTGGACATAATTTTAAATCCTTTGTCAGGGAAACAGCTTTCATAAAGTTCCAACATTAATTATATAAATATTATTTATTGTACCAGATATGTCATAGAAATATTTTTTTCAGTCCCTGTTTGGAATAAAAAAAAAAGACATAAATAAAAAAGACAAAAATCACATAAAGCTATATACCCCCATGATTAGATAATCTAATAGGTATTGTTATTTACTAATGGTGAACATAGAGTTCTCCAACACATTCTCCAAATACTGAAACTCCTAAATAGAATCCCCAGGATTGTGTAATATGTGACAATCTGATGATTTTTGCCATCTGTCAGAAATGTGCGTTTGGGAATAAGCTAAGTAAATAAAGATGAGCATAAATCAGTAAATGAAGTGTGATTACAGTTTTCAGACCCAGCTGAGGCCGTAAAAATCACATTTAAATTTCACATTTCTAAATAAGCAACAGTGAAAAATTGGCTGTCTAGCCTCTTTAATGGGCTTTTTGACCCAAAGCTAATGATAAATAATAATGCATAGAGAAACGTGGGCTATGTCCACAGAGGCTTTTATTATACCTTGAACATCTCAGCATTGATGGCTCTTTGGGTGGCTCAGTCCTTTCTTACAATAGAATGTTCCTATTGCATGATATGAAGTCTGAGTGAAAATAAGAGACTCCTTGTTCTTTAATAATCTGGTAGCCACAGACCATGTGACCTTTGCCTAGACGTTGTTTTTCATAATTTCCTTCTGTAGCAGTGTTTTAAAAAGTTTACTTATAATAATAATGTAACTCGTTGTCCAATGCTGCCCAATAAATTTAAATTTGTACTGAAAGGTCCAGTTCCAATTTTGATGTCAAGTGACCAATCTAATCTGTGATCTGGTGGTCCCAAAAACACTGCAAACGTGTACAATATTCTAAAATAATTTGTATTGTGTATCCTGTGCTCCCTCTGTATTATTATATATTTGTAATGTAGCCAAAGGGAAAAAAGCCAGCATGAAGAGTCTTGCCATGTTTACTATTGCAGGCTTGGTATGGTATGTACAGTAACCAGTAAGAGCATAGCCTCCACTGCTCATGTCATAAACACTAGGAAGTCCCTTTACATGCTGCCTTTTTGTCATTTGCCTGCAATACAAACACATAATGTTACAAAGAGAAAGCACAGCAAAAATTGCACTAAAATGTGTACATTTGATCAGGATCTACCAATATGTTCAACTAATTCACAAGTAAATTACATGCAAACAGGCGATTGGGATCAGTCAGTCAAACGTACACGTTACTTGAGAATCTCCAGTTATATCTGTGCACCCACAGAAGAATCAGCTCAAGCAAAGGATCTCCACTGAAAGATCCTGCAGGAACAAAGGCTCTTAGTTTACTATTTTCTTCAATTGGTTTGCTTTATAAAAGAACTATATGAAAGTAAAGTATCCTTCAAAAAAACTCCTAAAGAAGAGTATACAGCCTTGGATGAGGGGCAGAAGATTTGTTATGTGAATTTTTTTTTTCCTCTTTACTTGCTCTCAAATGCATTACTATAAGTACTGAGTTGCTATCTGAGTTTGGGACATATTGTGTTTTTGGTGTATAACCTTGTTATGTTTCCAGTTCTGGTTCTTAACTTTGAACTTATGTACAGGTAGTCCCTAAGTTAAGGACATTCAACATACGGATGACTTCAAGATATGAACGGGGCTTCCCTGCTCCCTCATGTGCAGGACAGAGGCTTGAAGGGGGGAGGGGATAGTTTGCATGACTATCAGTGGTCAGTTGGAAATTTGTAGCATCAGTTTTTGTTTTAGAAGAAAGTAAAGCTTTGAGAAACTCAGCAACATGTAGGATGAAAAGCTGGATGGCATTGGCTGTACAGGGGATGTCAAGATTTACACTTTTGAAGTATGCTAATTTGCTTTGCATTAAGGCAGTCCATTCATTTGAAAAGAACAACATTTTCTAAAAACAGGTCGATGCAGTTTTTGAAATGCAGTATAGCATAGTGTAATAGTACGATGTGTATCAATGTGAGTTTTAAAGATCTGTATAAATCCTGTATAATAATAACAATAAAAATAATAAAAATAGTAAAAAGATATACATATCTATTTTTTACATCTAAAGCCTCAGGGCATTGGTCCTGCCTATCTTTTTATTATTCTGTTTATTCTTTTTTTTCTCTCCTGGTATTGAAGGAGACTTTCTTTTCTACTTTTTTATGTTTTGGTAGACCTCCCCTTACATTGCCCTGGTGACAATGTTGTCAGTAAAAGTAAGGGCCATTTCAGAATTGATTTTTAGACAGTGTTTCACCACATGCTCAAAAGTGCTCCCAACCACTCCAATTCAACTTAATGGAAGTAATTGAGAATGTTTGCAAAAATTTTAAGAACGATTTTGAGAATGTGCACATTTGTTTTTGACTGGGGGTGTAGTTGTCATTCGGGGCCTGGTTCATGACAAGAATGATTTTGCACTCCAATCTCAAACACACGACAATGGGGTTGTCAAACTCTGCAATTAACACTAAAAAGTTTGTATTGTAGTAAATTATTGTATAGTAGTTTGTAGTACTATTTACTAGTAGTTTTATTAGTAGTTAGGGCCTACCGACACTAATCAAAACATTTTTACCTTTGGTTGTATTGCAGAATTTTCCTCATTAACCAACCGAGCGATAAGCCCGACCTTGGTACGGGCTTAAAATAGTTACAATTATCGATAAACCCGAACTTTTCTCACTGTATGAAAATACAGTCGGCGCGTGTGCGGGAAGTTCACGTGGGCGCGTGTGCGGGAAGTTCAAATTGAAACTCATTCAAACACATTTTGTATTGGATTGAATACAAACTCCTGTATCCAATCCAATACAAAATAATTCAAAATAAATACAAAGTATGTAATTGGTAAATTCAAACTCTCATTTTATATTGGATTGGAAGTGTTTTGTTTAGGAGATGGGTAATGAATTAGGTTAAGGTAAATACATAGCATACCCACTATTGTTTAATATTTTATTAACTGAAACAGAATGTTTTTTTTAGGTTTATTTTAGCTGACTTTTTGATTTTAATTTTTTAAACATCTGAACTGGATTCACACAAATGTTTTCAGTAAAACTATTGGACTTAATTTTCTAAAAGTAAAACGTTCACTGATCTATAAATCACAATTTTTCTACTGTTGAAATATTTACTATGCCTGAGAAGAAAAATAACAGTTATATAAAAAATCCATATGTCATATTTTCTACTCCAACCTTCTGACCTCTATTAGGTTACCTATTTATCTGTGGCCCTTCTCTGTAGTATACTGTCAAACCACATAAATATCTTGTAGGAACATAAAACAATACATTCATAAATATTAATGTACGATGTAGAAAATTAAAACCCCTTTAACCTAAACAAGTGTATACACATATATGTTTTATAAAGCTTATATATGTTTTTCAATTGGAAAAAGGTTAAAGGGTAAATATGTTTTATAAATGAGGAGCATATGTTCCTGTAATGGGCTGATATTTTTAGAATCTTGAAGCCATTACATTTTCATATAAATGGCTAGTGGAGTATGGTGGATGTCATTTTGCATAATGTCATTGTATGTTCATGTTGTGCTTTGGGTTAGATGGATAGCAAATCTGCAAAATGTATTTTATGGATGGAGGGGAGATGGTTTAGGGTGATCAATATTAAAAAAGGTATTGGATGGATGAAAGGAGTTTTGGAGACATGGAGGAAAGTAAGTGTGACCCAGATCTTTGCCACATGAATGACATGAAATCAAAGAGCCGGATTTATTTAAAAGTTAACCAAGGCTGGATCCATTCCAGGTTCACTGATGAATGTGTATCCTCTCTAGTCTTGAAGAGCTTTAATAAATCCGGCCCACTTACTCTGCAACCAATGTGGTCAGTTGCAAATTTGTAGCATCAGTAATTGTTTTAGAAGAAAGCAATGCTTTGAGAAACTCAGCAACATGGGATGAAAAGCTGGATGGCATTGGCTGTACAGGGCATGTCAAGTTTTACACTTTTGAAGTATGCTAATATGCTTTGCGTTAAGGCAGTCCATTCATTTGAAAAGAACAACATTTTCTAAAAACAGGATGATGCAGTTTTTGAAATGCAGTATACCATAGTGTAATAGTACGATGTGTATCAGTGTGAATTTATAGGGTGTATTGAGTTGCCTTTCAGAATGAATAGCAATGAAATGATGGGCATAGTGTGTGCTGCAGTAACACATTGTGAGCTCAGCATAGGAAGGATGTAATTGATGTAGTGGCTGCATTGTGGAAAGGTTAGCATAAAGGTGACTAGTGTACAGTATGTGTGCTGGTATGAGAAAGTTGGTGACTTCACATAAAGTGGCCGGTGGCATCATTTTATCATAAAGACTGTTGTGAAAGATGTCCAGCAGTTTCCTTGACATTAAAAGAACATGAAGGTAATAACGTAAAGGGAGGTTCAACTAGGGTCGAGGAATAAGCTTGGGTAAGTGACATTGGTGACAGTGGGCCTGATTTATTAAAGCTCTTCATTACTGGAGAAAAAAAAATATCAAAGAACCTGTGCGATCCAGCAAACCTAGAACGGATCTGGTTCAGCAATGAAAACATCTGTCAACTAATAGCAAATGATTTTTATAATCAGTCATTTTAAACGTATTCCAGGTTTGCTGGATCACCTGGGTTCACTCATGGGGCCTGATTTAAGGGGCACAGATTTCTCTGTGATAAGGGGTCCCTATTGATTCACAAAGTGGGGTTAGCGAGATTATGCTTTCTGTATGTTCAATGCAGTTAAAAAAAAAAATTTAAAATCCCTGATACCCTTGTAACCCCTTCCCCCCTCATGGCTCTAATGAAGGAATTGTATTACTGTTAGGGACAGAACAGGGGACAAGGTAAGCATTGCAGCCAAATCTGCTTTTTTATTTTTAATGTAGAGCACAACTTTGTTTTTTATTGCCTGGCTTTAAATGTTAGTGTACTGGTCATCATAGGGTTAAATTTTAGAGATATGGATTTGTACATTTGTATTCAGTAGTGAAAGCCCAATGGTAAAAACATTCTGGATTTCTGCTGCCAAAAACAAGTTTGCCAGATCGATGGATAAACGATTAACAGCAAATAAATGGTAAGTGTTTGAGCACATTAGAAGTTCATAAAATACCACAGCGATCATTCATTTCATTTTTTACTAATTACTAGAGATCGCTGCAATATAAATTCTTCTTCTGTTTAATTCAATCCATTCAAGTACATTAATTAGAATCTTTGTTATTTAGGGAGTTCATCTGAACAAATTTTACATATACATGAAAAAAACAGGAAACAAGAATGCAACAGATTTTTGCAGAATGCAATTATCCCAACAAATCTTGCCAACTTGGTAATTGTGTAACAGTGGCTGGTAAAGCAGGACCGAGAATTTCCTTTGGATTGGCAGCTGGAGGAAACAACACTAAACATTTGTGTATCGGCCTCTGTGTTTTGTTTCTCTCAATTTTCCTAATTTCTCAAATATTTTCCATATGTGGCAGATCATTTTCCAAAATCACCAGGCTAATAATATTTTGTAGTGGTTTATTTCCCCCTAAAGAACATGAACATGTTAATATTATTATTCATTTACATAGCACTGACATTTTGCCAAGTACACAAATTAGTGTCGCTATCTTTACAGATTTCAAGAATGATTTTGGGTTCTAGAATATAAAACTTATGGTTTGGATCACACAAATGTAAGCGTGTTAAAACTCCACTTTTTTAGTGGGAATAAATTGATGTACATTTTTTGGGGGCCTATAAAAACTATTTGAAAAGCCCATTGGGAAGTATCCTTTATAATATTGCATCAATCGTATTAAACCGCCCTGTACATCTCTAAATTCTGCAACACAATTCCTCCATGTAGGAATGTAGAAAATGAGGGGAGGATACAGGGTCATTATATCATATATTATGGCCTTTATAGTTTTTGGAAATCTATATTTCAATGTATATCGTAATTAACAGGATGTATAGCTAAACTATATCCTGCATTAGCCCTATTAAGCATAGGGATTTACATTTTTCCACATAACTTTCATTTGTTGATCTGTCAAATTCTATTCGCTGCCAGACTTACTATTGATAACATGTGGAAGTCAACCAATGTTCCAAACATCTTAGAAGTCCTAAGAGTTCAAACTCAATTTAGTTATGAAAGATTGTTACTCCAATCCCCTAAGGCGTAAAAAAATAGCATGGTGGTCTTGGACTATTAGACAAGGTTTTTATTTTAATTACTACGTTTCTATCTTGTTGGGTATAGTTAAGAACAATACATAGGTTTTGTTGTATAGTTGGAAACACCTATTGCCATGGGTTTAACGTTCACGAATGTATGTCTTATTTTTGTTTTTTAATACTTTTCTTTTTTTTATTTGTTTCATCTTTGTTTATGTACTTTGCAATGAGGAATGTATTATGACGATGGATTATTGATATTTGAGTTATATTTTGTTGTTTTTGAAAATTGAATTAAAAAAAAACATATTTTGTGGCTTACTAGGAATAGATTTTGAATTGTTTTATTTACAGGAATTAAAAAGAAATCTCACAGAGAAATTCTACTGAGAGCCTCAGGGCCAAAGAGTAAGTTCCAAAAGAAAAAGAGCTGTATGCAACCCCCAGGCTATACGTTGGGCATTAGGACTCCAAGTTAAAATAGCAAGAAACTCATCTATGAGTCCAAGGTTGTCACTTTTAACAAAGGTTGTGTAATGAAAGCTGCTGATTATTTATTAAAAAAAAAAAAAAAAAAAAAAAAAACAATCGCTATAAAAAAAAAACAGTATTAGATGGTGACTTACATATATACAACTGTGGAAATTATTCTTTATCATAAACATCAGGACTGTAAACTTTACAGAATTTCAATTTCTGCATTATGTTTCTGAAAAAGACCTGGGGAAGTTTCTGTCCAGGCAAATTTAAATATCTTCTTGCCAATCATCTGAGATATTTAGTTGCTGGAATACTAACAGACTTCAGCTGAATGGATGAAAATTGAAATCAAACAGCTTACACTAGGGGTGTCAAACTCTGGCCCCGGGGGCCAAATCGGCCCTCAACATTCTTTTTTTTTTGGCCCCCAAAGGAATCCTAAATATGAAATGCAGCTGGCCCGCCGCTGCATTGAAATATCGCCGCTACTACAATTCCCGGCATCACTTGCGTCTATTGACCAGCGGGCTTTTTGCCTATGATTGGTGAATTTTGTAATGCCGGGAATTTTAGTAGCGGCGCTATTTCAATGTAAGAGAGAGTTCCAGCGGTGGGCCACTCATAAGATTTAGCCTCGCATAGGCCACATCTGGCATTTCCAGTGCTCGGCCTCAGCTGTACTTTTCCTTGCTACTCCAAAGTATGGACTTGAATGGTTGGATTTTCATAAAAGAAAATTGGTATTATAATTGTTAGTCTGTGCAAGAGGGTTCCCATTGAAATTTAACTCAGAAGGCTACAAATAGAAAGAGGCATAAGATTTTTTCTTAACTAAAATTAAAAAAAAATTCTTATCCCTCTTTCGCTATTATAGGCATGTTCCAGATTGAATGTGAAGCAAAACCTCTTTGTTTCCATATGAAACGGTTTTATATTTAATTCAAATATATCTAAATTACCAGTTTGGCCCGCGACTTTGTCGAAGTTTTTAATTTTGGCCCTCTGTGTATTTGAGTTTGAGAGCCCTAGCTTACACCAGCATTTTCCCTACTTAGGCCCACTTCTATGTCACCTAAAGTAGAACTAAAGTTGCAAACAGACAGATTTTTATTGCAAAAAGGGACAGATAATGACCCATATGCAATATTAATTCATATCTGCCTGATTGCCATCCAGCTGTCACAGATTGTTTTAAAGAATACCTGTCCATCCCAGCTTCCCTTGCATGTCCTGGAAATGAATGAACACCCATGCGCCCACACAGGGGTAACATTATTTTGGCCTGGCCAAGAGATGAAGAATGAAAAAGATAAAGGAGCAAGGGACGGAATACAGACAGATGACTATTGATGGGTTAAATTTCATTTTGTTACTCCATCCATACTCAAACCTTTTGTTCTAAAAATACATGGAGCTACGGTATATCTAAATATCACACCTAAAGTATATTTATTATATAATAATTATGCTGTCCATTCGTCATAGGTTCAATAATGATAAATATTCCAACTACAATACTATATAGAGCTATATATTAAATTAGTCAAAAGAATTCAGGAACCATGCTACTTATTTTTTAATAACCAGCAGATCAGACATTGGACCTAATTTGTTAAAGCTCCCCAAGACAAGAAAAGATAAACTATCATAGGGGAACCTGAGTGATTCAGCAAACCTGGAAAAGATTTCTTAAAAAAAATTTGCTATTGGCAAAATTTTGAGAATTAATGTGCGATTTCCCCTTCATGTACAGCACTAACCCAATGTCCTGTCTCTCAAGTAATGTCTCAAATATGTATATGAGCAAAAAGATTTTACCATACCCAATAGAAAAATGTAGAGCAGCAGAGCAATCATCTTTCTGAACCTCATACAGTATACAAAAAACAATTATATAGACAGGCCTGGAACAGGGGAGAGGAGAGATAGATAATGGAAGGCCTGCATGACTGGGAGCTGGCAGGGCGAAACAATTAAAGAAAATAAAAATAATGTAAAGGCGAGGTTAAGAGGAGGTAGCAAAAGGAGGGTTAAGGTGATGTGGTGTTAGGGTGGTGAGAGAAACGGGTTATAAAGAGGGGGCAGGGTGAGCAATCGCAGGGGGAAGAGATGTTTCCCACCTGCCCGCCCTGTTTTTCTTTTTTTCTGGGGTTTTAGGTACTGCGGGGGGGTCAGTGGTGAAGTCCTTGAGGGATCTGCTTGTTAGTATGGTTTATTTGGGGGTGAGAGACCCATCTATGGTGTGGAGTCCCTGGAATGTGATGATCACATGGTTTGAGATTTTTGGTTTGGTGGGCTGCTAGTATTTATCGATGTTGTTCCTGAGCTGGGTTGATGTGGCTAGGAGCATACATATCACAGTAATGCAGTCCTACTTAAAGGGGATAGGCAAAATGGGGGGTGGGCCTTCTAGGACCGGTAACTAAGGGTGATGTTCCATGGTGTAGTGTTACTGCATATTTTGTGTTACCATATAGTTATTTGGTATGGTTTAATATTATTTAACGATATTTATGTTTTTAATTAAAGACTCATGGGACAATTAACCAAGGAAAACTTGTGGTGATTTTATTTAAGGGGGAGAATACTGAATGCGGTTCTATGCCTTGTCAAAGTCATATTATTCTAGTAGGGGCCAACAGATATCATGCATAAATAAATCAGTCAATGCCAGCCTGCTATTGGACATACCACACATCACATGGTACACTTCATCACATATTTTGGGAGTGTAAAACTATAAAACCCCAAAAGTGGTTTATACTATAACTCTTTAAAAAATATTGTGGGTTAACATACATTTTTTTAGATTCTTCAACATTACTACTAGATTATCGCATCTCAATGTAAGCCTTTGAAACACAAATTATTCCTTCAGCAGCAAGTGCTCCAATAAACTGGAGACTGAACAACTCTGCTATGTACAAACAGATGGGAGTTCAAGGCTGAAAGGTGAAAAGTTCCATAACCTCCTGGGCGGTAACCCCGAGTCACACTCAGGGTACGTAAACCTATGGAAACAATAGTAATAATAAAGTGCTTACCTGATCCACCGTCGTCTCGCATCATCTTTCGTGTCTTCTTTCTACAATGAGTCACCGGGGAGTTCCCGATGACGTCGGTGTGTGAGGACGTTCTGTTCGGGGCGGGAAATTCAAATTCATTTATATTGCATTCAATACAAAATAACTGTATTGAATACAATACAGTGGATTTACAAAAGCAGTACATTGTCTTTCATGAACATTTATTTTACAGTATAATATAATAGTATATTATTTATTTATAAAATAATAAAAATTAAAAAAACTTTATTTAAACTTTATTATACTCATACTATTATATTATACTGTAAAAAACAATGTACCGCATTTAGACATAAAAAAACGGAAAAAAAATAAGCCGCCTAGGAGGTTAAGAACCCCGATCTAGAAGTCTGAATGGCAGCACAGACAATGCGGATCACCAGAATTGACACCTGCAGCCCTTTTATGGTGGTAAGACTGCACACTATATATTTGCACCAGTTTTTATCTATAGAGATAGAGCTCAATATTTGCTTAGCATGGTTTTCCTGGCCACAGATCCATGTACAACACTGATGAGCAGGGCCATACTAAGTTACTTTAAAGAGAAAGCCATCAACATTTCTACAACTGGATGAATAATGTTTGCAATGCCATTTTTTATTCAATCTAACAGTTACATTTTTAGGACAGGCTTTCGTGGGTCTACCCTCTTCTTCAGTACAAGCAATACTAATACACAAAGGTTTTATTAGTAAGGACATTAAATATTAGGGACAGTACTTTGTTGTTATTACAAGTTTACCGATAAGACAACAATCATACTAGATATTAATGAAATCCTGCAGACACAGGCCCTTCAACTAGAGGCTGCTTTGACATTAAAATGCATTTGTAACATTTTATAAATAGAGATGTATGCTTTTTAATGTGCAAAAGGACAACAATGGGCTTCATCTGACCTGTTTTGGCTGAGATTTTGATGACCTGCATTTGGGGTGTTCAAATTACATCAAATTCAGAAAACTAATGTCTGTGAATCTTACATATTGTTTCTCAACCAAAAATTGCTAGGTATTCCTAGAGTAATTAATATTTTGTACCTCTCAGGTCAATATAACTGACACCAATGATCTTTTTGGCTATCTGTAAGGATGACATGTTTCCCGCTGGCCAGCAATGTAAGAAACATTCTTTCCATTGATCAACATGCTAATATACTGTGAGCTTCGAACATGTATAAAAGCTTGAAAAAGGCATATCTAAATGACAAGGGTAAAATCATGCAACTTTAACACACAAGTAAAGGGCTGCCCATTATGGGACATGTAATGTAATTTTGTATATATTGTCACAATGGACCCAACAATAACTGTTATTTTTGGACAAAACGTCTCCTCATTCAGGTGACCCAACTGTTGTAATAAAGCCTATGCGGCTCCATGTATGACAGATCTTTGTTAAACTGCTAAAAAACTATGTGTTCATATTCAGGTGTTAATAAAGTTGTTGAAAAAGGTGCACAGTGTCTGAGTAGAGTATGTAAAGCCTTACAGCTGCACTGATCACCAGTTGCCAAAGAGGAGCTACAGTAGGAGCATCTCTAAGGCAAATTTCCCTGCGATTTTCTGCGAATTTTCTGCAATTTTCTGCGAATTTTCTGCGATTTTCTGCAAATTTTCTGCAATTTTCTGCGAATTTTCTGCGATTTTCTGCAATTTCTTTGCGAATTTCCTGAGATTTTCAAGCTTTCTGATTTATCAGATTTGCTTTTGAAAACCAGTGATCAATTTCACCACCACTTAGGCATCTAATACCACCAAGATGCCAAGAGAGAACAGAGGCCGTACACGAAACAACATCAGTGGACTGCCATCAAATATGGAGGGAGGCCCAACTACATCAGGTAAGTTATTCCAACCCACCTTCACATCCAAAAGATAGAAAAATCTTTCTTACTAGTAGCACATTGTCCTTGTTTGTCAGATGAGATGCTGGGGTTCAGCTCACAGATCTCTAGCACAGGGAGGAGCTTGTTTACAGGTAACTGTCATACTGCTCTATGACCCCAACAGAAACTGTCATTGCTAGGCAACCAAGGCTTCAGATGTGTTGCCTCTGTGCTAGCAATATTCAGTATGGTTAATGTGATCTATGGGGTCTATTTATAAAATAGGGAATCATTTAGGGACCATTTCCTTGGTTGGAATTATTTACTACCATTGAAATGTCTGATTCCCTGTTTTATAAATACAGCTCTATGTATCATAAAATGAACATCCTTATTACAGAGCAATCAGGTGAAATTGTAATAATTGTTTAATATATTAGGTGATAAATCTTTTTGTTCTGTGAAGGACATTTTGTTTGAGTGATCTGTATTAGGGATGCTGGAGAAGAGCCCCCTTGGAAAACAAATTCCATATTATTAAATATTATTCAGAACTAACTCCTTTATACTAACCATCACTCTCTCATTGTTATTGCAGGGCAAGAATCTCCCATTGCATTTCCCACAAGATCCAGAGCTCCCATGCGGAGCAGACAGCCTGAACAACTACCATCAAGATCACGGAGACGTCACCACCGTGACACCACCCACAGGAACAGAAGCCGTTCTCCGGTTGAGCGGAGCCAACTGGAAGAGGACAGAACCCAGAGACCTCCTAGCAGTGACCACCATAGCGAGGAGGATCCAACATGCACCATCTGTTCACAGGAAATCCAAGAGGAGCAACAATCCACCACACTGCCCTGCTCCCATCGATTTCACAGAACATGTATCAGGAGACGGATACAAGAGAGTGGAACCTGCCCAATCTGCTTGGTTAGGGTTCATTGGTATAACAAGGTAAGTATTTGACATCTGTCAATCTTTCATTACACTTTTACTATAAGTACCAGTGATTGTTTTTATTTGTCAGAGAAAGTATAACTAACCAACTAATGTCATTTCTCTCACATATAGCACACTTTCCAAATACCACCTTATGGACAAATAAGCATCAAGGCCCATGTCCAGTTTTGGGCCAGGCGACAATCAATAAACATCAACTTCAATAATGAAGCACCACATTTGCATGGATTGCAAGGTAAAATACAGTTACAGTTTTTGTTGAATTAGATAAAAAAGTGTTCTGGTTATTTAGAATTTGTTTTTAACATTGGTCATGAGGGAAGCAACTTCCTTTTACTAACCATCATTCTATCATTGTTTATGCAGAAGAAGAGCCTGATGAACAGCAACCACAGAGCTCTCAGAGTCGCCGCCGCCGCCGTCCAGCCTCCACCCAGAGGGACAGAAGCCGCTCTCCTGTTGATCGACGACAACCAGAAGCAGCCAACATTCAGACATCCCCTCCTAATGAGCAGCAGACGGAGGAACTTCCTACATGCACAATTTGTTTGGAGGATGTGCAAGAGGTAGCACAATCAACAAGACTACCTTGCTCCCATTCGTTTCACAGGAGCTGCATAAGGAGATGGATGCAGGATTCATTAACATGTCCGAGCTGCCGTCAAAGGGTCAAATGGACTATTCAGGTATGTATTTTATATGTTTTGGTCATATTAAACGGGTGTCTGTTATTATGGATAAACAGATGTGGTTACACTGTGGGCATGGTTAAACGGCAATTTTATTGTTGCCTGTTGCTTAATCTTACTGTTTTCCATGCCCATATAGGTGGACCATAATCCATAACCACCAGGTCCACATTCTATGCATAAGACACCCATGTCATAACTTATTACGCATGGGTCCACATCCCAACATCAACACCCCCATGCCATAATTCATAACCCTTGGGTCCAAACTCTATTTCATAATCCATAACCCCCCAGTTTCAAATTCCAGCCAAAAGACCCCTGTTTCATAACCCATAACCCCCAGATCCACATTCCAGCTCTAAAACTCCCATTTCATATTTCAATACCCCCCAGTTTTATATTCCAGCCATAAGACCCCCCATGTCATAACCCCCCAGATCCACATTCCACCAATAAAACCCCCATTTCATAACCCATAACCCCCAGATCCACATTGCAGCCCTAAAACCCCCATTTTATAACCCATAACCCTTCAGTTTCAAGTTCCAGCCATAAACCCCCATTTCATAACCCATAACCTCCCAGATCCACATTCCAGCCATTGGAGCCCCATTTCATAACACATTACCCCCAGATCCACATTGCAGCCCTAAAACCCCCATTTCATAACCCATAACCCTTCAGTTTCAAGTTCCAGCCATAAACCCCAATTTCATAACCCATAACCCCCCAGATCCACATTCCAGCCATTGGAGCCCAATTTCATAACACATTACCCCCAGATCCACATTCCAGCCCTAAAATCCCATTTCATAACCCATAACCCCTCAGTTTCAAATTCCAGCCATCAATCCCATTTCATAACCCAAAACACCCCCAGAAAAACATTCCAGCCAAAAGTCCCCCATTTCATATGCCCTAACCCCCCAGATCAACATTCCAGCCCAAAAACCCACATTTTATAACCCATATCCCTTTAAATCCACATTGCAGCCATAAACGCCCCCATTTCATAACCCATAACCCCTCAGTTTCAAATTCCAGCCCTAAAACCCCCATTTCATAACCCAAAACCGCCCAGATTCAAATTCCAGCAGTAAGACCCCCATTTCATAACCCATAACCCCCCCAGATCCACATTCCAGCCATAAAACCACCATTTTTAACCCATAACCCCCCAGTTTCAAATTCCAGCCATAGGACCCCTGTTTCATAACCCATAACCCCCAGATCCACATTCCAGCCATAAAACCCCAATTTCATAACCCATAACCCCCCAGATCCAATTTCCAGCCCTAAACCCCTATTTCATAATCCATTACCCCCCAGATCCAAATTCCAGCCCTAAAACCCCCATTTCATAATCCATTACCCCCAGATCCACATTCCAGCCCTAAACCCCATTTCATAATCCATAACCCCCAGATCCACATTCCAGCCACCAAAAAAAGACACAAAATGCCTGAAATAATTTAGGTCACATCAATCTATATTCAGAGAGGCTCCACAGTGGAAAAAGCAGTTGGTGTAAATAAAATAAGGAACAAAAAAGGAAGCAGAAGATTTTTTAACAGAAAACAAAATAAATCTTAAATAAACTAAAACTAAGGCTGTCACTGTGTATTCTTTTACAGACATTGTCTACTTATTTTTTGCACAGGTGGGATGCAGAAGGGAGTGAATTATATAGAATATTAAACAGAAAGACAAACTCAATTTCCCTTACACTGTTAATGGGCTGAACTGCAGACAAAATAAGAAATTCCCTTACATGGGTGGTCAGAGGAACAATAAATGTTGTAATAAATGCCACGAAATCATTAGTTTGTGGTACAAAAACATGCCCCTTAATTTGTGGGATTAAGCATCATTCCTGTTTTGTCAGTAGGAGTAAAAACAAAAGATAATATGGACAGTGGGAACACAAAAATCCTTTTTGTTTGTGGTCAATGGAGTAAAAAATAAAAATCTCACGCGTTAGTGGTTGTCCTGCTCAGGGAATTAGAACCACTATGGGGTGCTATGTATAGCTCAATCATTGTGTGAGCCCTAGGAAGGGCCATGGCGCAGAATCTAAGTTTTAACCTGGTCCTCTCCAGAGCCTCTAGTGGTGAGGGTGTTGCACTGTACACTGAAACCAGGTTTGCAATCCTTGAGAGCACCAGGGTTGGAAGAACAGCACTAAGGTAATGGTAAATAGATGTAAAACATGGCCCTGTGATAATGGTAAGTGGGTGTAAAACATGGCCCTGTGTTAGTGGTCAGTGTTAGAAAAACATGGCCCTGTGTTAGGGGTCAGTGTTAGTAAAACATGGCCCTGTGTTAGTGGTCAGTGTTAGTAAAACATGGCCCTGTGTTAGAGTAAAACATGGCCCTGTGTTAGTGGTCAGTGTTAGTAAAACATGGCCCTGTGTTAGGGGTCAGTGTTAGTAAAACATGGCCCTGTGTTAGTGGTCAGTGTTAGTAAAACATGGCCCTGTGTTAGGGGTCAGTGGGAGTAAAACATGGCCCTTTGTTAGGGGTCAGTGGGAGTAAAACATGGCCCTGTGTTCACTGGAAAAAAAAATGTTGCATCATTATTTGGAGTAAAAAAAATCATTGGATGGAAATTAAAACCTTGTGTCAAGGGAAGTAAAGCATGCTCCATCATCAGTTTCATTAATAAATGTCCCTAGTTTAGTTGAAATGCAAAATACCACGATGATGGTCAGTAGGGTAAAAAAAATACATAGATAAGGGTTATAAATGTGACCTACACTGCATTCACCAACATTCACACAATATCACTACGCACAGCATGGTATTACACACAAACATACACACAATCTGCACACACAAATCATACACAAACACACATTCATGCCTGCATTATACATACAATCCCAGTGTATGTACAGGATGTGCAATGACCATTTTTTGGATACCATAAATAAGGGTATGCAAACTCAGGCCTTTAGGCCAGATATGGCCTAGCCAGTAGTCAGTTCCGGCCTAACGCCCCCCCCCTCCCCCAGTTGATCCGGTCTAGTCCTGGCTGGCAGGAGTCGGCAACCCGTGGCTCCAGAGCTGAATGCGGCTCTTGAGTCTCCTTGTTATGCCTCCCTTCCCTAGTTACCATGGCCGGCGTTAACACTTCCGCCGCCGGGGTAAGGGGACATTCCCTCTTCTCTGTATGCATTACAGAGGCAATGCATACAGAGGAGAGGGATTTCCCTTCAGGGGCGTTCCTAGTGGGTGGTGGAGCCATCAGCCTGGGACTCAAGAAAGAGTCTAGGCCTAGTGTGCCTTCTTAACCGCCTTAAATTGTCTAGTAGCCAAAAACGTTTGCTGACCCATGCCGTAAATCAACATCCAACATTGTATGTCTCTCACAACTTCGTTTCCATTATTATACATCCATGTCTTGCTACATTCCACTAAACATCATAACTCAGCACTCAAAACATATCTGGAGCCCTATTAACCTATACTAATCATCAAACCAAACCTTATGATTTTTCTGAAAAAGCCTAATCATTCATTCAAAAAATACTGTAAAAAGCAGTGAATCTGACATTCACCAAATATTCACTGGTGGAGAATCAACCACTGCCATTGAAAACACACAGACCAAAAGGATTCTCCACCTGAGAGTGTCTGGTGAATATCACATTTACAACTTGAAAAATCAATGAATAGAGCGTCCTCTTGCAGTTTCCAAGTTTTTACACAGTTCTAAACAGAGAATTGTAAGTAGCGAATAATGTTGTCAGATTTAAGGTTGATTACAAAATAGAATTTCCCAGCATTAGATGGAGGCAAACAGGGACAGGGAGAGGCAGCAGAAGTCTTAACGCATTGTGGAAAATGATTGCCATGGCCCAATGGGCCTTCCTTAAAGGGACATATTTCACAGAAACTTCTGCTTCATCAGATTTTTTACATCATGACAAGGGTAGCTCGGACTTTCTAGCCTATCCTTCACCGCCACCATCAGAACCTCTGCCTCCCCCTGACCCCCTACCTGCTTACCAACCACTCTCCCACCATACCCAGACATCAATCTTGGATTTAAATTGGCTGGCAAGCAGCCGTTTTATTTTAACACCAATAAATAAATAAGCCATTCAAGTAATTAACAAATATCAAATAATAAATAAATGACAAAAAAATACATTTACACTTTTGATATGTAAGCATACATTAACATAACACTCCATTAATATTATTATTATTATTATTATTATTATTATTATTAATATTACCCAACGCAAACATATTACATTGACTATAACCTATTTAACCAACAACCTAATTCCCCTTTTAATAATACATAATCATTCCAACAATATCGATAATGTTATCAAACTCCATACTCCCGGGTTATACACCCAAACAACCAGGCTGCAGGTCTTAGAAAGCAAAATCCGCACCCAACAGGACTTTAATTCTTAGTTCACCATAAATGGGGAGACCCCACCAAAGAGAATACCCCCTGCCCTCGAGCGGGGCGCCCGTCCACCTGGTCCTGGTTACCGTATCCAACCAGACTGCAACACACCTGGGCACCCACTCCACCATAATCCAAGTACTTCAATCCAATGTACTGCCACCTCCGTTCCAGGCGAGCACGCAGTCTATTGGTCAGCTGGACCTCTGTCCACCTCTCACCACACCCAACGAGATAGAGCCCAACTCACAACCCGATGCAAGCCAAACCAACCACTGAAACTTAAAATCATTCCCTCCCAGTCTTCGACCCATGCCCAGTAACCACCTGTTGCCCCTGCTAACTGACTCACTGTACCCCACCAACTCCAGAATCACTTGCCACCGATATCCACAACTCATGAAAAACATCCACACCCGGTCTACCACCCGGAAACCATCTCAGAACATCACCCCACTCACAACACACTGCAGAATATGCTTGCCACCGCACGCCCCCCCCAAAGCAAAAGTCACAGTACTGAAATGTAATGAAGTATACCACCCTATTGAACAGCCACAAGGGAGCAACAAAGAATACCATCTCAAAATACCGACATTAGGGAGTAATACTGTATACCATCTAACAATACTGACACCAGAGAGTAATGAAGTATACCAAACCCCCAGCACTGACACCAGAGGGAAATCGAGAATGCCATCCCACCGTACTGGCCCACAGAGCAATATAGTATACCATCCCACAGCACCAACGCCCAGGAGAATTAGAGTAGAGCACCCCAGTACTTTCCTTGGAAGTAATAGCGTATACCATCCCTGGAAATGCCACTGGGGAGATAAAGTGCAAACCAATCCCTACCATACTGACACCAGGGAGTAATAGCGTATACTCTCCCACTATACTGACACCCGAGAGAATTAGATCATACCAACCCCCCTTTACAGACACCATCAAGTATTATAAAATACCATCCAACCCCTAATGATAGGGAGGACCCAACTCAGCCAACCCAAAGTACTGACACCAGGAAGTAATAGAATATACCCTCCAACACCACTGAGACCGGAAAGTAATAGAACATACCATCTAACACCACTGACATAGGGATTAATGGACTATACCATCCCACTTTACCAAAACAAGGGAGTACCCGAGCATAGCTGTCCACAAAACCAACCCCCAAGAATTTATTGAGTATACTATCCCACAGTACTGACACCAGGTAGTATTAGAGTATACCATCCCACAGCACTCATACCAGGGAGAAATAGCGTAAACCATCTCACAGCATTGACACCAAGGAGTAATAGAGTATACCATCCCACTGTACTGACACCAAGGAGAAGTAGTGTATCCCCCAGTACTAACACCAGAGTGTAATAATAAATACCATCAATAGCATACCCTCCCCCAGTACTGACCCTGAGAGAAACAATGCATGCCATCCCACAGTACTGACACCAGGGAGTGATAGCAAATACCATCCTGCCGTTCTGACACCTAGGAGAAATAGTGCATACCATCCAACAGTACTGACACCAGGGAGTAATAGCGTATACCATTCCCCAACACTAACACCAGGAAGAACTAGTAAATACCATTCCCCAGCACTGACCCCTGTGATAAATGGAGTATACCATCCCACAGTACTGAAACCAGTGAGTAATAGCAAATTCCATCCCACTGCACCTGGGAGACACCTGCACCTGGGAGACACTGACACCTGGGAGAAATATAAACACCTGGGAGAAATGTAAATCATCCCACAGCACTGAAACCAGGGAGTAATAGTATAAACCGTTCTCAGTACCTACACCAAGGAGTAACAGAATGTACCGTCCTCAGTACTGACACCAGGGTGAAATATAGCATATCATACCCCAGTACTGATACCAAGCCCTTGTCTTGCCCCCAATTTGCCTTTCAAGCGCCATTTCCCTTTTTACCAGTTTTACCTCCTCCACCACCCACTTTAAAACTACAGGCCTGTGTGCCCACCTGCACTTGAGCCCTCCTACCTGAACCTAAACCCTCCTAACAACCTCTTTCCTTCACACGGTCAGCTTGTAATCAAATCTGTCTCTGAACTTCTATCAAAATTAAATAGCTCCAAAGGTAAAGTAGCAAACGTCCCCACACACAACCCCTTCAGATCCATTTGGCCTAACAGTAGTTGCATCGCACGCCCCCTTTTCCCACCACGCCTGCAGGCCTCTCTCCCAGGGGATCAGGGGCTGCCCACCGCAAAGCTCAGCAACGAACAGGGGATTCGTCCCTAGACTGCTCCCTGCCTGAGACTCCCTTAACCCAGCTGCTAGCTAGAATGGGCCCTTAAGGGGCTCCCAGGTATTCCCCAAGTCCCCTGAAAAAAAAAGGGGCGGGGGGATCAGGCTCCCCAGGCACGCCGAAGGCCTGTGCCTCCAAGGTTGCAACCCTGCTAACCTAACCGAGGGCAGGGACTCACAAAATCCATCCCCCTCCCACACCCAGCTCCTCTAGCATGTAGCCAGGCTTCACGATGAAGGCTCTACCTCTCACTTCAGTCCAGCCCCTTTTAACTCATCCTATTCATAATCCCCTCCTACCCCACCCTTCACACTAGCACAGCCCCCTCTAGCCTTACTACATTTTTTTAACCCTTTAACACCCATGGGCTAGGCCTCACACCATGTCATGTAGGCCCTGCACCTAGTTTCTTACGGCTACGGGCCTCTCTGTCCAGACAAAAGTGAAAGTTTCCTGAAGAAGCCTGAAAACCTGAGTTAGCCACTTGGCTTCTTATACATGGGGTTTTCCTGAAATAATTCTTCAACTGTCCCTGTGCAGAATGGAGGTTTTACAGATATCTTTTCATGTTTTAGCTCTTCCTGTTATACTATTTATAATATTGTTATTATTACACAGTATTTATATTGCGCCAACATATTACGCAGCTCTGTATAAAGTCCATAGCATGTCACTAGCTGTCCCACAAAGAGGCTCACAATCTAATTTTGGGGGGACAAGCCAAATAACCTAACTGCATGTTTTTGGAATGAGATAGGAAATCCACACAAACACAGGGAGAACC
This sequence comes from Pyxicephalus adspersus, assembly GCF_032062135.1. Lineage (NCBI taxonomy): Eukaryota > Metazoa > Chordata > Amphibia > Anura > Pyxicephalidae > Pyxicephalus > Pyxicephalus adspersus. The sequence goes on along the minus strand of NC_092860.1, from coordinate 145,655,907 downwards.
TGTAAACTCCATGCAGATAGTGTCCTGGCTGAGATTTGAACCTGGGAAATAGCGCTGCAAAGGCCAGAGTGCTAAACTCTGAACCACTAATATAAAGAATCCATCTGTATGTGGAGATCCCTCGTAATAGCCACATCAGATGTGCTGATCAGGGAACACTACAGACAGAACTCATTCATAGAGATATGAAGTCCAATTACTCCGTGAGATGCTAAGAAGCGGTCTCAGAGTTTTAGATCATTTACATATATTTACTAACATTTCGACTTCAGGATAACACAACATGATCCACTGATGAACCTTGGACTGTGATGAGTACGTTTTGTCAATTGAGTGCATGGGGAATCCAAGGCTGAGCAGAAACAAGAAGAAACCTCACTGAACCTTGCTATGAGACATGGTAACAGGCTGGGAGATGGGTTAATAATGTAAATATCAGGCAGCATTCCTATTGGCTGGTGATAAATATTGGTCAGTACTACCCCTAACAACAACTTAAATATATTGCCGTTTACCAGTTGTCACATCGACAGCATTAGCTTTCTTTTGTAGATTAGGTACATCTTCTGTGCAGAAAAACAGTTGATGATCTTTAACTTCCTCAGCACTAAACAGCTATAAAAAAAATTGTCATCAGCTTGCCCAGCTATTCTCTGTAAACTACAACACACCAATTCCCTATGTAATGGAAGGGAGGAGACAGGGAGGTGTTTGATGTGAACATCAGGAGAAAGTTGTCACTCTTGTAGGTTACTGTCAAGATCCCCAGACGAAAAAAGGCATAAAAACTAATAATTCATCCAGCACATGTAAGGACTGGTAAGCTGCAATATAATATATTTGGGCTTAGATACTTAATGCAGGAAGGTGAGGCATCAGTGAGCTTTTTATTAAAAAGTCAGAAAGCAACAGACATTGCTTTCAGCTTCCCTATAGAACTCCTGCTGTAATCTCCACCTCCGTTATCATATATTTTTTGGGGTTAAGCGACCCTTTAAGAAGTCCTGTGTGGTTGCCAGTGCTCTTTTTCTGCTTTCTTTTAAATCACAAATAGCTTCTTCGTGACCCATAAGTAATTCTACAGGAGTAGTCAGAGAATCTGTATTGGCAACCCATTGTGCCATGTTCTTGTGACTGTGCAGGACTGATTTAATCAATGTTCTTATGTGTTAGGAGGTTTTCAGGTGTGGGGCTTGTACTGCGAAATCTATTTCACATTCACAATGTGACACCTTGGACGAGGGCTCCGCAAGACTATTATGAAAAAAAACATACTTGCCAAATTCACAGAAACGTTATGTTCCCTACACAGATAGAACAAAAACAAAAGTTTTATTGTATTTGATGAACTGAATACTTTAATTGGGATGTTTTGTCCAAGCCTATCATTTTGTGGAGATTTACCCTCCTTAGTGCTCTGTGTTTTCACATTAGTAAAGAAATAAGCCAAAAGAATAAATTAAAGAAGGCAGAAGAAGACTATGAATCCTCCTCCTCCTGTGTTACTGTCTATATCCTATTAATAATAATACAAAGTAATTTTTCAATTATACAATAGTAACTATAAATAAATATATATATATATATATATATATATATATATATATATATATATCATATATACACCATTTTTATCTTTGAAGTGCTGGAAGTACAGCAGGATTATACTATGCATCAGGACCAGTGTTGGAGGGATTTTTTAGGCTAAAGCTGCGTACACACGTGCAATTTTTGTCGTTGGAAAGGATCTTTCACGATCCTTTCCAACGACAAGGGAGTGCACGATGCATGAACGGTGCTGTACATACAGCACCGTTCATGCTCTATGGAGAGGGGAGGGGGAGAGCGACGGAGCGGCACCCTGCTGCGCGCTCTCCCCTTCCCTTTCATTAGGATCGGTTGTCGTCCATCGTACGTGGATCCGGCAGGACGGTCTTTCGGACGATGGACGACAACGACTGTACACATCGGCATCGGCCAATTATCGGGCGATAAAAATCTGACGTGTGTACGTAGCTTAACACTAATAAATATTTTATTTTGTATCGAGGGTTAATTTTCTGTCAAGTTTGTACTGTTATCCAAGTCCTAATAGAAGCAAACTGACTCCTCTATTTTCACTGATGACCATTGTTACCTAACCAAAAAGTGAATTGAAATCAAATTTTTTAGAGATTTCTAGGAAAAGAATTTAGGAGATTTCCTTAAACTTCCTTTTAATTCTTTTGGACATAAAGTGTAACTTCCCAAATTGCACACATGCACACACACAAAAAAAAACAAAAAAACTTTTAGTTATTTTAATTAATTCTCTTCTCCAAATGTGTTTATACACATATACACACAGTACATGTGTAGCACAAATACTACAAATAAGGAATGTATTCCCCTTTCTAGGTATGTGGGTGATGCCATACAAATCTTACCTTTAGGAAGGTACTTTTTCATTAGTACAAGATGGTGTGGTGACAGGTGTGGTGTAATATTTTAGACTGAACAGGATGTAGCTAGCGGCATTGGATCCCCCAGTCCTGGATTACAGGAAGCTGCATGAAACAATATGTGATGATATAAAAATCTTGTGACAAGTAAAATAGTATGTGGTTCTAATATACAAGTCTGGATTGCCTGATCAAATTATGATAGATGGGTGGCAACCAGGCAGATAAGAATATTTATTGCTGAAGAGAAATCGCTTGTCCCTTTCTGCACTTGCCTGATGCCACATTTTTAAAGCACAACTTTAGTTCCACTTTAAGTTGATAAGAGAGAGAGAGGGAGAGAGCTTAAATAAGGAAACCTGAAGCAGGTCACATCAGGCCAGAAGAGGATCAAAGGAAGATCAAATCGACATGTTAATGAGTTCTTAGAATCGTCTCATGCTGGTATCAGATTGATGCAATTGACACAAGCCCAAACCCTGAAGCCCTAAACTTGACTCCACAAATAACTCGAAAGTAAACCTGAAGCAGCTCAGATTCGTTTCAAAGCACCTTAGAAGCGCATTTGATTGCCTTCTGTGTTTACCACCTGACTTTTTCTGCAAAACTATAACATGTGAATATAAATGTAAGAGAGCTCCAAACCCTAAATAGATTTAGTTTACCTGTATAAAGCATTGTATGTCCTGCATTTCCATTTTCTCCATGAAACCTCATCCCTTTATTTTGATCTTCAAGTGACGTGGTGACCACCGAGAATCATAATTAGGAAACAGGGGAGTGCCAAAATAAGGGCCTTCATACAGAATCAGGGATTTTAAAATGTTTTAACATGAATATAATAAGTATCCTAATATTATAAATGCATATTATTAAATGTAAAGTGTTAAATGTATCATGCATAAACAACATTCATGTTATCCAGAGAAACTAATAATCTGTATTAGATAATGGTTTGATTATACAGAACACATGATGAGGGGCCACAAAGGTTTGTTTTTATATGAAGAAAACAAGCTTTTTGTATTCCCAGATCTAAGCAAGTCATGTTCTGGGTCTCAAAGCTCACAGACATAGAAGAACTTTGGGCAGAATAAAGCCTACAAGCCTGTGACCTCATTAACTGTTCTCAGGCTTTTATACAGTGAGCTGACTGAGGTTCCTTGTCCTATACTCTCTCTTATTTTCCCTGCTATGTAATAGGCTGCTGCTGGGTGAAAGGCTGGCTATGGTGAACACTAAAAAGTTATAGCTGCTGTTTTGGGGACCCATTAGGATGCACCATGTCCAGCATTCTGAGAATAGGAATGGTGGTTCTCAATCTGTGAATAGCTAGAGACTAATGTATTGTATGTATGTGAGTGGGTAAGTACAAATGAGTGAGGTGCTTTGCTGAATGAGGACTTCAGCTTTCCATGTCAGAAAGCCCAAACTATAGCAGAGCGTTATTGTGCATCGGCACTAACCTGGGGATGTTTGTATATAAGCCACCAGAAGTAACTTTTATATATATATATATATATATATATATATATATATATATATATATATATATTCATGGCTAGAGCTTCTTTGAGGATACATTTTTATTGAAAGTTTGTCTACAGTTCCTTTTTGGGGAAACTAAGCATTCCCTGACCTTCTATCAATGAAAATGTTGAGCAGGAGTCACTTATAACATTACAGATTTTAGGACTGCCATATATGTAATTACATGCCAACCAGGTCACTTGCAAGGCTGCAGATAAAAAAAAAGATTTGAAATATATAATTTCTTTTGCAAATTCCCATTGAATGTTTTATTTCTGGGTACTTCTTATTGTTTGAAAACAACATGAAAAACTAAACTACCCACTTCACACTGAATATTTCCACTATGCACAGTGCGTTGGGGTGTTATAGCTTGGTTTAAAGATTCATTCATGCTCAGTGTTACACCGACACAAACAAAGCCCATTTATAAAGAGCTAGATCCAGTCAGGAACACAACATAAAATAAATCAAATCAGTAAGTTATAAATAGAGAAGAGCCTTGGCAGTGGAATACAGCCATCCATTCCAATCCATTCTAGCCATCATTCTAAGTCTTCCTCTCATTCTGCAGGATGTGAAATAGATTGGTCTGAGTTATGGCTGGTGTACTGCATGATGTCATGACTATGTCTTAGCTTCTTGAGGTGACCAATCATGAGGATAAATAATGGGTTTATAGACAGGAGGTGGAAGCTTAGTGCTGCAGATAATTGAAAACAATATAAGCTGAAATCCAGGAAAAAGCAAAAAAGATTTCACTGCAGTGGGACTTCCCCACCCATTGCAAGGAAAGTTCTTTTGCTTTTTCCTAGACCCCACCCCACCCTGGAACTGTTCAATACTTCTATAAGTTTAGGGAGATCAAGATGCCTTAGCTCGCCCCGGTGGTCCGCGTGTCTCTACTGGCTCTGACGCTTCAGGTTGTGAGTGGACAGTCTGTGCTTTCTGCTTTTCTGCAGTCTGTGGGAGCAAGAGAATAAAGTAAGTAAATTTCATTGTTTTGAAATACATCTCACAATAAAAAAAAGAATATCAAGGGATTCCATGCAAAGTCTAAACATATTTATAGTTTGGCTGTATTTCTAATGCAGTGTCTTTAATAATTCCTTAGTCATCACTATATAAGGTGTGGTAATGCCGGACCCTAAAAAGTCAGCCACTTTCCTTATTTAAAGTGGAACTATATTTTAAAAAAAAACTTTCCTTTATTTGGTAAAAGCCCTCAATCCAATTACAAACCAAGCCCAGTGAGTCCCGCACTGGCTTCCTCCTTCTGGGGATTGCCCTTACTTTTTTCTTTCTGGGTCTTCAAGATGTCTCCTGTTCTCACCACAGTGATATATTTTTTTCATTTTCACTTAAAGCATAATTTTTACCGGAAAAAAAAAACACCTTTGAAAAGCCCTCAATTCATCCACAAACCAAACAAAGTTTCAGCAGCTGCAGGAAAATGGAAAGTTTTTGGTACAAATTGCTCACTGACCCCCTGGAAACCTCTGGAGGTACCCCGTGTGATAATTACTGACCTAGATAAAACAATCTATTACCCCTATTACCCCTATAGGGGGGCATTGAAAGGGTAAAACCCCTTCGCCCAGAGTTCAGGTTTATTTCCATGGTACAGAAGCTCTAACAATGAAATTCTTCTAATTGCTTCCATTAGTGATGAAACCGCTCTGAGCATGTGACTCTATGATCTCCGTGTGATATCAGATCGCTAAGGTTACCTGTGTGACTACAGAACATGTCCACGTTATGTGGATGGAGGAGGGGTTCTGTAGTTCTAACATGCTTTCTCTCCTAGGGTGTCAGCGCTGCTCCTCTATACAATACAGTGAGTGAGCGTTGTCACTGTATGACAGGAAATGTGCAGCTGGCAGGATCAGTGACAGTGACATTCACCAGTCACAGGCCCCATAGCAACAGTGACATT
>NC_092860.1:145637148-145648997 GCF_032062135.1 Pyxicephalus adspersus | reverse complement strand
GGCTCCATAGCGACAGTGACATTAGTCAGTCACGGGGCCCATAGCAACAGTGACATTTACCAGTCACAGGCCCCATAGCAACAGCGATATTCACCAGTCACAGACCCATAGCAACAGAGACATTCACCAGTCACAGGCCCCATAGCAACAGTGACATTCACCAGTCACAGGCCCCATAGCAACAGTGACATTCACCAGTCACAGGCCCATAGCAACAGTGACATTCACCAGTAACAGGCCCATAGCAACAGTGACATTCACCAATAATAGGCCCCATAGAAACAGTGACATTCACTAATATTAGGCCAAATAGAAACAGTGACATTCACCAATAACCTATTAAAGTGACATTCACCAATATTAGGCCCAATAGAAACAGTGACATTCACCAATAACCTATTAAAGTGACATTCACCAATATTAGGCCCAATAGAAACAGTGACATTCACCAATAACCTATTACAGTGACATTCACCAATATTAGGCCCCATAGAAACAGTGACATTCACCAGTCACTGGCCCCATAGCAACAGTGACATTCACCAGTCACCGGCCCCATAGCAACAGTGACAATCACCAGTCATGAACATCTAGCAACAGTGACATTCGCTAGTCACGGGCGCCTTAGCAACAGTGACATTCACCAGTCATGGGCGCCTGGCAACAGTGACATTCACCAGTCACGGTCGCCTGGTAACAGTGACATTCACCAGTCACGGGTGCCTGGTAACAGTGACATTCACCAGTCACGGGCGCCTGGTAACAGTGACATTCAAACAGTGACATTCACCAGTCACGGGTGCCTGGTAACAGTGACATTCACCAGTCACGGGCGCCTGGTAACAGTGACATTCACCAGTCACGGGCTCCATAGCAACAGTGACATTTACCAGTCTCGGGCTCCATAGCAACAGTGACATTCACCAATATTAGGCCCCATAGCAACAGGGACATTAGTCAGTCACGGGGCACATAGCAACAGTGACATTTACTAGTATCAGGCCCCATAGCAACAGCGATATTCACCAGTCACAGACCCATAGTATTAGTGACATTCACCAGTCAGGAGACCCTTGGTAACAAAGACATTCACCAGTCACAGCCCCATAGGAACAGTGACATTCACAAGTCACACGCCCCATAGATACAATGACATTCACCAGTCACAGGCTCCATAGCAACAGTGACATTCACCAGTCACAGGCCCCAAAGCAACAGTGACATTCACCAGTCACAGGCCCAAAGCAACAGTGACATTCACCAGTCACAGGCCTATAGCAACAGTGACATTCACCAGTCACAGGCGTCTTGGCAACAGTGACATTCACCAATAATAGGCCCCATAGAAACAGAGACATTCACCAATAATAGGCCCCATAGAAACAGTGACATTCACCAATAATAGGCCCCATAGGAACAGTGACATTCACCAATAATAGGCCCCATGGAAACAGTGACATTCACCAGTCACAGGCCCCATAGCAACAGTGACATTCGCCAGTCACGGGCCTCTAGCAACAGTGACATTCGCTAGTCACGGGCGCCTGGCAACAGTGACATTCACCAGTCACGGGTGCCTGGCAACAGTGACATTCGCTAGTCACAGGCCCCATAGCAACAGCGATATTCACCAGTCACAGTCCCATAATATTAATGACATTCACCAGTCTGGAGCCCCTAGTAACAATGACATTCACCAGTCACAGCCCCAAAGCACCAGTGACATTCACTGGTATCAGGCTCCATAGTAACAGTGACATTCACCCAACAGTATCAGGCCTCTGGTAACAGTGATATTCACCAGTCACGGCCTCCTGATAACAGTGACATTCACCAGTCCCAGGCCCCATAGCAACAGTGATATTCACCAGTCACAGACCCATTGTATTAGTGACATTCACCAGTCACAGAGCAATGCCAGGTCTGGGCACAGAAGACCCAGATTAGTTTGTTTTCAGAATTTGGTGAAGTTGTCATGGAAATTCTCCTTGGTGCTCAGATTCCTGTGTAGGCTCCGCCTCTTCTGTCCCTTCATAAAATCACATTTTTTTTACAATTAACTTTATTGAGCAGGCAAAAAGTACAATGTACAGGATGTCCTCTGATATGTTTCAGCCATTCCTGACCTGACTAAGGCTGTCTACACGGATGTTTTTAAAAACACATGTAAACATTCTTATTGCGTTTATATGGGTTTTTATGCACTTTTATTAGCGTTTTCAAGTTTGCCTTTAAAATGCTGCATTTTCACGTGTTTTTACCAAGTTTCCCCCGCATTTTCTGACTAATTTGCATATTAAGTGCTTAAAACGCAGGAAAACATCCCATTAAAATCAATGGAAGCATTTACCTGCATTTTCCCGGGTTTTTGGGCTTTTTCCAGCTTTAACCCAGCGTTTTTAATTTTTGAAACATTGCAAGCAACATTTAAGATAGCGCTCATAAACGTGCCTCAAGGAAACATCTTGGTGTACATTAACTTATTGTAATGCATGGGGATTTCAAACATGGGCTTTAAAAGCCTTAGGTTAGACGCTGGGAAAAACGTCCGTGTAGACTAAGCCTAAGCCTGCAATACTTTTACCGACACTCTCCATGCAGCACCCCAGTATACGCCATTCAGTCTGATTGTGATCTATCACCTATCTTATACAAAGTCCTGTCTTATTCCATGCAATGGCCTCAATTCATAAAGCTAACTAAAAATACTAAAAAAATGAACCATTTTCAGCTAAATCCGAAGAGATGTGGAAGTTAGTCACATGACCCCAAATACCGATCCTTAGTCCATTGAATCTGATTATTGAGATTTGTCTTATTACAGAGTCTTGGTGTGAAGACAAATTACAGATTGTACACATTGTGCAGTGAATGCCTGGCTTTAGATATTTGCAGCCATTCTCTATATTCCCAAGGTCCATCTATAAATCTATAAAATAAAAATTGTCATTGCTATAATCATTTCTATGCCCATTGCTATGATGAGCGTCCTCACTGGCCAAAAGGAATGTGTAAGGATCAGGAGGGAGCTCCATTATTATTAGGAAGTGTGAGAGCTTTGGCCAATCAGAACAGACCAGTTTTTTGGCATTTTTGATCCCAGCACTTCATACATGACAACACTGCTTGGATTTCAGTACATCAGAAACAACGTACCAAGGCTGGAGAGGATACATTTTTATCAGTGAACCTGGGTGATCCAGCAAACCTGAATTTTTTTTTATCAATTTGCTTGCTAGCAAATGTTTTCAATACTGGACCAGATCCATTCCTGGTTTGCTGGATCACCCAGCTTCACTGATGAAAGTGAATCCTCTGCAGCCTTGGAGAGCCAATGTGTTGTCAGCTTGATACATAAAGTTAGGAACTCACTGGATTTGAAGCAAAAAGGTAGCATTGTTTTTTTTATGTTATACTATAAACTTTTTTAAGGCAGATTCAGAGCTGCAGGGAAATCAAGCAATCCCGCATGGGACCCAAGGTGGGCACCTTAGTCATTCATACCTCTTGCACAATTGACAGTGGGCAGTACTGAACCCATTGATTTTCTATGGGACCACTGCAGATAAAAGCATGTAACGTCCTCCTGGAGGCAGCAATTCACTGGTATGAGGAAGTAGTACCTGCACCATAACTTCACCACCCACACAGCCTTAAAGCGTACCTAAACTCATTTGCTATGGGGCTTGTATGGGGGTTGTACAGTGAATATCACTGTTGCTATGGGGCCTGTGACTGGTGAAATTTTCACTTTACATAAAAGGGTAGATAACCCTTAATATAAAAAAAAGAAAATGTTAATTTTTTTTTTTTTTAGTGCAACATCCTTTTTTTAAAGCACCTCCCCTTTGAATGGGAGTGCAGAGCCTCCCGGGGTACCTACGTCATGCATGCCAAGGGGTTCTTCAGAAGGGGCATTTTTTTTATTAGGGAAAGAGATGCTGATCTCACGCAAGTGCAGTGAGACCAGCTTTTTTTTCTTCCCCTTTACAGCGGCTATGTCACCCAATCTCGCACCTGCGCAGTTCAAGATTGGGTGCCGTGCCAAGAAGACAGGAAGAAGACTGAAGTTGGCAGCACCCGACGCTACCTTAGCACCCAGATGAAGAGGAAATCCAGGATGATGCGGGTCCCGGATTGCAGGAAGGACCAGCGCCATTGAGGTACCTGAAGGATTCTTTAATAAGTGTAATTTTTCTGTTTTCAGTTTAGATCTGCTTTAAGTTCACCTTAACATTGTATATTTAACCCAATATACTGTATATAATATTTTGCTGAGCCATTTTTGCTCATAGTTTGTTTTTTATTATGGTCATTTTGTAGAAATAATTTATAGATAATGGAATTTTCCATGCAGGGATTCTCATCACACCATATGAGGGGTTCATGTTTTAGAGACCCAGTAACATTGCACTACTAATTGTCATCGCAGTTTAATGATCATTAGAGCTCCGAAATGACTTTGTTCTGTGTAGATTTACATCATCACTTGTTATTATTAGGTCTTCAAATTCAAGGCTGATCAAGTTACATGATTCTTAACATTTCCAGTTCCTGAAGGCAGTGTAAATGTAAAACTTAGGTAAGATATAAAATGACTCAACCTGGACTAAAATTACAAATTGTGAAATAGTTAGGCATCATTCTAGGTAACAGGGTGCTCTGTGTTAGCTGCAAGGATGGGTCAAACACGTGGCCTTGTCACATGGCCATTGAATTTAAAAAGGAACTAAACTCCAAAGTCACCCAAAACAAAAAATACACTTATCTTCAATCCTGCAGAGCAATCGATCGGTCCGGAGGTCTCTTCCATTGGGTCCCACGTCATCTTGGCAACTGACTTAAGGCCGGCGCTCTGGGCCCGCCATCTTATCCTCTTCTTTTGTGTCCTTCTTCCTAGGTCACCCAACGCAGGCGGGAGAATAGGTGACGTAGATGGGGGGGAAAAAACTTGCAGATCTTACTGCACATGTGTGAGATCGGAATTTTTTTTTTCCTTTTTGACAAAAGGGCTTCTTCTGCGCATGCCTAAGATGCTCGGGTATTTGCAGAAGGAGCACCCAAGAGCCTCCAGGGATGCGTGACGTAGGTATCCCGGGAGGCTTTTGCGTTCCCATTTATTCAGTTAGGGGGCAGTGCTGCACCCTTTTTTTTTTTTTGCACTTAAAAACTCACATTTAAAAAACAAACAAACAGAATTTTATCTTATATAAAAGGGTTGTCTACCCGATTATGTAAAGTGAAAATTGTGAGTTTAGGTATGCTTTTACAGCTACCTTTCCATGGGGTGATATTTGCATTTATTGAACGTTATCAAGCCTCCCTTCTGTAGACAGACAAAAGCCATGGGATTGCTGTAGGGTGCCGCCATCTTGGATGTGATGTCATCAGCCCCAACAAGGGACACCCTTCACCCCTCCCCAGTAAGCCAAATAAAACGTAAGGGGAAATTTTGAGAGCTTGGTCATCTTAGAAGGTAGACATTCTCAACAGAGAAGAAGACGAAGAGATGAAATTAAAGCAGGGGGCTGTTTAATTTCGAGTAGTCATAAGTTCAAAGGCAGTGAATAAAAAACAAGTAAGCATTTAAAATGTGTGAATTTCCTGTTGGTGACAGGGTCTCTTTTTAAGTTTCAAGCTTTTTTGTTTTATTTTACTTAGTGGTGGCAATGGTATAACCTATAACAACCAATCTTGTCATCATTATTGGAGATATGGTTTGTGATCAGCTAAGAAGAAGGGTCTAAATGCAGAACAGATTAAGATTTCATGTATATTAAGAAGGAAGGCCAGACCCTAGCAGACTATGCTTGTATTATACCATTTTTTAGACCATTAATGGACAATACACTTCAAGTTCAAATGGGCAGTGAGGTTGCAGGATGGTTACTGATTCCTCGTGTCCAGGAACCCTGCCCGTGGGGTGAGTTTACGTACCATCCTTGGAGAATTATTCTGATTGGCTGGTAGTAAGCAATTCAGTACCATTAGCTGCATGGCCATGCATCCGGCAAGGCCTGTTCCCATCACCTTATAATCATTAGAAGTAAGGGTATACCCTTACCTAGGGATCTAGGGGTCTTTTTGAAAAGTAGTGAATCTAAATATCACCAAACATTCCTAAGTGTAGATTCAATCACAGCAATTGAACAAAAAACACAAAGACCTGGAAGACTCTACACCAGCAAATGTTTAATGCATATCAAAATCAACACTTTAGAAGTTAACCAATCAGGGTAGTTGCCCCAAATAGCAATGTGATCCTGTGGTGATTCTCCAAAAGAGATTCTGAGATTCATTAAACAATTTGCCTGACATGCTGAAATCTAGTAAAGTAGTATTTTGGATCCATTTGGGATATCATTTTTGTTTATTTAGTGGCAGAATGAATTAGGAATTAGAGATTGGTGTCCTTAATCGCTATGATTGTATTTTTATGCTTTACTTATTGGCTCCAGCTATGTATTGTTAACAGCTTTGGGGTAGACTAGATCTTCATCACCTGAAAAAAAAAATGTATGTCAAGGGTGAAAATTTAGTGTTAGTACAAACGTCATCTGATGTCATCCAGAGGTCTAGTGGATTACTAACAATCAACTCTTAATGACCGCTGTTATTTACCTCCTTTCCTCTCTATAAGTCTATTTTTCCCACACTTTTAACATAGGGGAGGCCTTCAGGGAACACCTATAATTATTATATACACAGCTCACACTTTAATAGTGTGGTGGCCAGTGGGAAGAATGTCGCCCTTACAGATAGTCAAAAAAAAATCATTGGTATCAGCTAAACTGACCTGAGAGGCACACATTGCTAAAGGAACCCCACCAAACTCGGGAGGTACCCTAGGGTTCCACAAACCTTGGTTGAGAAACATTGCTATAGAAAATGATTGGAGCAAAGAGCTGAGCAAGCTTTCTATAAAGTCCTCATTCCTGAGCTGTTACCCAAAACAATCACAAAGATTGCTTTGGGCAGCAGTAATTGCAAGAATGTTCTAAGCATAACATCTAGGAATCAGAAACCAGGATACTTCTCCCAGCAGCTGTCTTGTTTTATAGTTTGGACAATATTCATGGCATTAACCTTCTTAACCTTAGAAGTATAGGGAACCTATTAGCGGGTTATTATGTAAAGAACTGTGAAATTAGATAACTATAGCAAATCTTCTGAATTACCAAAGACTGAAAACCTAACTTGTGTCAGTCTACTAATAGATGCAATGCAGGCTGTGGTCTGTCCTATGTTACATTTTTGCTGGTATACATGGATGGAGCAAAATATATCCGGAACATTCTATGATATATGGAGTAGGGATGTTCTGACTTCAGAGTAAGGATTTATTAGAGCTCTCCAAGGCTGGAGAGAATACACTTTCATTAGTGAAGCTGTGTGATCCAGCAAACCTGGAATGGACCTGGTCCAGGATTCAAAGCATTTCCTAACAAATAGCAAATGCCTTTGAAGAAATCCATTACAAGTTTGCTGGATCACCCAGCTTCACTGATACAAAAAGTATATCCTCTCCAGCCTTGGAGAGCTTTAATAAATTAGGAGGCAAAAAGGGTCTAATTTTAGAAAGCAGTGAATCTGAAATTCACTCGACATTCTCAGGTGGAGAAGTCACGTGAATAAAAACACAGGAACTTGGGAGATTCTTCACCATGTTCCAATGAATATCTGATTATTTCTTTAAAAATATAACCCAAGGAGCCTTAACAATATATTTTGTTGTAGCTCAGTGTGTATAGTCTATTCTGCAAGAATAACTTTCTAATTTGTTTCTAAAGATGCTAGTTCCCTGGCTTTCATGGTGATCTAGTGTCTTTCTAAGCTACTAACTTCAAGTAGATACTCAAATCCGGAGTTATGAGGTTCACTTTCCGGTTGTTCCAGAACAGTGTCCCAAAATATAGATGGCAGAGGCAGCCAAGTACCTAGCATTCACACGTAATCTGCAATGGCAACTCCTTTAACCTTCCTGGCAGTTTGATTGTTTGAGTATTTTTAATGTCAAAGTGCTACATTTTACATTTAAAAATACTTGTTATTTTAAATTTTCCCCCCAAGAGTGCACACGTCGCATGGCCGCCCCACATCTGCATCCCATGTCCTTGAATCCCTTAACGTTCACACGCAGGGGATGCGAGGCCAGGGGACACAGATGCCAGGCCAGCATTGCCAGAAGACTTTGCAGGCTCGGGGTTACCACTTTTTGTAATGAAATTTAACCTCGAGCAACACTCGGGATTACCGCCAGATACAGTGATGTTAAAAATGTTAAAAAAGATGTGGCAAAGTCTATGTCCACCTTACTATACACCTAAAGTGTACCTAAGCTGAAAAAACAAAAATACATCAGGCGCTAGTACTTTTTGACAAAAGAGACATGCAAAGAGACTCTTTTGTCAAAAAAATAACTGCCTGGCTCCCGATGACTTTTTGATTTAGCTGTAAACTGCACAGGGCATAGCAGCTGCCAGGGATGAAGTAACAAAGAATCATCTAATGACAGAAGAGGATTGCCATCTTCACCAAAGTTCACTTTGGGGCTGGCGGTAAAGATGGCGCCTTCCTAACATGCAGCAATGACAGGTCCTGGACCTGTCATCGCTGCAAGGTGACTGCACAAGGTAAGTATGTGCCAATATTGGCATGCATGCTGTGTATATTTGTTGATTATGGCAGAAGCTCACCACCCACCAACTAGTTTAGTTCCACTTTAATTATGCGATCGGGTAGGGGAGGGCTAAGAAATCTGTGTCTCATTAAGAAGATATCCCCTTTTTTTCCTGTCTTGTAGACACAACAAAAAGTTAGAGGATATCTTCCCATTGTTCACTTTTAGATAGCAGTCCCTATTAAAAGATATCTCCTCCATTCCTGTTCTAGTGACAACTTATAGATTAACTCCTCAATGTAACTGCAGGGGACAATAGTGATCAGGACAGTTAAAGAAAGTAAATCTTCCTTCAAAAATAAATACTTGACATCTAATAACCCCTCATTACCTATAAAATAAAAAGAAAACTTTAAAACTTTTAGCTCTAGTTTAAATGTGACGATGATGATTCAATAATTCCTAGTCACCAAGATTCTTTCTGTTCTGCAGAAATAAAGAAATCACTGGTCTGGTAAATGATAGAAAGGTCAGCTGTGAAAAGGACAAACGTGTCTCAGGACAAGGAACAGTTTATAAAGCAGAAGCCATAATCATTCATAACCTTTGCCATGTGAATATAAAAAGCCACAACGTAATGTCACTACAAGAGAGCACAGATTTATATATGATATACTGTGCAGAAGTTATGATTACCGGTCAACTGAAAGAAGAATGCTGAAACACAAGCCAGTGATTTATGGATCTGCAAAGGGAAAGTAATATTCTTTCTTTAATCTAAATTACCCTGAAGCAGGGTGTCTGAAAGATCATTTTATTGCGCCCTTCTCTTTGTTATGACATTTTTCAATGATAGAATTGCATGTGCAAATTTCCCTTTAGTGACAGCCCAGAAAGTACAACAGGAATCTTTGTGAAGAGACAACTGAGATAAAATCAACCACTGGTTACTCAATGCTTAGAGAAAGTTTTTGGCCCTTGTTCAACTACTGACCCAAACAAATCATTTATACAGTAACCACTTTGTAGGGCTCAGCTTTGTCCTGGTCTATGTGATAGGTACATAATAAGTCAGGTCGAAAAAAGACTAACTAGTCCATCAAGTTCAACTGGGGAAATAAAAATATCCTATATATATAGTTGATCCAGAGGGAAGCAAATAAACTTATTGACTAAAATAAAATATTAAAATATTGACTATATATTAAAATATTGACTATCTGAGCTGCATTTAGTAGAAATGGGATTCTTAAAGTGTACCTGTACTCAACGTTTTTACTTTACATAGAAGGGTAGACAACTCACTCATGTGCAGTGAGATCGTCTCCCTTTTTATTTTTTCCCGTACACAGCAACTACGTCACCCGAATTTGCAACTGAGCAGTGCTAGATCGGGTGAGGGAGCAAGAAGACCAGAAGATAAGGCAGAAGATGGCGGCACCAAGCGCTTCACCGGGACGAAGAGGAATCCTAGGACAATGCAGGACCAGATCGCAAGAAGGACCAGTACCATCAAGGGATCTGCAGGATTAAAGGTAAGTGTATTTTTTTGTTTTTAGTTTTGTTCCGCTTTAAATCAGGCCTTGTTCAGCTCCAGAGCTTGAACAATATGCTTGCCCCTGGGTCTCTCGGTAATCCAAAACCTTACATAAAAATAAATGAATAGCTACTTTTTAAATTGGCGATCAGAGGCCACAATAAAAGTCTGCAGGTTTCTTACTGCCACATTAATGTGGTGATTGTAGCTAGAAAACTTGGTAATCAGTTACTCTATTCAAGTGAATAGAGCTTCTGATTGCTGATCCAGGGAAATACAGTTTGGCAATCAAAACTCTGATTGCCACCATGTAAATTCCTTAAAAATATGGCATTTTAAAAGTGGCGATCAGATTTGAGAAGTGTTGCACTATTATCTGGTTGTCTATAAATACCCCCTGTTCACCAATAGGTTAATTATAATACATATAAATTATGTAATACAAAGTAATACATTTATCAGATCAGTTTTCTTCTGCAATTTGCATGATTCAATTAAAAAAAGAAACATCGTCCCAATTGTCGTCTTCCTTTAAATTATCACTGCAGAACAAATACATGGATGGAAAGATAAGTTTTCACTCCCATTGCTGCTCCAGTTTATTAGTTACTTGTCTTAAATCTATCATCCATATTTAGACAGCTCTACATCTAGGGGTCATTCAATTAGAAGGAGGCCAAGAGACACAGTTCTTGTGACTCAACCCAGAATGACAAAGAGATAGAACACTAAACAGGGAGATTAGAATTTTATTTACTGTCTCTGTTAAATTAAGGTATCCAGTTTCACAGTTTAGGAGGAGAAATTATATGAAAAAGAGAGAATCCAGAAATCAGTGACATTCATTGATGTAATCATCTCTGAAATATGAATTGATTGCTCTCACATTTTCTGAAAATTACTAAAGATTCACTCATAGTATTCAATATATTTACCTTTTGGCTTTTCATTTAATGGAAGGTGGGACTTCATAATGAAATTAGAGGATGTTAAAGTGCAATTTACTTTCTTCTTAAGGTTTTCTTGTTTACCAGGCTGCTCCATTACATATGGGAATCCTAGTATATTACCATAATATTTTATTTATACTATTTAAAAAATATTGCTGATTACATGTTGAATTGGTACTAGAAAAGCGTATAAACATTTGATCAACTTTACTGAACATCTAGTGATTGTCACGGGGGTTACAACTTCTTGCCCTGCCAGTAACACTTGCTGACTGAGTTACAGTACAGCAGTATGGCCTCACAACTGCTTTCATGACCATTGCTTATTTAAAAGTTGCTAAGACTAAGTTTAGTAGTGTCAACATGCATTAGTTAATTATTGGGGTTTGACATCAGGTCTGAGAATTAAGAACCCACACAGTTGCACATTCTTTGTTCTCTGCTTAATGAAAGTTAATGAAAATGCTACAAGCAAGGGTCTTTTTGCACATTGATTGCAGTCATGAAGAGGATTACACTACAAACACACATTTATAAAGCACAGCACTGTGCTAAAGGTGTTTAGCATTGAGCTTTCTTTGGAACCTCAGTAAGTAAATCCTGATTTAGTTTAATAGATGGGAAAAAAAAGTCAGGAGAATGAAAGCCAGGTCACATGAACTGTCAAGGTAAGGTTTAGGATCATTGGTTTAGGTTTATCACTGGTAAGGTTTATCCAGGTCATTGAAAATCTAATGGCCAC